>NC_041386.1:545300514-545313718 GCF_002162155.2 Triticum dicoccoides | reverse complement strand
TGGATGAACAGTGAGCGGTGGCGTTGCCTCTGGATGAACAGGACCCCATGGTGTGGTGGAGGGCTGGATGAACAGTAGGCGGTGGAGGGGTGCCCATGGAGGGGCGGTTGAACAGGACCCCATGGTGTGGAGGGCTGGATGAACAGTAGACGATGGAGGGGTGCCCGTGGAGGGGTGGTTGAACAGTAGTCGGTGGAGTAGCGCGTGGTGGAGGCTGGATGAACAGGAGCCCGTGGAGGCTGGAGGAGGTCGACGGTAGCCCGTGGAGGATGGAGGAGGTCAACGGTGGAGATGAACAGTATCCCAGTCCCGTTTTGCGGTACGCCACACCCCTCCCGATGAACAGGACCCCCGTTTCGACCGTAGGAGGTCCGTTTTGTCCGTTTTGCAGTACGCCACACCCCTCCCGATCAACAGTACCCCCGTTTCGACCGTAGGAGGTCCGTTTCCTCTGTTTTGCGGTACGCCAGACCCCTCCCGATCAACAGGACCCCGTTCCGAATGTAGGAGGTCCGTTTCCTCCGTTGTGCGATACGCCAGGCCTCGTTTTCATCTCCTGTTCCGTCCAAGCCCTCCCGATGAACACGACCACACATTTCGTTCCGACCCAGCCGGTTGGCTCCCACACGTTCCGTTGCCTCCCTGATGAACACGACGCATTCCGTTGCCTCCCCATGAACACGACGCATTCCGTTGCCTCCCCATGAACACGACGACGATGCTTCAGATGCATGTCCACTTCAGATGTCAGCCTCTCCATGTACAGTCCACTTCAGATGCATGTCGGTCGTTGACCACGTTGACCAGGCCGCGCTGAGAGCACCAGGGCGGTGGACGATGGCGTGGCCTAGGAAGGGAACGACACGGAGGCAGGGAAGACTCGGCAGTTGTTTCCCACGCGGAGGGGAGTACGACTGTATGAGAGTTTACTGGTTCGTTTGCCATCGTCGGAGAATAACAGCAGGTGTGGGTGAGTAGAGGGATGGCTAGGCCAGCGATGGGAGTACGGTGGGGCGGTGAGGCCTGCGTGGCAGCACAGCCGGCCGCGGGAGGAGGGAGCAGGCAGTCTCGCTGGCGCTTGTTTGAGCGGCTGGAGCAGGAAGAGCAGAGATTGAAGTAGCATGACGGCCGTTGGATGGACATTGTACGGTCACTGGAGCTAGAGTCGTTCATATTGACTAAGTTGACAAAGCCCGCCGTCCCCGTCAACTTAGTAGGCCCACAAGTTAGCCTCCCACCATGGTGGGCCCCAGCTAGCAGGGGGAGTATTCATTTTTCTGTGCGTAATAAGGAGGCACTTCCGGTGGGTCCGAGCTGACAGCGGGGGGAACGTTTTTTTCGCGAAATACGGTGCTCCATCCGGTGGGTCCCAGTAGTCAGGGGCAAACATTTTTTTTCACGAAATACGATGGCCCGTCCAGTGGGTCCCAGTAGTCAGGGGGAACGTTTTTTCCGTGAAATACTGGTGGCCCGTCCGGTGGGTCCGTGCTGTCAGGTGGAGGAATAATTATTTTGCGTGTAATAAGGAGGCACTTCCTTGCGGCTGCCGTGGACCCAGCTGTTAGCCTCTCCACGTACAGTACTCTTCCGATGGAAGTCGGCCGTTGACCACATTGACCACGCCGCGTCGAGGGCACCACGGCGGTGGACGACGGCGAGGCCTAGGAAGGGGACGACGCGGAGCCGGGGAAGACGCGGAAGTGGATGCCCACGCGGAGAGGATTACGAGGGTTCACTGGTTCGGCTGCGGTGTGAGGCTGCCGTCGCCGCAGAATAACAGGGGGAGTGGGTGAGCGGAGGGATGGCCTGGTGTCGGTGCCAAAATCGGCGGATCTCGGGTAGGGGGTCCCAAACTGTGCGTCTAGGCCGGATGGTAACAGGAGGCAGGGGACACGAAGTTTTACCCAGGTTCGGGCCCTCTTGATGGAGGTAAAACCCTACGTCCTGCTGGATTAATATTGATGGTATGGGTAGTACAAGAGTTGATCTACCACGAGATCAGAGAGGCTAAACCCTAGAAGCTAGCCTATGGTATGATTGTTGATGTGTATGTTGTCCTAGGGACTAAAACCCTCCGATTTATATAGACACCGAATAGGGTTAGGGTTACATAGAGTCGGTTACAATGGTAGGAGATCTGAACATCCGTGTCGCCAAGCTTGCCTTCCACGCCAAGGAAAGTCCCTTCCGGACACGGGATGGAGTCTTCAATCTTGCATCTTCATAGTCCAGGAGTCCAGCTTGAAGGTATAGTTCGGCTATCCGAACACCCCCTAATCCAGGACTCCCTCAGTAGCCCCTGAACCAGGCTTCAATGACGACGAGTCCGGCGCACAGATTGTCTTCGGCATTGCAAGGCGGGTTCCTCCTCCAAGTACTTCATAGAAGATTTTGAACACAAAGATAGTGTCTGGCTCTGCAAAATAAGTTTCCACATATTACCCTAGAGAGAATAATAATATTAACACAAATCTAATCTGCTGACGTATTCCATGGTGCGACACGCCACGGCCAAGCCTTTATCCAAATCGTTTCATTATCCCACCTCAGCGTGTTTATGCGAGTTAGTTTCCTTGGCACATCTTGTCAAAGCAGAGATCGTGTCCCTTTATTCCAGGATTCTCATCAATACGGGTGTGGGTAACCCAACTGCGCCATCGATTACGGCGCTTGGAGATAAGCGAGTTTTACCAGGCTGGTGGGGACATGTTGTTGCGTCCACCCATATAAGGGGATAAGGATCCACCTTTTCACCCACGCCTTCTTCCTCCTTTGCCTATCCATTCTTGCGCACTCGAGCTCCAGCGCCCAAGTCCGCACTACCACCTCAACCTTCTCCAGTCATGTCCGGAGCGGGAGGCAAGTGGATGGTCTCCTCCGTCATGGAGGGACACATAAAAAAGTTGAGGAAGGCTGGATATCTGGCCAGAGACATCACGCACCGACTCCCCGAGAAGGGGCAGCTCATCCCCACTCCTAGGCCCCATGAGAGGGTGGTATTTCTCCCCCATTTCCTCCACGGACTGGGCTTCCCTCTGCATCCATTTGTTCGGGGGCTCATGTTCTACTACGGCCTGGATTTCCATGATCTGGCCCCGAACTTCTTCCTCAACATCTCAGCGTTTATCGTCATGTGCGAGGCGTTCCTCTACATCCGCCCCCATTTCGGCCTATGGCTTAAGACTTTCAACGTCAAGCCAAAGGTGGTGCGCGGCAGCCAGGCGGAGTGCGGCGGCGCCATGGTTGGCAAGATGGCCAACGTCCTGTGGCTCGAGGGCTCCTTTGTGGAGACCCTGAAGGGGTGGCAATCAGGGTGGTTTTACATCACCGAGCCGCGCGACGCCAAATGGGTCGCACCCCCTAAGTTCCGATCCGCCCCCCACGCGGCTCACCTCCTGGAAGGAGACAAGCCTGTCTTGGGGTAAAAAAGGAGAGCTGACCGGACTCCAAACATGCATCCAAACCCTGGTGGACAAGAAGCTCAAGCTTGTCAACGTCGTCCAGGTTATGCTTGTTCGCCTGATCCTCTCGTGTCAACGACGGGCCTTCAACTTTTGGGAATTCGACCCGGCGCAGCATCAAACTCTTAACAGGCTCTTCGACACGACGTACGAAGATGCCTGGAGGGTGCTTTTCAAGGGCGCCAAGGCTCCCACATCCGCTGCCGAGGATCGCAGATTCAGTACTCAGCATCACGCTCATGCGGTAAGCTGTTTTTCTCCTTTTACAGGGTATCAGTTTTTCATAGTTTGACTCTATGCGGGATCTGAGTTCCCTTATCTTGGATAGGATTGGGTGGTGACGTCCGGACAGATCAACTGTCCGGCTCCTCTGCCCGAAGGCCCAGCGAACGTTCGCTTGGCGAAGCTGCTGGTTCCGGCGCCCTATGTGGTGCAGGAGAAGAAGGCCACGAAAAGGGCCACGGGGACTCGAAAGAGTGCCCGACGCCAGGAGGTGTCGGATTCGTCATCCGACGGTCCCGAAGCGCCTTCCTCTCGTGAAGACGAGGAGGAAGAAGAAGAGACCTCTCCCCCTCCAGCGGGAGGAGAGAAGAAAAGGAAGGCCGCCCTCTCCGAGGAGGCCGGAGGGTCCAAGAAGGGGAAAACCCTTCCCCCGGACTGCTCCACCGACGCCGACGACGACGAAGAGGAGTGGCAGCCCATGGCCAAGCCCCTGGCGAAATCGTAAGTGTCCGGATACCGGGGTAGTTTATAGTATTTGTTTTTCACACATCTTTCCCTTATGTCGAATATGTTTATGCAGCCCACCCAAAGACCGGCTCGACGCATCATCGAGCAGCTCACTGGACCCGTCGGAGGTGAACTCGCTTCCGACGGCTTCATCCCCCTGCCCTTTGGACGACACCGAAGTGTTGTCCGAACAGGTTCCAAGCTGGGAGGAGGTGGTCCTGGAGGTGCCGCAAGGCGACCTCCCGGACTCCAGGAGTAAAGGGGATAAACCCCCCCAGGGCTCCAAGTCCGGCTTAAGGCCGGACACAGCTCCGAAATCTTCAAGGGTTCTAGAGTCCGGCGGGCGACCTCCTTCCAAGAGGAGCAAGAATACCGTGCCAGTGACCTCCGCCCAACCGGAGGCACCGGACAATATGTTGGAGGCGCTCCAAGGTGCCTCCATCGACGAGGGGCACCGCACTATTATGAGTGTGGTGATCTAGAAGGTTCAGTCCGCCAAAAGCGGACTGACTGAAGCTTGTACAAGCCTTTTAACAGGCTTTGAGGTAAGTAAAGAATGTTCACATAGTGTTACCGCATAGACAGTAGCCCCTGATGCTCTGTTGGGCGTTCGGGAAGAAAAGCCGAATAGAGGATCAAAGAATTCGCAGGAGTCTAACAAAAGGAGTCAATATGCGTATGTAGGCTTCTCTGCTAGCGTCCACCGCACTGACTGCGGTAGTGGACATGCTGAAGCAGAGTCTCGAGAAGTCCGAGCAAGAGCTCGGGCGTGCCAAGAAGCAGCTCGAGAGAAGGAAGGTAAGAAATACCATGTCTGAATATGTATATAAAAGAGGTGCAATTGCAAAAAATGACAGGATTGACATGGCTATTGCAGGGGCCACGTCTGAGGTGGCGACCCTTAAGCAAGCGCTGCTCGAGGCCAAGAAGAGTGCGGCCGTGGAGCGCACCGAGTGGGAGAGGTATGAGGCTGAGGTTGGCAAGGTGCGGCAAGAGCTCGAGGTTCTCATGAAGAAACATGAGAGTTTGGAGCTTGACTCGAAGACGCGAGCGTCTGAGCTCGCGACAGCTATAGAAAATGCCAAGTCTGCTAAGGCCGAGTCCCAGAAGACCCTCCAGGAGTTGGATGAGGTGAAGAAGATTGCGGCGGGTAAGGAATTCTTTATGCAAAGCAAACACATAAACGTGAGTTACCTGTTACTTACCCGAATCCGGAGCTCTCCAGGAGCGTTCGCAGATATTCCCCGGAGTGTATCTAATGCCGCCGCATTCTATCGAGCCGAGGAGGGCAGCTCGACGGAGAAGGTGTTCTGGTCCCAGTACGCTGAGGACACCTCGTGCCCCTGAGCGACCAGCTGAAGCAACTGGTCGAGCTCCACAAGGCGGCCGACAGGCCATGAAGGGCCTCCTAGTTCGGCTATGGCCTGGAGAGGCTCTGCCTGGGAGCTATTTCGGGCTGGTGCGGCGGCTGGTGGAGGCCTGTCCGAGGCTTGAAGACATCAAGCGCTCCGTCTGCATTGAAGGTGCCCGTAGGGCCCTTGCCCGTGCTAAGGTGCACTAGGGCAAGCTTGATGCGGAGAAGCTTGTGAAGGACGGGCCACCGCCGGGGAAGGAGCATCGCAAGCCCGAGAATTATTATAAGGATGTTCTAAAGGGTGCCCGCCTTGTTGCGGATGAATGTACCAAGGATGTATTTTTTGAGTAAAACCCGCTCGTGTTATCCTGTGCGCTGAAAACTTGTTCATATGTGCTAAGCAATGCTGCTTGAATTTAAAATATTACCTTCTGTGCGGCTGTTTATCAATACTGAGAGATGGCGAGTCGTCAGCTTCTGCCCCCATGCTGCTAGTGCTGGGGTGTTCGGGGATAAACCTGGGCGCTCATTTTCCCATATTTGGGTCCTTCGAGGGAGGCGCTCAGCCCAACGAACGAGGCAATCGGACTGTAATGCGTGAACACTCTCACTTAGCCATAGAATTCTATAATTTTAAATTTCGGCGAAGCCCCTAGTATTCGGGAGACCGATTTCGGGGCGCTATCCACGCCTTGGCCGGACAGAGCTGACTCGTCGCCCGAAGCGACATAAGTCTTTAGGGACTCGAAAAAACCTCTCGAATAGTGACCAGCTCTCGCTTCATCATGATAGTCAGTTTTATCTTTCTCCACTGAGGTGCTCGGCCCAGCTCAACTGGGGCACAATCGCAGTGGTTCTCCTAGTGCTACCTTAGCTGATATAGCGGAACGTAAGGCACCAAAACATAGGAGCCGGGCAAACCCAACTATTGACCCAAGACATAAGTTCGGGGTGCCGTACTTGTTAAAGTGTTCGGACTTCTCACACCATGTTGAGGGGTACTGAAGCCCCTGGCGTATTTTGGCCATACCAAAGTGTACGGGTGCAACATGTCATTAAGGAACATATATATATATATATATAAAGGTAATGCAAAAAATAGACAAAAGTTATGCATTGTTCATTAAAATAGCTGCGATCAAAGCAAAACGATACAAGTGATGTGATAAACGAAAAGTTGGACTATTTAACATGTCTGCTTCAGGGGCAAGCTGCGGGATAGTATGCGAAACGGGTATACTGCTCGTGATAGAGACCACCTAGGATTTCCGTAATGCAGCCTGGCCTGTCTGCTTCCCTGGTCCTCGCATCGTTTGTGCGGCAATTGAACTGTCGAACAAGCCTTCCGAAGAGTAGAGTCCTGGAAGTAAGAGAAAAGTGTATAAAAAAGTTAGCAGCCCTTGGTGCGGTTTAAGCCGTGTTCTGGGCATGGCGTGATGGTGCCCCTCCCCCTATGCCCATGGTATTTCTAGGGTGTAGTTATGTACGCGAAGTACTGGCGTCGCCTTTTTGCGGGGGTTGGGGTTGGGGCCGCATTGCTACGCTTGCTCGGAATGTGCCAGGCGGTCTTGTTGTAGGTTACTCCGGGCGCGCTTGACTGTGTCCGGACGTTTAATGGCCGGACTGGAGAACTGCCTGGAGAGGCTGCTTTGTACTTCCGCTGCAAGGGCAGCCATGTGCTCCTCCATTCGGAGGGAGCGTTCGGTGTTTCCATTGACCGTAATTACTCCTCGAGGGCCTGGCATCTTGAGCTTAAGGTATGCGTAGTGCGGGACCGCATTGAACTTGGCGAATGCGGTTCGCCCAAGCAGTGCATGGTAGCCACTGCGGAACGGGACTATGTCGAAGGTTAACTCCTCGCTTCGGAAATTATCCGGGGATCCGAAGACCACTTCAAGTGTGACTGAGCCTGTACAGCTGGCCTCTACACCTGGTATTGCGCCTTTAAAGGTCGTTTTGGTGGGCTTAATCCTCGAGGGATCTATGCCCATTTTCCGCACTGTATCCTGGTAAAGCAGGTTCAGGCTACTGTCGCCGTCCATAAGGACTCTAGTAAGATGAAATCCGTCAATAATTGGATCGAGAACCAATGCGGCGAATACACCATGACGGATGCTAGTGGGATGGTCTCTTTGATCAAAGGTGATCGGGCAGGAGGACCATGGGTTGAACTTTGGGGCGACTGGGTCTACCGCGTATACGTCCCTTAACGCGCGCTTCCGCTCCCTCTTGGGGATGTGGGTGGCGTATATCATGTTCACCGTCCGCACTTGTGGGGGAAAACCCTTCTGTCTATTGTTGTTCGGCTGCCGGGGCTCCTCGTCGTCATTGCTATGCAACCCCTTGTCTTCATTGTTGTCGCTTAATCTGCCTGCCTGCTTGAACACCCAACAGTCCCTGTTGGTGTGATTGGCCGGCTTTTCGGGGTGCCATGTATTTGGCACAAGCGGTCGAGTATTCGGTCCAAGCTGGACGGGCCCCTGGGATTCCTTTTGAATGATTTTTTCCGCTGACCGGATTTAGAGCCTTTGAATCCGGCATTAACTGCCGTATCTTTAGCATTGTCGCCGTTGATGTGGCGCTTCTATTGGTTGCGATGCGACCTGCCACTAATGTCCCTGGTGTCCGAACGACCAGGGTTCTTGGTCATATTGTTGCTTGAAGCGAGCCAGCTGTCTTCTCCCACGCAAAAGCGGGTCATGAGTGCCGTGAGTGCTGCCATAGATTTCGGCTTCTCTTGTCCTAGGTGCCGAGCGAGCCACTCATCACGGATATTATGCTTGAAGGCTGCTAAGGCCTCTGCGTCCGGACAATAGAGTATTTGATTTTTCTTTGTTAGGATCCGTGTCCAGAATTGCCTGGCCGATTCGTCTGGCTGCTGAATTACATGGCTTAGGTCATCAGTGTCTGGGGGTTGCACATAAGTGCCCTGGAAATTGTCGAGGAATGCGGCTTCCAGGTCCTCCCAACAGCTGATTGACCCTGTTGGCAGGCTGTTAAGCCACTGCCGAATCTGTGGCCGGCGTGACAGTTGTCGTCTCGAGCCGTGGGGTGCCTACGCGATCCGTAGATCGATCTTGTTTGCCTTGTCTTGTCCTCCAACATGTCTCGTAGGTCCGGCGCATATTCCCGTGCCTTGGTATAGGGTGCGGCTTGGGTGGAGGGCCATGAGGCTTCTCTGTCGCGACCATGAGGTGGCCTGTCGGCCGCGTCGAGTGCTTCCTCCTCTAATCGGAGTAGCAACCTGCGCTTTGGGTAGCACTTGGAGGGGCGTTCGGGTTTATGCTCTTCGGCCGCAAGGACTTCAGTCCATCTATCGACTAGCCGATCTTGATCAGCTTTAAGCTGTTGCTATTTTTTCTTGAGGCTTCTTGCAGTGGCCATAAGCCTGCGTTGAAAACGCTCTTGTTCGACGGGATCCTCTGGCACGGTGAATTCGTCGTCGTCGAGGCTTGCCTCGTCTTCGGAGGGAGGCATACAATTATTGTCCTCGACCTCTCTGTCGGCCGCTCTCTCATGAGGGCTGGTTTCTCCATCCTCCTGTGTTAAATCTTGCTCGGGGGGATGTTCTTCGGCGCTTTCCGGGGTATTATTATCTCCCGTGCTGGAATCGCCGTTTTTGTGTTGGTAGGATTTTGAGCAGCACCGCTGACGCCGACGCTTTTGTTGTTTCTTGGAGGGGTCATCCTCCGCTGTTCCATCGCCCTCTCCCTCTTTTGGGGTGTCCACCATGTATATGTCATATGACGAGGTGGCTTTCCAGGGCCTAGTGGGCGCTGGTTCTTCATCGTCTCCTTCATCGGTGTCCATACCGTCGATGTCTTCGGAGTCGAAGTCGACCATGTCGGTTAAGTTGTCGACAGTGGCTAAAAAGTGGGTGGTGGGTGGGTTTTGAATTTCTTTATCGTCCATACCCCAACCTTGCTGACCGTAGTCCGGCCAAGGCTCTCCTGTCAAAGAGAGAGACTTCAGTGATCTCAGGATATCGCCAAAAGGCGAGTGCTGAAAGACGTCCGCGGCCGTGAACTCCATGATTGGCGCCCAATCAGATTTGCTCGATAGGGGCGCGGAGAGTTTGGAGTCCGGAGAAGAATCTGGCTCCATGGAGTCACGAGTCTTGCAGAGTACGGGGCTGGTGTTTGGCTCAACCACCATTGGGATCACGGCCCCCGAGGTGACGTCCAACCGCCCGTCCTCGATCGACGCGGCCGGCTCTGAACTAGGGGTCGGAGCCGATGCGGGTGCGGCCTCCAGGGCTCTGTTCGGTGGCAGAGCTAGATCATGCTCGTCGTGACAGAGCGGCACGCTCGGCAGTGGTTCGAATCCGTCGAAGATCAAGTCCCCGCGGATGTCGGCCGTGTAGTTTAAACTTCCGAATCTGACCTGATGGCCAGCAGCTTAGCTTTCGATCTGCTCTAGATGGCCAAGTGAATCGGCCCGCAGTGCAAAGCCGCCAAAGACGAAGATCTGTCCCGGGAGGAAGGTCTCACCCTGGACTGCATCGCTATTGATGATCGTAGGAGCCATCAAGCCTGACGGCGACGACACAGAGGAACTCTCAATGAAAGCACCAATGTCGGTGTCAAAACCGGCGGATCTCGGGTAGGGGGTCCCGAATTGTGCGTCTAGGCCGGATGGTAACAGGAGGCAAGGGACACGAAGTTTTACCCAGGTTCGGGCCCTCGCGATGGAGGTAAAACCCTATGTCCTGCTTGATTAATATTGATGATATGGGTAGTACAAGAGTAGATCTACCACGAGATCGGAGAGGCTAAACCCTAGAAGCTAGCCTATGGTATGATTGTTGTTGTGTATGTTGTCCTATGGACTAAAACCCTCCGATTTATATAGACACCAGAGAGGGTTAGGGTTACATAGAGTCGGTTACAATGGTAGGAGATCTGAACATCCGTATCGCCAAGCTTGCCTTCCACGCCAAGGAAAGTCCCTTCCGGACACGGGATGGAGTCTTCAATCTTGTATCTTCATAGTCCAGGAGTCCGGCTTGAAGGTATAGTTCGGCTATCCGAACACCCCCTAATCCAGGACTCCCTCGCCTGGCCAGTGGTGGGAGTAGTATGGGGACGGTGAGGCCTCCACGTCAGCACAGTCGGCCACGGGAGGCAGGAGCATGCGGCACGACCGGCGCTGCTTTGGGCGGCTGGGGCAAGAAGACCAGAGGTTGAAGAAGCACTACGGCCGTTGGATGGACATCGTTGACCACGTCGCACCGAGAGCACCAGGGCGGTGGACGACGGCGAGGCCTACGAAGGGAACGACACGGAGCCAGGGAAGACACGACAGTGGCTGCCCACGCGGTGGAGAGTAGGAGGGTTGACTGGTTCGGCTGCATTCGCCGGAAAATAATAGGAGGTGTGGGTGAGTAGAGGGATAAAGAGGCCAGGGATGCAAGTATGATGGGGCCGTGAGGCCTTCCCAGCAGCACTGCCGGCCACGGGAGGCGGGAGCAGGCGGTTCCGACGGCGCTGGTTTGGGCGGTTGGGGCAGGAAGATCAGAGACCGAAGAAGCACGATTGCCGTTAGATTGACATCTAACGGTCTAACGCTGGTAGAGTTGATTGTTGACTAAGTTTCTTTTTGAGAAACCTTGTGTACGCATGAACTTAGTAGGCCCACAAGTCAGCCTCCAAATCTGTGGCAAACAACATAAAGCCCATTTGCTATTTTTATAATTTGCAGCCCATTTGCTAATTCTTAAGTAATTTATCACAACCCATTTTCTGCCTAGGACCATGGTCAAAAGTTCAACCTTATTTTGCATATTTCGGTGGAGTCCGAACTGTTGTAATCCCGAAATGATAAACATTTTTTAAGAACTTTTATTGATTTGCCAAAAAAATCGTTTTGTTTTTGTAAGCAAATAAGACGTGAGACAATTGAGTTAGTTTAAGGGAAAACCAGTGGTAAAAAAATCAGCGCTGGGTGGGAAAAACAACAAAAATAAGGATGTAAATATGAAAAGGGAATTTATTTGTTTTCAATATAATGATACGTGTATATGAACTAGTAGAACTATAGGTAGAGATTAGAAAACGAATGTAGGACATGCGTTTCAAGAGGATAATAGAACTGGGCTGTGTGTTTGATTCAGTAAAAAAACTGCCTGCGGATGTTGTAAGACAAAATATAACTAATGCTGGCGGGCCAGAGGCCTGTAGATACCTGCTGGATCTTTGTGCCCCGTTGTCGTCATGGGCTGGGCCTGTTAAAAACAAAACCAACCCTGGGCAGTCTACAGCCCAGCTCAAACTTGCTCGACCTGAAAAAACAATACACGTGCTGAATAAACGAGAGAATTCTGCAAGTACAGACTGATAACTGGGATGCATCACGGATATTGTTTTTTTATCTGATAATAAGTGCATGCACTTGTTTCGAAAAAATTGGAGAACTGGGAATTCGAACGGCGGGTGCTTATGCTACCCATCAAATGAAAATCAGGTGCTTGAAAATTCGTTTCGAAACAAATGATTCAGCTTTATATCCACGTTGACCCTTGACATGATGGTTGGAAGCAAATGCAAGTTCATACCAAAAGATCGTTAACAACAATACCAACTTGCGGACGACAAGGTAGTACAAGTACCAATACCAAACTAACTTATAATCTTTTTACTCGTAGCCCTAGTGTTTGTCTGGTAGAAAATCTTGCAGAGGACTAGATCCCGCTCCTTCTCTTGCTCCAGGTCCCCGAGGTGGTACTGGTGCATCACCCAGTTGGTCCTCTGCTGGTCGAAGTTCTTATTGGTGTGTAGCACCAGAACCTTTTTTGCTGCCCGTCTGCCGGCCGTTGACCATCACCGGCAAGGTATTGCCGGTCTTGTGCCACATCGCGTGCATGCCGCACTCCGACTGTATCTTGCGACGCGTCCACGTGCCCCTTTTGAACGCCATGGAATTACGCTGGAAGAAATGCTTCCTTCGGCCACTTAGTGCGATACCTGCAGTATTGTGGAATACAGGTTTTAGTGTACCTAGTTGGCATTTTCATAACATCTTTGGCATGTTGCAGTCACTAGTTTCACTTTTTATTAACTGTCAAATTGTAATTGCTTCACCAGGTCTGCGTCTAAAAAGAAAAATAGAGCTATAAACAAAGGAATATGTTTGTGCAAGTAGATGGCCGATCGGTGTCTTACCTGGAAGTTTCTCAGGTTGGGTGTAGCATATGTCGTGCTCGCTGTCAATGGTTGGTATGAACAAATCGATGAGAGAATGAAATCTCGCACTGTCAGCACTCACTTTGGCCTCAAGGTTCTCGAACAGCTCCTGATCCGTGGGATCGAACTTGACGCCAGCCGGCAACACCGGCCAATCCTTCTTCGACTTGCATCGGTAATTCCAGTTATATGGTACTCAATGTATGATCAATCGACTGTTTTAAGTGAATGATGAAACATTTCGACAGATAAGTGGTACTCCAAATCTGAAGTCTGGAATACCCGAACACGCTGCCGGGATTCTTGTATCACCTCACGCGCAGCGTGTTGTCATGTCAATTCAATGTGTGGACATGATGAATAATTTGACCGACGTATACTAGTACTGCTACTGTACTACTTACTAGTCGTATTTAGTGTCACAATTTATACATAGGTTTAACTAACAAGTACGCACTTGAATCCTAACTGAAATATAT
>NC_041386.1:545222323-545300312 GCF_002162155.2 Triticum dicoccoides | reverse complement strand
CTGAGGGAGTCCTGGATTAGGGGGTGTCCGGATGGCCGGACTATACCTTCAGCCGGACTCCTGGACTATGAAGATACAAGATTGAAGACTTCGTCCCGTGTCCGGAAGGGACTTTCCTTGGCGTGGAAGGCAAGCTTGGCGATACGGATATGCAGATCTCCTACCATTGTAACCGACTTTGTGTAACCCTAACCCTCTCCGGTGTCTATATAAACCGGAGGGTTTTAGTCCGTAGGACAACATACACAACAACAATCATACCATAGGCTAGCTTCTAGGGTTTAGCCTCTCCGATCTCGTGGTAGATCTACTCTTGTACTACCCATATCATCAATATTAATCAAGCAGGACGTAGGGTTTTACCTCCATCACGAGGGCCCGAACCTGGGTAAAACTTCGTGTCCCTTGCCTCCTGTTACCATCCGGCCTAGACGCACAGTTTGGGACCCCCTACTCGAGATCCGCCGGTTTTGACACCAACATTGGTGCTTTCATTGAGAGTTCCTCTGTGTCGTCGTCGTCAGGCTTGATGGCTCCTACGATCATCAATAGCGATGCAGTCCAGGGTGAGACCTTCCTCCCCGGATAGATCTTCGTCTTCGGCGGCTTCGCACTGCGGGCCAATTCACTTGGCCATCTGGAGCAGATGAAAGCTATGCCCCTGGCCGTCAGGTTAGATTTGGAAGTTTAAACTACACGGCTGACATCCGCGGGGACTTGATCTTCGACGGATTCGAGCCACTGCCGAGCGCGCCGCACTGTCACGACGAGCATGATCTAGCTCTGCCGCTGAACAGTGCCCTGGAGGCCGCACCCGCATCGGCTTCGACCCTTAATTCGGAGCCAACTGCGCCGATCGAGGATGGGTGGTTGGACGCCGCCTCGGGGGCTGTGATCCCAACAGCGATTGAGCCAAACACCAGCCCCGGACTCTGCGAGACTCGTGACTCCAAGGAGCCGGACTCCTCCCCGGACTCTGAACCCTCCGCGCCCCTGCCGATCGAATCCGATTGGGCGCCGATCATGGAGTTTACTGCCGTGAACATCTTTCAGCACTCGACTTTTAGTGATATTCTGAAGACACTGGAGTCTCTCTCTTTATCAGGAGAGCCCTGGCCGGACTACGGTCAGCAAGGTTGGGGTACGGATGATGAAGAAATTCAAAGTCCACCCACCACCCACTTTGTACCCACTGTCGATGATTTAACCGACATGCTCGACTTCGACTCCGAAGACATCGACGGTATGAACACCGATGAAGGAGACGATGAAGAACCAGCGCCTATTAGGCCCTGGAAAGCTACCTCATCATATGACATATACATGGTGGACACCCCAAAAGAAGGAGATGGCGATGGAACAGCGGAGGATGACCCCTCCAAGAAACAGCCTAAGCGCCGGCGTCAGCGGCGCCGCTCAAAATCCCGCCAAAACAAATATGGTGATTCCAGCACGGGAGATTATAATACTCCGAAAAGTGCCGAAGAAAACCCCCTTCAGCAAGATTTAGCACAGGAGGATGGAGAAACCAGCCCTCGTGAGAGAGCGGCAAACAGAGAGGTCGAGGACAATAACTATATGCCTCCCTCCGAAGACGAGGCAAGCCTTGACAACGACGAATTCGTCGTGCCAGAGGATCCCGTTGAGCAAGAGCGTTTTCAACACAGGCTTATGGCCATGGAAAGAAGCCTCCAGAAAAAACAGCAACAGCTTAGAGCTGATCAAGATTTGCTAGTCGAAAGATGGACTGAAGTCCTTGCGGCCGAAGAGCATAAACTCAAATGCCCCTCCAAGAGCTACCCAAAGCGCAGGTTGCTACCCCGATTAGAGGAGGAAGCACTCGATGCGGCCAACCGGCCACCTCGTGGCCGCGACAGAGAGGCCTCTCGGCCCTCCACTCAAGCCGCACCCTGTACCAAGGCATAGGAATATGCGCCAGACTTACGAGATATGTTGGAGGACAAGGCAAGGCAAACAAGATCGATCTACGGATCGTGTGGGCGCCCCACGGCTCGAGACGGTATCCGTCACGCCAGCCACAAATTCGGCAGGGCCGAACACAGTAGACAAAGCTCATTGGAGCTACGTCCTGATATAGCCCAGTACAGAGGCGCCGCACACCCACTATGCTTCACAGACGAAATAATGGATCATCAAATCCCTGAGGGTTTCAAACCTGTAAATATCGAATCATATGATGGCACAACAGATCCTGCGGTATGGATCGAGGATTATCTCCTTCATATCCACATGGCCCGCGGCGATGATTTCCACGCCATCAAATACCTCCCACTCAAGCTTAAAGGACCAGCTTGGCATTGGCTTAACAGCTTGCCAACAGGATCAATCAGTTGTTGGGAGGACCTGGAAGCCGCATTCCTCGACAATTTCCAGGGCACTTATGTGCGACCCCCAGACGCCGATGACCTAAGTCATGTAATTCAGCAGCCAGAGGAATCGGCCAGGCAATTCTGGACACGGTTCCTAACAAAGAAAAATCAAATAGTCAACTGTCCGGACGCTGAGGCCCTAGCAGCCTTCAAGCACAATATTCGTGACGAGTGGCTTGCCCGGCACCTTGGACAAGAAAAGCCGAAGTCTATGGCAGCACTCATGACACTCATGACCCGCTTTTGCGCGGGAGAAGACAGTTGGCTTGCTCGTAGCAACAATATGACCAAGAACCCTGGTAATTCGGATACCAGGGACAATAGTGGCAGGTCGCGTCGCAACAAGCAGAAGCGCCGCATTAACGGCGACAATGCTGAGGATACGACAGTTAATGCCGGATTCAGAGGCTCTAAATCCGGTCAGCGGAAAAAGCCATTCAAAAGGAATCCTAGGGGCTCGTCCAGTTTGGACCGAATACTCGACCGCTTGTGCCAGATACATGGCACCCCCGAAAAGCCGGCCAATCACACCAACAGGGATTGTTGGGTGTTCAAGCAGGCAGGCAAGTTAAACGCCGAAAATGAAGACAAGGGGCTGCATAGCGATGATGACGAGGAGCCCCGGCCGCCGAACAATAGTAGACAGAAGGGTTTTCCCCCACAAGTGCGGACGGTGAACATGATATACGCAACCCACGTCCCCAAAAGGGAGCGGAAGCGCGCGTTAAGGGATGTATACACGGTAGAGCCAGTCGCCCCAAAGTTCAACCCATGGTCCTCCCGCCCGATCACCTTTGATCGAAGGGACCATCCCACTAGCATCCGTCATGGCGGATTCGCCGCATTGGTTCTAGACCCAATTATTGACGGATTTCATCTCACTAGAGTCCTTATGGACGGCGGCAGTAGCCTGAACCTGCTTTACCAAGATACAATGCGGAAAATGGGCATAGATCCCTTGAGGATTAAGCCCATCAAAACGACCTTTAAAGGCGTAATACCAGGTGTAGAGGCCAACTGTACAGGCTCAGTCACACTTGAAGTGGTCTTCGGATCTCCGGATAATTTCCGAAGTGAGGAGTTAATCTTCGACATAGTCCCATTCCGCAGTGGCTATCACGCACTGCTCGGGCGAACCGCATTCGCCAAGTTCAATGCGGTACCGCACTACGCATACCTTAAGCTCAAGATGCCAGGCCCTCGAGGAGTAATTACGGTCAATGGAAACACCAAACGCTCCCTCCGAACGGAGGAGCACACGGCGGCCCTTGCAGCGGAAGTACAAAGCAGCCTCTGCAGGCAGTTCTCCAGTCCGGCCATTAAACGACCGGACACCGTCAAGCGCGCCTGGAGTAACCTACAACAAGACCGCCTGGCACGACCCGAGTAGGCGTAGCAATGCGGCCCTAACCCCAGCCCTCGCAAAAATGCGACACCAGTACTTCGCGTACATAACTATGCTCTACAAATACCATGGGTACAGGGGAAGGGGCACCATCACGGCACGCCCGAAACACGGCTTAAACCGCACCAGGGGCTGCCAATTTTTTAATTTTCTCTTACTTTCAAGACTCCACACTTCGGAAGGCCTGTTCGGAAGTTCAATTGCCGCACAAATGATGCAAGAACCAGGGAAGCAGACAAGCCGCACCGCATTACGGAACTCCCAGGTGGTCTCTATCATGAGCAGTATACCTGTTTCGCATACTATTCCGCAGCTTGCCCCTGGAACGGACATGTTACATAGTCCAACCTTTTGCTTATCGCATTATTTGTATCGTTCTGCTTTGATCGCAGCCCTCTTTTATAAACAGTGCATAGCTTTTGTCTATTTTTGCATTACTCTTTATATATATATATATATATATGTGTGTGTGTGTGTGTGTTCCTTAACGACATATTGCACCCGTACACTTTGGTACGGCCGCCAGGGGCTCTCAATATGGTGTGAGAAGTCCGAACACTTTAACAAGTGCGGCACCCCGAACTTATAGCATTATATGCATCGGCTCCGAATCATGTCTTGGGTCAATAGTTGGGTTTGCCCGGCTCCTATGTTTTGGTGCCTTCCGTTCCGCTATATCGGCTAAGGTAGCACTAGAAGAACCACTGCAACTGTGCCCCAGTTGAGCTGGGTCGAGAACCTCTATGGCGAAAGCTAAAACTGACTGTCATGATGAAGCGAGAGCTGGTCGCTGTTCGAGAGGTTTTTCGAGTCCCTAACAACTTATGCCGCTTAGAGCGAGGAGCCGGCTCTGTTCGGCCAAGGCGTGGATAGCGCCCCGAACTCGGTCTTCCGAATACCAGGGGCTTCGCCGAAATTTAAAATTATAGAATTCTATGGCTAAGTGAGAGTGTTCACGCATTATAGTCCGATTGCCTTGTTCGTTGGGCTGAGCGCCTCCCTCGAAGGACCCAAACATGGGAAAAAGAGCGCTCAGGTTTATCCCCGAACACCCCAGCACTAGCGGCACGGGGGCAGAAGCCGACGACTTGCCATCTCTTAGTATTGATAAACAGCTGCATAGAAGGTAATATTTTAAATTCCAACAGCATTGCTTAGCGCATATGAACAAGTTTTCAACGCACAGGACAAAACGAGCAAGTTTCACTCAAAAATTACATCCCTAGAACATTCATCCGTCACAAGGCAGGCACCCTTCAGAACATCCATATAATAATTCTCGGGCTTGTGATGCTCTTTCCCCGGCGGTGGCCCGTCCTTCACAAGCTTCTCAGCATCCAGCTTGCCCCAGTGCACCTTAGCACGGGCAAGGGCCCTACGGGCACCTTCAATGCAGACGGAGCGCTTGATGACTTCGAGCCTTGGACAGGCCTCCACCAGCCGCCGCACCAGCCCGAAATAGCTCCCAGGCAGAGCCCCTCCAGGCCACAGCCTAACTATGAGGCCCTTCATGGCCTGTTCGGCCGCCTTGTGGAGCTCGACCAGTTGCTTCAGCTGGTCGCTGAAGGGCAAGGGCTGTCCGGCCTCAGCGTACTAAGACCAGAACACCTTCTCTGTCGAGCTGCCCTCCTCGGCTCGATAGAATGCGGCGGCATCGGACACACTCCGGGGAAGATCTGCGAACGCTCCTGGAGAGCTCCGGATTCGGGTAAGTAACAAGTAACTCACGGTTATGTGTTTGCTTTGCATAAAGAATGCCTTACCCGCCGCTATCTTCTTCACCTCATCCAACTCCTGGAGGGTCTTTAGGGATTCGGCCTTGGCAGACTTGGCATTTTCAATAGCCACCGTGAGCTCGGACGCTCGCGTCTTTGAGTCAAGCTCCAAACTCTCATGTTTTTCCATGAGAGCCTGGAGCTCCTCCCGTACCTTGCCAACCTCGGCCTCATACTTCTCCCGCTCGGTGCGCTCTGTGGCCGCCCTCTTCTCGGCCTCTACCAGCGCTTGTTTAAGGGTCGCCACCTCAGACGTGGCCCCTACAATAGCCACGATAATCCTGTCATTTTTTGCAATTGCACCTTTTTATATATATTTAAACAAGGTATTTCTTACCTTCATTGTCCTTGAGCTGCTTCTTGGCATGCCCGAGCTCTTGCTCGGACCACTCGAGGTTCTGCTTTAGCGTGTCCACTTCTGCAGTCAGTGCGGCGGACGCAAGCAGAGAAGCCTGCATACGCATATTGACTCCTTTTTGTTAGACTCCTGCGAATTTTATTTGATCCTCTATATGGCTTTTCTTCCCGAACGCCAAACAGAGCATCAGGGGCTACTGTCTATGTGGTAATATTATTTACACATTCTTTACTTACCTCAAAGCCTGTTAAAAGGCTACTACAAGCTTCAGTCAGTCCGCTCTTGGCGGACCGAACCTTCTGGACCACCGCACTCATAATGGTGCGGTGCTCCTCGTCGATGGAGGTGCCTTGGAGCGCCTCCAACAGATTGTCCGGCGCCTCCGGTTGGACGGGGGTCACCGGCACAGTGGGCTTGCTCCTCTTAGAAGGAGGTCCCTTGCCGGACTCTGGAACCTTTGAAGGTTCCGAAGCGGTGTCCGGCCTAGAGCCGGACTTGGAGCCCTGGGGAGTTTCATCCCCTTTACTCCTGGAGTCCGGGAGGTCGCCTTGCGGCGCCTCCAGGACCACCTCCTCCCGGCTTGGAACCTGTTGGGACAACACTTAGGTGTCATCCGTAGGGCGGGGGGAGGAAGCCGTCGGAAGCGAGTTCACATCCGACGAGTCCTGTGAGCCGCTCGACGACGCGTCGAGCCGGTCTTTGGGTGGGCTGCATAAACATATTCGACATAAGGGAAAGCTGTGCAATAAACGAATACTATGAATTACTCTGGTATCCGGATACTTACGATTTTGCCAGGGGCTTGGCCCTGGGCGGCCACTCCTCTCCGCCATCGTCGGCGTCGGTGGAGTAGTCTGGAGGAAGGGCTTTCCTCTTCTTGGACCCTCCGGCCTCCCCAGAGAGGGTGGCCTTCCTTTTCTTCTCTCCTCCCGCTGGATGGGGAGAGGTCTCTTCTTCCTCCTCATCTTCACGGGAGGAATGTGCCTCGGAACCGTCGGATGATGGATCCGACACCTCCTGGCGCCGGGCACTCTTTCGAGTCCCCGTGGCCTTTTTCGCGGCCTTCTCCTCCGGCACCACATAGGGTGCCGGAACCAGCAGCTTCGCCAAGCGAGCGTCCGCTGGGCCTTCGGGCAAAGGAGCCGGACAGTTGATTTGTCCGGACGTCACCTGCCAATCCTATCAAAGGTAAGGGAGCTTAGATACCGCATGGAGTCAAACTATAAAAACTGATACCCTGTAAAAGGAAAAAATAGCTTACCGCATGAGCGTGACGCTGCATACTGAATCCGCGATCCTCGGTAGCGGATGCGGGGGCCTCGGCGCCCTTGAAAAGCACCTTCCAGGCATCTTCGTACGTCGTGTCGAAGAGCCTGCTCAGAGTTTGTTGCCGCGCCGGGTCGAACTCCCACAGGTTGAAAGCCCGTTGTTGACACAGGAGGATCAGGCGGATGAGCATAACCTGGACTACGTTGACAAGTTTGAGCTTCTTGTCCACCAGAGTTTGGACGCATGTTTGGAGTCCGGTCAGCTCTCCTTTTTTACCCCATGATAGGCCCGTCTCCTTCCAGGAGGTGAGCCGCGTAGGGGGTCCGGATCGAAACTCGGGGGCTGCGACCCATTCGGGGTCGCACGGCTTGGTGATGTAAAACCACCCTGATTGCCACCCCTTCAGGGTCTCCAAAAAGGAGCCCTCGAGCCATAAGACGTTGGCCATCTTGCCCACCATGGCACCTCCGCACTCCGCCTAGTTGCCGCGCACCACCTTCGGCTTGACATTGAAAGTCTTGAGCCATAGGCCGAAATGGGGGCAGATGCGGAGGAAAGCCTCGCACACGACGATAAACGCTGAGATGTTGAGGACAAAGTTCGGGGCCAGATCGTGGAAATCTAGGCCATAGTAGAACATGAGCCCCTGGACAAATGGGTGAAGAGGGAAGCCCAGTCCGTGGAGGAAATGGGGGAGGAACACCACCCTCTCATGGGGCCTAGGGGTGGGGATGAGCTGCCCCTTTTCGGGAAGATGGTACGCAATGTCGTTAGACAAGTATCTGGCCTTCCTCAGTTTTTTGATGTGTCCCTCCGTGACGGAGGAGACCATCCACTTGCCTCCCGCTCCGGACATGGCTGGAGGAGGTTGAGGTGGGGAGTGCGGACTTGGGCGCTGGAGCTCGAGTGCGCGACAATGGATAGGCAAAGGAGGAAGAAGGCGTAGGTGAAAAGGTGGATCCTTATCCCCTTATATGGGTGGACGCAACTACGTGTCCCCACCAGCCTGGTAAAACTCGTTTATATCCAAGCGCCGTAATCAATGGTGTGGTTGGGTTACCCACACCCGTATTGATGAGAATCCCGGAACAAGGGGACACGATCTCTGCTTTAACAAGACGTGCCAAGGAAACCGCCTCGCATTACGTGCTGAGGTGGGATAATGAAATGACTCGGATAAAGGCTTGGCCATGGTGTGTCACACTACGAAATACGTCAGCAGATTAGATTTGTGTAAATATTATTCTGTCTATGGCAATATGTGGAAACTTATTTTGCAGAGCCGGACACTATCTTTGTGTTCAAAATCTTCTATGAAGTACTTGGAGGAGGAACCCGCCTTGCAATGCCGAAGACAATCTGCGCGCCGGACTCGTCGTCATTGAAGCCTGGTTCAGGGGCTACTAAGGGAGTCCTGGATTAGGGGGTGTCCGGATGGCCGGGCCATACCTTCAGCCGGACTCCTGGACTATGAAGATACAAGATTGAAGACTTCGTCCCGTGTCCGGAAGGGACTTTCCTTGGCGTGGAAGGCAAGCTTGGCGATACGGATATGCAGATCTCCTACATTGTAACCGACTTTGTGTAAGCCTAACCCTCTCTGGTGTCTATATAAACAAGAGGGTTTTAGTCCGTAGGACAACATACACAACAACAATCATACCATAGGCTAGCTTCTAGGGTTTAGTCTCTCCGATCTCGTGGTAGATCTACTCTTGTACTACCCATATCATCAATATTAATCAAGCAGGACGTAGGGTTTTACCTCCATTGAGAGGGCCCGAACCTGGGTACAACTTCGTGTCCCTTGCCTCCTGTTACCATCTGGCCTAGACGCACAGTTTGGGACCCCCTACCCGAGATCCGCCAGTTTTGACACCGACAGTATCTATCCTTCAAACCAGAGGAGTGCTTCAAACTAACAACTGTACATAATATCCAACAAAAGAGGATCGTGCTATAGCATCAGAATACATGGCTCAGTCTAGATATCAACACGAATCAAGTTGTGCATATTTGCTGTTGGCATGAACCACATCGCCGCATGTCGGGTTTGCAAAAGCCATCCATCGCATGGAAGCTTGATGCCTTTCACACACTGAAGATTATCTGGCAACTAGCTATGTCGACGAATCTCTGGATATGGTGATTCATGAAACCCATTGTATGATATGTAAACACATCCCCCCTCGTGAATGGAAGTTGCATAGCACAGTAATCATCGCCAGTGATATGATCGATGATTGGCTGGATGATCAGATAATTGAGCCCGAGGAACAAGGAGTGGTTGCCAAGGCTGTAAACCCGCCTCTTGTTGAATACGCCTGGCCCAACGGAGCTGGGATCTTTCTCGAACACGAAGCAGCCATAGCCATCAATGTCACGAACGCCCCATGCATTGTACTGCATGTGGTTTGATGTAATGGTTTGGTCAATTTGGTACATGCGAATGAGCATCAAATGACCGCCGTCAGCTGAACGAGCGATAAACCACCACCCATCGGCTGGTATGATTCCAGATCCTGGAATCATGAAGGCCAGCGCATTTGCGTCTGCTGCAACAATTCAAATTGGAGACCAAAAGGACAAAAGTAAACAATCATGTTCAGAGTATGTGTGGAATTAAGATTATAATAACAGTGACACATATCATAGACAGAGAATTGCAATACCGTGGTCATAATCATACCCCAAGTTAAAAAAAAATAAGCCAATGGCTTTCATATTCTAGCAATATGTCATGGTTCAAACATCATGTAACAATGAGAGGAAAACAGCTAAGACAGCGCCTACTCATATTCTACCATAACACTTACTACTACTGTTCTCATATCAACTTTAAGCAATAACATGCGTTCTTATAAAAATCTTGTAAATGAGAGTAACATATAGCAATCATGATGTTATGCTCATAATATGTATTCTAACAATCATTAGA
Source organism: Triticum dicoccoides (assembly GCF_002162155.2). Lineage (NCBI taxonomy): Eukaryota > Viridiplantae > Streptophyta > Magnoliopsida > Poales > Poaceae > Triticum > Triticum dicoccoides. The sequence continues at coordinate 545,290,177 of NC_041386.1, read as the reverse complement.
TGCCAATTGTTCTCATATCAACTCTAACGATAACATGTGTGGTCATGAAAATCTAGGAAATGAGACGAACATATAGCAATGATGTGGTTATAGACATGCTATGCATTCTAAATTTGTAACAAATGAACATGCAGTTGTATTCATAAGGTAAAGATGAGATGAGATAGAACAATTACACGACGATAGGTTCCACCAGTATAGGCAGCCAATCTGTATGTCGACCGCATAAATGATGCCATCATGCACTATAGCATCAGACAGAAATGTTGCCTCAACAGGATTGATGATGAGCCATAACCATGTATGGCGACCGGATTCCAGATAGACTAATCCCATGTTGAACAAGGCAATGAGCTTGTAATCCATGTAGTCTTCTGATGGTGTGGGCACTTCGCAGATTACAACTTTCTGCAAACAGAGGTCGAGCCAAAAGCTTGACGCATCTCATGTGTAGTAGGCAGGAGTGTCTGGCGGGCCGCGAGGCTCGATGGCGGCGGTATCCAATGATGGAAGGGTGATCTCTCGCTGGGTGTAGATATCCACGAGACGCACGGACTACCGGTGTGGTGGATGAGGACGATCCAGTTGGCCTTCATGCCCGCCCAGTAGTGGCCACGCATGAAGGACAGGTGGACGGGTAGTGGTAGCATGTTGAGGGGCACCACAGCAACCTCCGTAGGATCGTCAAGTTGGTGTCTGGGCCACCTGCGAGGATCGGGCATCATCAAGCAGGGTGTCTTGAAAAGAGCCGACTGATTGCAGACGAGTAGACGGTACAAAGACACCAAGCATGCAGCCAGACGGACGGTGCTGAGTAGGTCCATACGACTACAGATCTGCTCCAAGAGAACAACAGGGAGGGAATTCCAATCGCGGCTCTGCGTGTCAGTAGGTTCTGCCATTGGGGTTTTCGGTGCCTGTGAGCCAGTGGGGAAGTGGATTCGGGCGGGCGAGCGAAGAAGCTTCTCCTTGTGTGGCCGAGCAGTGAGCGGGGGGATATGGTACGCGCGAGCTACCAAGGAAGATGGCACGGGCGGCGAGCAGTGAGCAGGGGTAAATGGTGTGCGGCCGACGATGGGGAAGAGAGGAGGAAGAAGAAGAAGAGATGGCAGTACTGGGTAAGGCTGATTTAGTAACACCAACACGCTGGTTCAGCTTATTAATTACGTGTCCCATCTGCTGTAGCGTGTATTGTCACTTCACTGCGAAGACTAGTTGAATAGTTCTCTCTGACCGAGATGGGGAATAATGGATCGCGAGGACTTCCTTTCTACAGTATCCCTATGCCTCTATGCTCACTTCACTCATTTTGCTCCGTACCTAGTCACTTGTTGAAATCTGTAGAAAGACAAATACTCCGTATTTGGGAACAGAGGAAGGCTTTTACTCCGTACTATTTGGGAACAGAGGGAGTATCACCATATGGAGGGAACAAAGGATGCTTGAAATATGAACATGTCAATGGGAGGGAGTAAGCCCCATGCATGCATGCATGCAACATGCAACACTCGCACGTACACATGGATGCACGCAACACTCACGCACCTATGCGGCACACAGCACACGACGCAACACACACGCTCACGCTCAAGTGCTCAACCTACTCCCTACGTCCGTGAAAGACTGTACATTTAGAGATTTACACATTGACCAGGGCATAATTAACGCCCAAAAGTAGCAGACTTATGTGTGCATGCGACCATTGAGATACGAAGATTAAATGAAGGCCGTTGCATGCTGTAATTAAGAATAGACATGTAGCCTATACCTACAGCACAATTTGGTGCATTAGTCAATCAATATAGATTTAGATTAAAGGCTAAATGCATTGGAAGTGTAGATGTACATCATGTACTACACTCTTTGTTTTATAGCCGATGTACACTCTTTGTTGGAAGACCGAGGGAGGACACGTGCATGCACTCACATACACAGCCAGGGCGGTTCGCACGCAAGGGTTGGACTCGTGTCGCGCCTGCATAAAGTTTTGTTTAACTGATTTCTTTGCTCTGCCAACTGACAGGTGGGACCCAGAAACCAGGTGACAATTTAACCAGTCAACAAAGTGCCACGTCGACTATTGTCGGCGTTCTGGGAACGGGGGTCCCCAGACTTGCCTGCCTGCGGCCTGCGGCGTGGCTCAAAAGGGGGCCCAGCACGACCCATCTTCATCAACACAAACCCAAGACCCTCGCGACGGGCCAAGCCTCGCGAGGCAGATGACGCGAAGCTTCCTCAGGCATGACCTCGTCAGGCTATCTCATGAGGAGGCGGAGAGATCAAGGCGGGGTACCTCACGAGGTGCCCATGATGCAAGCCATGACAACTCATGGCGCCAGGCAGGTGCCAGCCCGCGTAGTGTCCTCCTTTCCTCTTTGGTGCAAAGGGAGCAAGCGCAGCCGCGAAGTATCGAGGCATCAGGCAAAGGTTGCCATTTCGGTGCAATGAGACCAAGACCAGGAGGACTACGAGACAGAGGTCACTGTGGAGCCCAAGACGGCGTCATCACCAGAGCTTTGCGCAGGCGAAGACTACTTTTGTCGGGATAGCTGATACTTGTTGCCCCCCTTCAAATTAGTCCGCCATTGTTGGCTCCCTTCCCGCTCAATATTTGGGAAGAGGACCAGGGCCTGTATAAATAGGACCAGCCACCCATACAGCAAAGGGGGGGGGGTTCCAGTTCGGTCGGTCGAGAGAGAGAGAGAGAGAAAGGTGGTTGAACTCCTCCCAGCAGTTCATCGCCTCAGCCAAGAACAGACCCTCGCGAGGTTGTTCTTCCTTGTATTGTTCATCATCACCAGCCCAAGAGGCAATCCACACACCACACACTGGAGTAGGGTGTTACACCACAACGGTGGCCCGAACCAGTATAAACCCTGTGTCTCTTGTGTTATTCTTTCCTGAGTTTAGATCCTAGCACGACGGAGGGGTGGAGGAAGGTAGGAGGCGAAATCTCCACGCGCACCCCAGTGTTCAAACCTCAAGGATCTGTCGGAACCCGAAATCCGACATTTGGCGCGCCAGGTAGGGGCGCGCCGGAATTCGTCTTCCACCGCCCCGTTCTCCTCCGACCGTCACGCCCATGTTTGACGCTCGTTGGGCCCGCGCCGAGTGCCGGGCCGCACTCGCTTCCCGCGTCGCCCAGACGGCCCCTGTCGGCGGCCATCCACGCCATTCCCCGTCACCTGCCGTCAACGCCGCCACCGGCCTGGCGGGGGACGAGCGGCAAGCATCATCCCAGCATCCGTCCGTGCGGCAAGACGGCCGCACCGCAACTCCCTCGCTCGCCCCAGCTGGATCCTCACCCCGCGCGCTCCGCGCGCCCATGGAGGCTCGGGCTGCACTCATCGCGGCAAACGAGCTCCTGTGCTACCGTCCCGTCGACGACATCTATGAGGAATGGCTCGACCGCGTCGCCGAGCTCGTCCGCGCTGCAGGGGGCTCTTCCGCGCCGTCCGTTCCGCTGCACCGCACCCCGCCCCGCGCGGGCGAAGAGGCTCCGGCGGCGCCCCGACCGCCTCCTCCACAAGAAGACGCCATGGCTCCAAGGCGCATGGCCCCTGGGCGGAACCCGCTCAGTCAGGTGCCAGCGCAGCAAGAACAGAGCTGCCAAGAAGTCCCTCGCCCGCCAGAAGCTGCCCGGGCGCTCCTTGCTCCAGCACGTCGCGACCATCCCCCTGCTCCAGCGCGTGGGGACATGCAAGACCAGGCTCTCCGTCACCTAAGGCCTCCCGTGGCCACAGCAGGCTGCCGCGCCTACACCATCGAACTACGCAGCGTCGCGTGGCCCGGCAAGTTCAAGCCAGACCTGCCTCCTCTCTACGACGGCACGGCCGACCCTGCGGAGTTCCTCCAACTCTACGAGCTGGGCATCGAAGCTGCCAACGGAGACGATGAGGTCATGGCGAACTGGTTTCCCATGGCGCTCAAGGACGGGGCCCGCACCTGGCTCCTGAACCTGGCTCCAGGCACAATCTCCTCCTGGGAAGAGATGCGCACCCGCTTCATCGCCAACTTCCAAGGTACTCGCGACCGGCCCCCCGCTGTGAGCGACATGCGCCGCATCAAGCAACAACCCGGGGAGACCCTGCAGAAGTACATCCAGCGCTTCAACAATGCACGCCTCAAGATCCCCAATGTGACTGAGGAGGCCATCATCTCAGCTTTCTCTGATGGAGTGCGCGACGTCAAGATGAAGGAGGAGCTGGTGATGCATGAAGACCTGTGCACTTCCTTGGAGCTGTTCAACTTGGCAAACAAGTGCACCAGGGCTGAGGAGGGGCGTCTCTCCCTCCTCGAGCTGCCTGTCGCAGACCCAGAAGAGAAGAATCTCAAGGCCAAGGATGTGAAGCGCAAGGGGGCTGCAGTGCTCGCGGCAGAACTAGACACCAAGCGGGGCAGAGATCAACCCGAACCTCCCAAGGGCAGCCGGTACTGTGTGTACCACGACCTCCACACCCACAACACCAACGAATGCCAAGAACTCCGAGCCGTGCGTGAAGGAAGGATCGGCCGTCGCCCCGACCGCGGTGACCGGGGCTACGGTCGAGGAGGAGGAAGAAACGCAGGACGCTGGGAAGACCGTGGGCCGCGCCAAGGGTGGCGCGATCAACCTCACGAGGATCGCTGGCAAGACCCGCCTCGCGAGAGAGGATGGAGAGATCAGCCTCGCGAGGGAGACTGGAGGGATCAGCCTTGCAAAGATCGCCCGCTAGGCAACGCAGGCCTCCCACCGCCGCAACCAAGGAGAAACGAGGACCGCCATCAGGACGAGGAGGCTGGGGGCTTCCAGGAGCCGCGCACGATCGCCTGCATCCTGGGCGGAGCTCAAGCCCCAGCCTCTCAGCACATCTTCAAGCAGTTCGCCCGTGAAGTGAACGCAGTACTCCCCAGACTCGAAGCCACACGCCTTCTCAGGTGGTCGGCGTGCGCCATCACGTTCAGCTCAGCAGATCAGCTCAAGTGTGCAGCAACAGCCGGAGTCCTCCCAATGCTTTGTTCCCCAATCATCAGCAATGTGGTGGTCACCAAGACCCTCATCGATGGCGGGGCAGGGCTCAACGTCCTGTCCGTGGAGATGTTCAACAACCTCCAAGTGCCCTACAGCCAGCTTCAGCCAACCAAGCCCTTCTCCGGTATCACCAACGACTCCACGGTCCCGATTGGGCAGGTCCGCCTCCCTGTCACCTTTGGGGCGCGCGACAACTACCGCACCAAGCTCATCGACTTCAACGTCGCTCACATTCGCCTGCCATACAACGCCATCCTTGGGTACCCAGCGCTGGCCAAGTTCATGGCCGTAACTCACCACGGCTACAACGTCCTCAAGATGCCAGGAAGCGGCGGAGTCATCACGGTGCCCTGTGAAGAGAAGGACGCGGCGTGTTCCCTGGAACGAGCCTTTCAGGTCGCATCACTGGAAGACCCGGATCGCGGAAGCAGGAGGCTTCCCGAGGCCACCCCCAAGAAGAAGAAGACATCGTCCGGCTCGACCACTCAGGAGGCAGGCCCCTCTAGGCCCGCGCCTGCCCATGGGGAGCCTCCCTCCATCGCATAGGAAAGCGCGCCCAGCGCCCTCCTCATGCAGGGCTCGGGGGCTCTCCCCTGGAGGGCCACCGACCTAGCCAGGGTCACGAGGGAGGCGCTTGGGCACCACATGGAGGCGTGTTTTGAAGCACGTTTCCCTCAAGAAGGAGGAAGGCAAGGAGACCCAGACCCACAGGAGTTCGTCAGCAAGGCCATTTAGGAGCTACAAGAGTCAAGAGTCATGAGAGGCGCCCGCCGCCTACCAGCAGTGGCCCCCCATCCAGGCGAGGATGGTGCGCTGCGCGTCTGCATCGACATACCAGGGCTCAACCGAGTCATCTCTCTGAAGTGCCTCTGGCCCTCGCGAGTGGGGCGCTGCGGAGGTCCACCCCACAACTATGTTCGCCTGCCTTACGGCTTGCCGAACGCGGCTGATGCGTACCAGCGCCTCATGAGGGGCATCACGGAGGCACAAGAGGCCAGGCATTCCGCAGCCCTGGCAGAGATGGAGATGGCCCGCGAGGAGCCGCCAGCGCCTCCGGAACCTCCCGAGGCCCCTGGGCCTGGCGACTAATGAGGATCGGCTCCCGCAGCCCCCCGAGCCTGCTACACCAACACCCCTTCGTCCTCAACATCATCAGGTGACATCTTTCAAGTTTTACTTCCAGCTGGGAGCGCCCCTAGGGCTGCATTATTCCCAGGCCGCGTGGGTCCGTCCTTGCGGCATGTATCCCTTTATTCCATGTTGTTAGCTTACCTTGTTGGGGGCGTTCCTCAGGTTGCATGATCCCCAAGCCGCTCGGGCCAGGCCTAGCGGCATGTATCCCATTTGTGTTTATTTCCGATCATGCGTTAGACCCACCATGCTTGATTATTTGATGCCGGTCCACGGCACCTCTTCTCCTCCATGTCGACCACTTGCACGTTAAAGGGGGCACCTGAGCATCATGACTCAGGGCTCTTACTGGCTCTCCAGCCCTCACCCTCTGGCCTTGTCCATGGCATCGCGACCTGGCATACCAGCGACGGCTGAGACCAGCTCGAGGGCAGGGACCCGAGGATGTAGAGTGCCGACATCTAACCAAATTTGCAGGGACACATCACAAGATAAGGCCCAGTGCCAGGCGCAACCCGCCTAGAGGTAGGGCCCTGTGAGTCCCGCCCTGGCTCACGGGTGCCCAGATACACCTCGCCAGGCCCTACCGTGCCAGCCACGTGTCAGGGCGGGGCTGTACACGCCCCGGGGGCTCCTCCCGGAGGGTTGCCCCCTCCCACGTACCAGTGGAAGCACCATGCTCCGCGCTGGCTGACGACACTGCCGAGGAGCGGCTATGCCCGTACACATATGGTAGCACTATGCTCCGCGCTGGTGATAAACAACTGAGGGTGGCCCCCGGGCCGCATCAACCTCAGGGAGCCCAGAGCTCAGTGTCTAGCCTCATCGTAACGCCTCCCCTCGGGAGTTCCGCACGAGGGGGCTGGGCACGGGGGCTGCGCCTGGGTCACACCCAGACGCACGCCGCCCGGCCAGGTCCCCCGGGCCTGGTTCGTCGCGCGTCTCTCCCCGAGCAGAGCCAAGGTACGAAGGCCGTTTGAGCGTCAAGGGGGACTCCTGAGCATCGCGACTCAGGAGCCTAACTGGTCACGTAGCCCCTCACTCCGTGGCCCCGTCCTGGTTTCCGGTCGGGACCATCGCTGGGTGAGGCACACGCGCGACCGGGCTCTACAGACGTAGAACGGTGGATCCACCCGCATCACACCTCCCTACTTGTTGTTCGTGCGCCAAGGGGGACTCCTGAGCATCGTGACTCAGGAGCCTAACTTGTCACGTAGCCCCTCACTCCTTGGTCCCGTCCTGGTTTCCGGTCGGGACTATTGCTGGGTGAGGTACGCGCGGGGCCGGGCTCTGTCGGCGTAGAACGTAAGCAAGTAGGAAGGAAAAGCGCTAATTTCAAGGAATTCAAAAGAAAATATTATAGTGCACACTGTTATTTCAATGCCAAACGCAAGTTTAAACGCCTCCCCGAGGCATGATACGTGTGCAGGAATTAAAAGCAGGATAGGAGCCACGACGGAGTCACCTGGCGGCGGGGGAGCAGCGCGGAGCGGGTTCGCCTCACGGAGCAGCGGGGTCGGCAGCGCGTTGCTCCGGCTTGGTGCTGAAGGCCCGGAACTTCCCCAGCAGAACCTCCGCGTGACCCTTCACGGCCTCGGCAGCGGCAGCGGCACACTCACCGCTCACTGGCTCCAGCAGGCTGTCGAGGTCGACACCAGGATCGCGAAGGTGGATGTGGGTGAGGACCCGCGTCAGTGCTGCAGAAGACAGGACACGCGCCTCGGCCTTGGCCGTGGGGCCAAGGCCAAGGGCGACATCTTCAAGAGCGTGAACCAGGAAGGGAAGCAGCTTGGCGGGGCCGTCCTCGGCACCGGCCAGCGGGCTCTCCAGGCCGCTGTCGTAAAGCATCCTCAGCGAGGAGCGAGCCTTCGCCTCCAACTCCGTGAAGGCCGCGCGGTCCTCGGCAAGAACCAGGGCCTTGCCGTCCAGTTCGGCCTTCCACGCCCCCAACTCCTACTCCAGCGCGCCTAGGCGGTCGCGGCGCTTCCTGAGCTTGGCCTCCCGGCCCTCGACGGCTCCCTCGCGAGCCTTCACGCCTTCTTCCTGCTCTTGGCGAAGGCGGACCTCTTCCGCGAGCCGATCCCGCAGGCCTTGCAGCTCGTCCTCCAGCGCCTTGCAGCGACCGCGGACGTTGACCACCTCCCCCAAGGCTGCATCACGGGCAGCCTTCGCCTCCAGGACGGCCTGCTTCTCCTCGTCGCATGCCGTCGAGGCCTGGACCAGCGCCGCCCGAATTGAGGCATCGGAGCGAACCCATCCAGACGCCAGCTCCAAACGCCCGGCCACCAAGCGGGGGTCGGCGCCAATATCCTGCCGCAATCGGTCCAGCTCAGCAACAGCACGATCCAGAACGGCGGAAGGAGTCGGAGAGATTGCGGCCGGTGGAGTAGGAGGAGAAGGCGGCAGCGCAGTCGCAGCATCCTGAGGCGGAGTCTGTCGTGCCCCAGCAGCTGTAGTGGCGGCGGCAGGCAAGAGCACCTCGGGAGCCACTTGGGCCGTGGGGGCTGAGCTTGCCCCAGCCGGCTCAGCCAAACCTCGCGAGGACGACCGGGCAGGAGAAGCCTGTGCGTCGCGGTCACCTTCGTTCGCGGGCAGAAGCGCTGCCACGGATGGGACCTCGGGAGCCCCCTTCGGCTTCTTTGCTGCGGGCGCCAACCTACCCAAAGATGCGGACGTCAAGCCTCAGAAGCAGAGCAAGAGATAAAGACAAGGATCAAATGCTTACGGGTCGTCGCCAGTGAGCTCAAGTGGCCTCCGGCCAAATTTGAAGCCTGAAAGTCGGCTGGAAGGGTCGACCTCGGGAAGCTTGGAGGCAGAAGGTGCGTCTGGGGTTCGCCCCAGGGCCGGGGGAGACCCGCGGGAGATCAGCCCGGTCCTGTCCTTCTTCGGGATCGGGGCAAGCTCCCGCCGTCCTGCTCGTCGTCTACGTCGTCATCCTCGTCGTCGTCATTTGGATAGAGGCGGAGAACGCGGGACCTGCACCGGGGGAGGGGAGCCCCCAACTCTCCGTCAGTCGCCTCGGAGTTAGGCCCCTTTCCGCGCTCCTCTCCCTCTTCCTCTTTGCTGGAGTCGCCGGAGGGCACGTCCACTGGTTCCTCGGGAGCTTCCAGGGGCACTGGCCCATCCCCATTGAAGACGGGCATGGACTTCACCACCTGCTCCCAGTCGTTGCGGAGGAACAAGGGCGTAGGAGCGCCCTCCAGCCTCGCCACATTGCCCCCGACCAGAGATTGGAGAACCGCAGCCAGGTCTCCGGCGGCCAAGGCCGCGGGGTTCGGACGGGGCCTCCACATTGGAAGCGAGTACTGCCAAAGCGGAGTCAGCCGGTGCTCCAGGAACTCCCTCAGCAGTGACGCGCCGGTCAGCTTCGCCGCCGCCATGTCGGCCGGCCTCAAATCCGCGTCCATCTTCTCCAACACCATCTTCGCGCGGGGATCCGTGAGCTCCGCTCGACCCCAGTCACTGGAGCTCGTGGGCTGCTCCGTGGGCAAGATCAGCCGAGGGTGAATGCGCCCAGCATCCACCAAGATCCACTTGCTCCTGAAGCCCTCAATCCTCTTCCCAGAGTTCGAGATGGCAATGGCGCCACCGGACGCGACGAAGCTCGCGCATGCGGAAGCGGTCCCGCGAGAAGTCTGGAGGTAGAAGTAGTGGCGCAGCAAGGCCACTGAGGGCTGCACCCCAACATGTGCTTCACAATAATAAGCAAAGATTGCCAGGAGAAGGACGGAGTTGGGATGGAGATGCAGAGCCTGTAGCTTGTAATGGCGGAGGACAGAGAAGAACTCAGAGAAGGGAGGCACCAGGCTAGCAACAATGGCACTTACGAAGAGCAGATAGAAGGTGCTCCCTTGACCTTCAGGGGTGGCGGAGCCGGCCTTGAACACCTTCTTCCCGTCGATGCCCCACGCCGTCGCCATCCGGCGCAACCGGGCAAAGTCCGCCTCCGACACGTTCGGCGAGTCCAGGGCAGACGAGTACCAAGCTGCGGCCGGGGGCTGACGAGGCGCCATGGCTCCCTAGGCCGCACGGTCAGAGCAGATCCATAAATCTTGGAGGAAGGAAGGAGAGGCGCAAGAAAGGGGATCTGAGTAGCAACCGGAGAAAGCAAGAAGCAGGGCCTAGGCGGATGCCACTTCTTTATAAACTCGCACGGTTGCTGAGACGCCCACGTCCAACCAACCGCCACGCGGTGCCCAAGGCCGCAGGCTGTTAGGGCCCGCGGCGCTTCGCTCTTGCCCTTCCGCCTCCCTGCACGGCCAAGTCCGGGCGCGCCTTGGGCCCGGGGGCTACTGTCGGCGTTCTGGGAATGGGGGTCCCCAGACTTGCCTTCCTGCGGCCTGCGGCGTGGCTCAAAAGGGGGCCCAGCACGGCCCATCTTCATCAACACAAACCCAAGGCCCTCGCGAGGGGCCAAGCCTCGTGAGGCGGACGACGCGAAGCTTCCTCAGGCACGGCCTCGTTAGGCTGGCTCATGAGGAGGCGGAGAGATCAAGGCGGGTTACCTCACGAGGTGCCCATGACGCAAGCCATGACAACTCATGGCGCCAGGCGGGTGCCAGCCCGCGCAGCGTCCTCCTTTCCTCTTTGGTGCAAAGGGGCAAGCGCAGCCGCGGAGTACCGATTTATCAGGCAAAGGTTGCCATTTCGGTGCAACGAGACCAAGGCCAGGAGGACTACAAGATGGAGGTCACCGTGGAGCCCAAGACGGCGTCATCACCAGAGCTTTGCGCAGGCGAAGACTACTTTTGTCAGGATAGCTGATACTTGTTGTCCCCCTTCAAATTAGCCCTCCATTGTTGGCTCCCTTCCCGCTCAATATTTGGGAAGAGGACCAGGGCCTCTATAAATAGGACCAGCCACCCATACAGCAAAGGGGGGGTTCCGGTTCGGTCGGTCGAGAGAGAGAGAGAGAGAGAGAGAAAGGTGGTTGAATTCCACCAGCAGTTCATCTTCTCAGCCAAGAACAGACCCTCGCGAGGTTGTTCTTCCTTGTATTGTTCATCATCACCAGCCCAAGAGGCAATCCACACACCACACACTGGAGTAGGGTGTTACACCACAACGGTGGCCCGAACCAGTATAAACCCTGTGTCTCTTGTGTTGTTCTTTCCTGAGTTTAGATCCTAGCACGACGGAGGGGTGCAGGAAGGTAGGAGGCGAAATCTCCGTGCGCACCCCAGTGTTCGAACCTCAAGGGTCTGCCGGAACCCGAAATCCGACAACTATGTGGCCGGTCAGTTGGGTGCAATACGGTGCTCTACGATGAGCTAGTGATCGTATAATCGCCGCAGAACTATATATAGTGACCGTAAAGAGCGTATTGTTACATACGTTGACCACCAGTGTATTTTTATCATTTCAAATTAAGCCATATTAATCGGAAAGGACACAGTATGGACTACTACTACTAGTACTAGTACTGCTTTGATGTGTCCCGTCAACTCGCCCAACGAGGAGAAGCTTGCTTACTACGCCTCTCCCTCGCCCACGCGTGCGGTGGTTCACAGGATGACAAGAGGGTTTTGACTACAGTGCCCTCTCCCTCTCCCTCTCCCTCACCCTCTCCCTCGCGGTGGACATGCAACAGTTCAATCAGTGTCAGATTGCCGGAAGCATATTGTACTGTAGTATCATCATTGTTGGACCTTCCGAAGAGGCGAAGAGCCAAGTGCAAGGTTCACATGAGTACGAACTGTTGAACCTCCCGAAGAGGCAAAGAGCCAAGCGCAAGGTTTTATAGGAGTTGTCGTCCTACTAGGAGTGTACTACAACTATAGCGAACGATGCTACTGTATGATGCCGCCATGTCACGTATAGCCAAAGCTGTGCCACCTTTTTTTCTCAAAGAGCGTGTTGGAGCCCGTGCAACAACCACACAAGTTGCACGTACACATAACACATTTACTAGTAATAAATTCTAAAGGACAAATGCTAGTATGCCACACAAGTTCATCTCCAATTCACGTGATATATTTGTGCACGGCTAGTATACATATATTCACAACGCTACCGTTCACAATTACCGTACTCCACTTACACGTTACAGATGGGCTACATGTCCTCCTCCAGGTTCCAGTCCTAGGTGTTCTTCATGGATGGCACAATCCATAGCGGTGGGCAACGGGAATCATTGTCGCAACTTTCTAGTCCGGTTCCACACAATGGAGACTCATCCAAGCTGAAGCGGCATAAATCAGGGATAGCGTGTCCAGCATGTTGTTCTTCTGGCGGTGCGCATTGAAGACACAACCATGCTTCATGAACGGCAGGCCTTCCATGTCGTGCACGGAAGGTGGCATCCGCTTCACAATGGGGTAGCTATCCCCGATGAAAAGCGAGTACTCTCCAAGAGTGTTCCTCGGCACCCACGTAGCATCACGGGGGTCGAACTCGGCGCCGTTCATCTGGTACACACGGCATCCCAGATCTGGACACATGGTGACGTACATAGTCGAGGTCCATGCATAATAATGTTGTGCTCAAATATGGCAGTCAGTAATACTGTGCAACAAATAGTACTATTCCGGTATAGAGGAAGTAAAATAACTGGCTTATTATATATAGCCACTCTTGGCTACATGGATGAGATAGTAAGACATGGAAAAACAAAAATGGTGGCAGCTAGTGGGTTCAAGTCTTCAAGGGCCTAGCTAGCTATACGCGTCCTCCAAGGTAAAAAGTACTCCTACTAGTACTACAAAGTATACTACTAGTACAACAATGAAAGAGAAGACGAGAGGGTTAAAAATGGAATACCTGGGTAGATGGTGACGGTCCGATCGTGGTAGATTGTGTGACCATGTTGCACATCAGTGGTACCATGGGTAACGACTGCTAAGATAGTTGATCTCAATATGCCAAAGTCAGCTACAAGGTTCCAGGTTAGACCGAATCGCAGATGCAAATGCACATCCAGGATTGGCGATCTTATTTTGATCGGGGGATTACTGGTCCCTACAAAATAATGGAGTACCGTTAGGGATGCAAATGATGATTTGTGCATTTCGCTTGTAATCTCCCGTACCATAGGATGGCAACCAGATGAAACAAGTCCCCTGGCTTGTCACCGCGAAGATGCGGCCTAGATGGTGCACGGCGTCTTCGAACGTGTAGGGGTACAAATCTGCCGCCGCCAACATGCGCCAGCCTCTGCCATTACTGCCTCTTGCATTGATGGCAATCCTTATGTCGAACACCGCGATGAGATAGTAATCGTCGTAGCCGCGTCGCTTTGTCGACGGGTCCGCAATTGCTATCTTCTTCAATCTCATGTAGGCATCATCATACGAATTCAAGCCCAGCCAGTCCGAAAGGACGATCCCAATGGTGGAGAAGGGGTCTACCGGAACGGCTGCACTGCTATGGATGTTGTGCAAATGATGGTGTATCCGGCCGGAGGTATGCAAGACAATCTTCGTTGGCACCGACCCAGACCTATATATAAGACGGTGGGCAGCAAAGAAATTACGGGATGGAAATGGAATAACTAAGTACTACATGATCAAACTACATTACTGACCTGCTCATCGGACAAAATCCGACTACCTCTCAACGTCGGCAACTCTAGCGGAGTCAACGTGCAACCATGGCCAGGGAGCGGTGGACTGTTCGAAGGATAGTCCCATAGAAGAACCTTCTCCTCGAGGACGCATGGAAGACCAACAAGCATGGCCTGTTTAAGCAGCGTCTTGAAAAAGTTGGTGCAGGAAGCACCGAGTCTTGCGACGGTGAGGGCGTCGGAGCGGCGTGCGATTTCTCCCACAGGATCGTCGTCCAAGGTCTCCCAGCCCCGACGAGGAGGAGAACCGCCTAGCGAATCCATGGGAGCAACGACGAACTGCCTTCTCTTCGGGGGGAGGGGAACTAGCGAGGAGGAGATAAGAGCGTAGTAACCATAAGGCCTCGTACCTTCCAATTGTAGAGCGTTCCTCGGCGAAGGGGTGAGGCTATTATTTACTACTAGTACTCCCTCCGTCCAGGTGCATAGGGCACCTAAGAAATGGCACCGTGAATTAGGCATATGTTGATTGGACGCTCATCACGTTTTTCTCTCCCTCTAGTTAATCCCACATTAAGTGTAATGATGGTAGGACTAACCACGCATAGGCTAACGGATTGTTTCACACAATTATTTAGGTCCAGCTTGCATGCATGCAAAGAAAAAGTAAATGGTAGAGGCGGCTAATTGGTTTGCATATGGAAGGGAGATAAATGTGAAGCTGAAAACGCTAAGTGCATTGTGGTAGGCATACGAGTCATTAGTGCTAACTAATGAAGGGCGACTACTATACTTGAAAATCCAAAATTCTCTTAGGTGCCTTATGCACCTGGACAGAGGGAGTACTAGCATCATGGAACGTTATGGGATTGCATTATACTGTAAATAATAGCACTAGTAAGAAAATTTTGACACTAGGTAGTAGTTTTTGGCATGGATTAAGAAATTTTGGGTATGTTTTTGCCATTTTTGTACACGCCAACTAGTGTCAAAAAACATCTTACATTATGTGATGGAGGAGTACGTACTCGTACTGTAGCAGTACTAGTACTACTTTTCTCAACTAGTAGTGCGATGTACTGTACTTCTAGTCTAGTCTAATATAGTGCACCAGTTTTGAACTCTTGAATCTCAGGGCCAAGGAGCTACAGTTGGAAGTGGAGGGTACTACTGTTCTCTAGAACCATCGCTGTATTAACAATGCAGGGGAAGTACACCTACGTAGTGGCCTAGTGGGTACCCTCGATGCTCTATTCAGCCGCTCCTCTCACGTAGCTGGCCTACTCAGCCGCTCCTCTCACGCACACACTAGCAGCCTGTTTATCAGCGACGGTTACTGCGGGGGCAGAACATTTGAGTTATTTGATACAATGAGACTAGGCTTTTCGCTTCGATTTGTGGAGGTGTAATGGATCTCGTCGAACCTTGTTAGTAGTTCCTTCTTTATGAATGAGATGAAGCAAAGCTTTTGCCTCCGTTTAAAAAAACACGTCAAGATGAATTTCTTTTATAGTAGAGACGATAATGGGGTGAAGTCCATGCGTGCAACTCCACAAAATACAGAGTAGTAGTAGAGCACTTTACGTACAGAGCCATATTGCATAGTTCCCAATGCCCCGCCAGGCTTTTCCAGCTCCTCAGGCTTAATTGGGAGGCGCTAGTTTAAATATGCTACTAGCTGATGAGGAAGCTGCAAGCGAGGTGCGGCTAGGGCGAGCACGCGAGCCATGGGATGCTGGGAAGGAAAACCCATTCACGTGGCTAGGCTGTCTAGTGCACCCAGATTGTGGGGCCGCACATCCGTTTGACTTCAAAACTCAAACTAACCATGTAAAATATTGGCTTGCAGCGAAGTGTAGTAGTACTATTTTTTTAAAAGGCCGCTGTGCGTTCGGCCGGGATCGAACCCACAAAACGAGGTATACACTCCCGCGACCACTAGTAGTACTCGTTGGAGTACAACGCAACCTAGAATCGCCTTTTGTCGCTAGTAGTACGTACATTGTTCCTTATAAGAAACCCCTATCATCTGATGCTGGCTATAAGCTAGTGCCATGTCATCTACAGCCCATCTTATAGCCAACATGTACAATAATAGATCAAAAGAGTGTACTACTTTTTTATTATGTGGTCCACTTCTCATTCTCACAAAGTGCCTAGGAGCACGTGCTAGAGCTGGCTCTTCATGAAGAGCCCGCTTACCTTCTCTCTCCTCTTCTCTTTCCTCCAACTAAGCAAAAATATACTAGTTTATTTCTTATAGCCCGCTGACTCAGCTCTATTGTACTTGCTCTAATAATGCAAGAAACCACTAAAATGCCAAGAAACTACTACCACTTGCATACGTGGCAGACTTAAGATAACACTACCTTATCAACCATTGTACATGCTCTTACCAACAAAAATCCTCGAGTGACCTCCTACCTCTGGCCCGTCCACCTAGTCATCCTCGGCCATGGGATGCAGCTACCGCCGCCGACAGAAGGCAAGGTCAAAACCACCAGCGGTGCAGAGCCCATGTGGCGGCAGCCCGAATGCCAGCTCCGTCCGGCGCTCGCGGCCGTTAGCTAGCCAAGATAGCTCCGTCCAGCTGCTTGTCTGTAAGGTTTGCTAGCTAGATTGGCAC
Source organism: Triticum dicoccoides (assembly GCF_002162155.2). NCBI lineage: Eukaryota > Viridiplantae > Streptophyta > Magnoliopsida > Poales > Poaceae > Triticum > Triticum dicoccoides. Next base: position 545,273,908 of record NC_041386.1, on the reverse strand, counting down.
AGCAGCGCGGCAGCTTTCTCGTGCGTGCCGCGCTAAGGCCAGCCATCTGGCTCGAGCGAAGGCCGGCGCGAGGGCTTGCTCGCTCGTGATTCACGCTCGGGCCAGCCTGCCAACCCGTGCGGAGGCCAGCGTGGCATCCGGCCCGTCTGGCGGAGCGGCGGCAAACTCGCTCATCACCGGCGCCACCGACGAACACACATCAATACTGTTTGAAGTAATGTTCAGGAAAAATAATGATTTGAGGGGGAATAACAGGATAGAAGGTTAGATGTGGGTCCCTCATGTCAACGATCAAACAAAATGTGTTGGTTTAAGCTGCCTTGTCAGCACGGACGTGTGGGCCAACCCTGTCATAAATGGGTTTAAACGAACCTAATCGGTAGGAGTACTAGGTAGTTTTTGGCATGGATTAAGAAATTTTGGGTATGTTTTTGCTATTTTTTGTACAATAGATTCTTCCTAGGGCTGGTTGAAAGTGGTAGTTTTTTGTTAAATACTCTATATATTGTAAGTAGGAGTGAAAGTTAAGCTTTGGAAGCCAATAAGCAAGGCTAGTTACATAGTGCATATGTGTACATGATTGAAAGTAAATATCAACCATGAGTGACTAATATCTTGATGGAAAACTTGAAATATGGAATACTAGGAAAAAATGCATGGTTGGAAATGCTAGCAATGTTCATGTCCGTTGCAACGAATCGTAATTAGAATAATACTTTTTCACAAACTTGGTACAAAACACTCTAATTTAGATATACATATTTCACTAGAGATATATTGTGTTTCAATTAGAATATATTCCTTGGGCTGTTTTGGTGAGGTCAGGGAGGGATGTGGTTGATTTTAAAATACTAATTATGGGTTTTTCTGCAAATTGGTAGACACGTGGGATGTTGGTGAGAAAAGGCAACAACTTACCTCACAATCGTTAGATGTAGATCTAATGGTCAGAAACGACGGACGGCAGACACACCAGCATCACCAACTTAGTCTTGTGTAGGAGTACTAGCAAGATCCGTGCATTGCACGGAACATCAAGATGCATTTTTTTTATAAAACACTTGTTGTGATTGACCCTTGCGGGAGTAATCCCATGTGTAAAAACTAATGATATCTCGAGAAATATGAGATAAGGTGAAGAGGAGTGGGGTGTGGTGGTGGTTGGTGGTCGGACTGAGCGGAGGCATGGGGATTGACGATGCTGGCAGTGGCCACCAGGCCAGTTTGTTCCAGAGGCTTCCTTTCTTAATTGCTCAACAACGAGGTTTGTTGGAGATAAGGATGAACGAGGGAAGGCCTTGTCTGCAAATGTGGAGAGGGGTGCGGGTATCTTTTAGTTTAATTTCCATCCGCCAGACATAGATCGGACGGTCTATATTACAAGATGGCACACGTACCATCATCACCAACTCGGTTTTTTATAAGAGAAGAAATATAAGTATGGAGATACAAACGTATTATCGATACTTGCTTCCGTAAACTAGCATCTACATTCTATTCAACGCCTCGGCATGTGGGGCCTTAGCACAATGACTTCTCGACTGTGTAAAACAAAGATTTTCCCGTCGCCGACAAGGAGGGGGTGATGGCGGCGCGCTTTTTGGCTTGCTCTAGTCCTAGTAGTCATACTAGGTGGTCTAAGCACGTGTAGATTTATTATTTTTCACGTCTCGTGTCCGCCGTACTGCCACGACTGTTGATGAATAGATGGTAAGTTATTCATGGGGAAACCCTTGTTGAGCATGTTTGCGAGAGAGAGAGAGAGAGAGAGAGAGAGAAAGAGAGAGAGTGCGTGTGTGATATGTTAGAGACGGAGGCAATGATAACAGATTCTTTGTGTCTATGTGTGTGGAGGATAGAGAGAGACATGTACATGGGGCTTTGTGTTGTGTAACGTGGAGACACATATACATAATTAGAGAGTGAGTGTGTGAGATACACATGCTGACATGAGGAGAGATGAGGATCCAGATAAATGGGTGTTTGTGCGTGTCTGTGTGTGTTTGTGCACGCGTTTGTGTGTGGGAGGGAGAGAGTGTATGTGGAGTAGAGAGACCACTGATGATGTAAACCTAGTATAAGGGAAGGGGGAATGGTGTGACATGTGTAGTAGCGAGATAGCACGGGTGCGGGCGGGGGGAGTAGACTATTTGGAAGAGACATCGAGTGTGTGTGTGTGGGAGAGGGGTGTGAGAGCGAGAGAAAGAGAGAGCTAGACATGGAGAGAGAGAGAGAGGAAGGGAGGGGTCGTTTGTGTCCATAAATGGCGTATAGATAGGGAGACAATGCTGATGTTATCCGAAATTGGCCTATGAACGGAGACACAAGGGAAGCGAGTCATTGTGTGTGTGATAGGGACTTCATGAGAGATCTAGAATAGATGGTGTAGAGAACAATGTGTGAAATCAAGAATGATTATACATTAGGGAGCTATGCAAAGAGTCACGACATATATGTATACAGGGAAGGAGCTGGGGCGGGTCCGCGTGTGGGAGAGATAGAAAGATGAGAGTGGTGCACAAGGAGACAAAGTGTGCTTGTTTACAGTGGGGGTGGTGTGTGAGGTGAGTGCGCGAGAACCACATAACTAGGGAGATAGACGTTTGGGGGCGACGTTTTGTGTGTATGGGAAATATACACTCTACATAGTGCGTGTGCTTGGGTAAGAGAGATAGCGGGAGACCTAGAGAGTGAGGGAAGAGATGTGTGCATGCCCGAGAGACAAAGTGATAGAGACCTATGTTGGGTCCGGACTTTACAAGAGAGAGGGGTGTTAATGTGCTCGTATGTTGGTGTTTGGGGGAGAGAACGACTTCTCTATGTGTGTGTGTGTGGTGGTGGGGGGGGGGGTTGACTTCAGATAAAGAGTGAGGTGTCTATATTTGAGGGACTTTAGCATAATTGAGATATTGTGCACTCATGGTTGATCAATTTGTTTCATAGTTTGTACTATGAGATAACGATACTTTTGAACATGCGTGATATACCTTGATGTACCAGAATTACAAACCTAAGATTGGAATTTTGGAATTCGACTCCATCATTAGCTTTTGTAATTCATTTAAACGGAGGTACATTTTTTAAGCCAGGATTTCCTGATTTCAAATTCATATATCAAACCTAGAGACATACACATACGGGCATGTTCAAACTTTATAATTATCCACTTTATTCATACACATACACATTTTTGCTTTTGTCATCATATATAGGATAAACACATTTGGAATTTCATTTGAATTGGACCGTATGATGGTACTTGCTTGTAGTAGCTCAATGATCCATATTTGAATTGAATGGACAATCTAAGTTTCGAGTTGGAGACATTGATTTTCAAAACTTGCACATTTTTTTGCGTGCAAAACAAACAAATTGTCAGCCATGATATCATAGTCGGCCGTACGAGAGCAGAATACTTATAATTTTAGGCGCCAAAAGCTTTCAAACTTCCCGCTCATATTGAAATATCACGCGCCCGAAAGTTTAGCCCTGCGATATTCCTATTTTACCCTGCCACATGAATGGAAAAGGGCTGCTTTGGTAACTCCATTGTTTTCCCCTCTTTGCCCCCAACATTATTCCCCAGAGCCCCTCCCCTTCCCCTCCCAGACCCCCCAACCACGGCAGGCCGCCGAATCTAGTCCTCCGCCGCAGCGGTGGACCTCACACCTCGCCGGATCTACCTTCCGCACCTTGGAACCCCCAACTGCCAACTCACCACTTCACCGGAGCCGCTTCAGCGACTGGCTTGTCCACCGCTCCAGATCTCCTTGACCGCCATCATGGTCCACCGCACCGGATCTGCTTAACCGGCGCCCTCGTCCACCACAGCATAGGCCCTTCACTGACTCCCTCGTCCGCCCCTTCGCTGGCCCTTCATACAAGCCCTCGTCCACCGCAACAGATCCGCCTCACCGAAAGCAATGTACAACGCGCCCGCCGAAGCCTTCGTCCACTACACCGGACCCGCTCCACGGATGCCATATTCAACTCCATCGGCCCTGCTTTACCGACGCCGCAGCCTCATCAGGTTATTTCGATTTGTACTCCTTCGGTTTTTCTCTTTATCGTGCAACTGTTCACTTACCACAGATGAGCTTTCTTGTATGTCGACAGGCGCCGCAACCGTAGCACCGGAGCCGCTTTAGCGACGGCGACAGCTGGCCCAAACTCAGCCGCAACACGAGCACCATCTGTTGGGAGCGTAGCAGAAATTCAAAATTTTCCTACGTGTCACCAAGATCAATCTATGGAGAAGTCTACCAACGAGGGAAGGAGAGTGCATCTACATACCCTTGTAGATCGCTACGCGGAAGCATTCAAGAGAACGGGGTTGATGGAGTCGTACTCGTCGTGATTCAAATCACCGATGATCCTAGTGCCGAACGGACGGCACCTCCGTGTTCAACACACGTACAGCCCGGTGACGTCTCCTACGCCTTGATCCAGCAAGGGGAGAAGAAGAGGTTGGGGAAGACTCCATCCAGCAGCAGCACGAAGGCGTGGTGGTGGTGGAGGAGCGTGGTACTCCAGCAGGGCTTCGCCAAGCACCGCAAGAGACGAGGAGGGAGAGGGGTAGGGCTGCGCCAAGAAGGAAGAATTCACATGTGTTGGGCAGCCCCAAACCTCAAGTATATATAGGGGGAGGGGAGGGGCTGTGCCCCCACCTAGGGTTCCCTCCCTAGGGGTGGCGGCAGCCCCTAGATCCCATCTAGGGGGCGGCCAAGGGGAGGAGGAGAGGGAGGCGCACCAGGCATGGACCCTAAGGCCCATCTGCCCTTAGGGTTTGTCCCCCTCCTCCCCTTTAGGCGCCTTGGGCCCTTGTGGGGGGGCGCACCAGCCCACCTAGGGCTGGTCCCCTCCCACACTTGGCCCATGCAGCCCTCCGGGGCTTGTGGCCCCACTTGGTGGACCCCCGGGACCCTCCTGGTGGTCCCGGTACGTTACCGATAAAACTCGAAACTTTTCCGGCGACCAAAACAGGACTTCCCATATATAAATATTTACCTCCTGACCATTCCGGAACTCCTCGTGACGTCTGGGATCTCATTCGGGACTCCGAACAACATTCGGTAACCACGTATATCTATTCCCTATAACCCTAGCGTCATCGAACCTTAAGTGTGTAGACCCTACGGGTTCGGGAGTCATGCAGACATGGCCGAGACAACTCTCCGGTCAATAACCAACAGCGGGATCTGGATACCCATGCTGGCTCCCACATGCTCCACGATGATCTCATCGGATGAACCACGATGTCAAGGACTTAATCAATCCCGTATACAATTCCCTTTGTCTATCGGTACGATACTAGCCCGAGATTCGATCGTCGGTATCCCGATACCTTGTTCAATCTCGTTACTGGCAAGTCTCTTTACTCGTTCCGTAACACATCATCCCGTGATCAACTCCTTGATCACATTGTGCACATTATGATGATGTCCTACCGAGTGGGCCCAGAGATACCTCTCCGTTTACACGGAGTGACAAATCCCAGTCTCGATTCGTGCCAACCCAACAGACACTTTTGGAGATACCTGTAGTGTACCTTTATAGCCACCCAGTTACGTTGTGACATTTGGCACACCCAAAGCATTCCTACGGTATCCGGGAGTTGCACAATCTCATGGTCTAAGGAAATGATACTTGACATTAGAAAAGCTTTAGCATACGAACTACACGATCTTTGTACTAGGCTTAGGATTGGGTCTTGTCCATCACATCATTCTCCTAATGATGTGATCCCGTTATCAACGACATCCAATGTCCATGGTTAGGAAACCGTAACCATCTATTGATCAACGAGCTAGTCAAGTAGAGGCTTACTAGGGACATGGTGTTGTCTATGTATCCACACATGTATCTGAGTTTCCTTTCAATACAATTCTAGCATGGATAATAAACGATTATCATGAACAAGGAAATATAATAATAACCAATTTATTATTGCCTCTAGGGCATATTTCCAACAGTCTCCCACTTGCACTAGAGTCAATAATCCAGTTCACATCGATATGTGATTAACACTCAAGGTCACATCCCCATGTGACTAACACCCAAGAGTTCTGGGTTTGATCATGTTATGCTTGTGAGAGAGGTTTCAGTCAACGGGTCTGCAGCATTCATATCCGTATGTACTTCACAAATTTCTATGCCATCTTGTAGATGCAACTACTACGCTACATTTGGAGCCATTTCAAATAACTGTTCTACTTGGAGCTTTTCTAAATTGTTGCTCCATTATACGTATCCGGTATCTCTACTCAGAGCTATCCGGATAGGTGTTAAGCTTGCATCAACGCAACTCTTTACGTCGAACTCTTTATCACCTCCATAACCGAGAAACATATCCTTGTTCCTCTAAGGATAATTTAGACCACTATCTGGTGATCTACTCCTAGATCACCTTTGTACCCTCTTGCCAAATATGTGGCAAGGCACACATTAGGTGCGGTACACAGCATAGCATACTGTAGAGCCTACGTCTAAAGCATAGGGGACGACCTTCGTCCTTTCTCTTTCTTCTGCCGTGGTCGAGCTTTAAGTCTTAACTTCATAACTTAAAACTCAGGCAAGAACTCCTTCTTTGACTGATCCATCTTGAACACCTTCAAGATCATGTCAAGGTATGTGCTCATTTGAAAGTACTATTAAGCGTTTTGATCTATCCTTATAGATCTTAATGCTCAATACTCAAGTAGCCTAATACAGGTTTTTCATTGAAAAACACTTTTCAAATAACTCTGCATGCTTTCCAGAAATTCTACATCATTTCCGATCAACAATATGTTAACAACATATACTCATAAGAAATTCTATAGTGCTCCCACTCACTTCTTTGGAAATACAAGTTTCTCATAGACTTTGTATACACCCAAAATCTTTGATCATCTCATCAAAGCATACATTCCAACTCCGAGATGCTTACTCCAGTCCTTAGAAGGATTGCTGGAGCTTTGCATACTTATTAGCATCTTTCAGGATTGACAAAACCTTCCGGTTGTATCACATACAACCTTTCCTCAAAAATCGTCGAGGAAACAATGTTTTGACATCCTATCTGCAAGATTTCATAAATAATGCAGTAATCGCTAATATAATTCCAACAGACTCTTAGCATCGCTACGAGTGAGAAAGTCTCATCGTAGTCAACTCCTTGAACTTGTCGGAAAACATCTTAACGACAAGTCGAGCTTTCTTAATGGTGACATTTACCATCATTGTCCGTCTTCCTTTTAAAATCCATCTGTACTCAACAGCCTTACGACCATCGAGCCGTTCTGCCAAAGTCTACACTTTGTTTTCATACATGGATCCTCTCTCGGATTTTATGGCCTTGAGCCATTTATCGGAATCCGGGCCCACCACCGCTTCTCCATAACTCGTAGGTTCATTGTTGTCTAGCAACATGACTTCCAAGACAGGATTACGTACCACTCTAAAGTAGTACGCATCCTTGTTGTCCTACGAGGTTTGGTAGTGACTTGATCTGAAGTTTCATGATCACTATCATAAGCTTCCACTTCAATTGGTGTAGGTGCCATAGGAACAACTCCCTGTGCCCTGCCACACACTAGTTGAAGAGACGGTTCAATAACCTCATCAAGTCTCCACCATCCTCCCACTCAATTCTTTCGAGAGAAACTTTTCCCTCGAGAAAGGACCCAATTTTAGAAACAATCCCTTATTGCTTTCGAATCTGAGACAGGAGGTATACCCAACTGTTTTGGGTGTCCTATGAAGATGCATTTATCCTCTTTGGGTTCGAGCTTATCAGCCTGAAACTTTTTCACATAAGCGTCGCAGCCCCAAACTTTTAAGAAATGACAGCATAGGTTTCTCTAAACCATAGTTCATACGGTGTCATCTCATCGGAATTACGTGGTGCCCTATTTAAAGTGAATGTGGTTGTCTCTAATGCCTAACCCATAAACTATCATGGTAATTCGATAAGAGACATCATGGTATGCATCATATCCAATAGGGTGCAGTTATGATGTTCGGACACACCATCACACTATGGTGTTCTAGGCTGTATTAGTTGTGAAACGATTTCCACAATGTCTTAATTCTGTGCCAAACTCGTAATTCAGATATTCATCTCTATGATCATATCATAGATATTTTATCCTCTTGTCACGACGATCTTTCAACTTCACCCTGAAATTACTTGAATCTTTCAATAATTCAGACTCGTGATTCATCAAGTAAATATACTCAACATCTACTCAAATCATCTGTGAAGTAAGAACATAACGATATCCACTACACGCCTCAGCACTCATTGCACTGCACACATCAAAATGTATTACTTCCAACAAGTTGCTTTCTAGTTCCATTTTACTGAAAACGAGGCTTTCAATCATCTTGCCCATGTGGTATGATTTGCATGTCTCAAGTGATTCAAAATCAAGTGAGTCCAAACGGTCCATTTGCATGGAGTTTCTTCATGCATATACACCAATAGACATGGTTCGCATGTCTCAAACTTTTCAAAAACGAGTGAGCCCAAAGATCCATCAACATGGAGCTTCTTCATGCGTTTTATACTGATATGACTCAAATTGCAGTGCCACATTTGTGTGGTACTATCATTACTATCTTATACCTTTGGCATGAAAATGTGTATCACTACGATCGAGATTCAATAAACCATTCATTTTAGGTGCAAGACCATTGAAGGTATTATTCAAATAAACAGAGTAACCATTATTCTCCTTAAATGAATAACCGTATTGCGATAGACATAATCCAATCACGTCTATGCTCAACGCAAACAGCAATCTCGATGGTAGAGGGAGCGTGCGATGCTTGATCATATCAAGCTTGGGAAAAACTTCCAACACATATCGCCAGCTCACCTTTAGCTAGTCTCCGTTTACTCCGCAGCCTTTTATTTCGAGTTTACTAACACTTAGCAACCGAACCGGTATCTAATACCATGGTGCTACTAGGAGTACTAGTAAAGTACACATTAACACAATGTATATCCAATATACTTCTATCGACCTTGCCAGCCTTCTCACCTACCAAGTATCTAGGGTAATTCTGCTCCAGTGGCTGTTCCCCTTATTACAGAAGCACTTAGTCTCGGGTTTGGGTTCAACCTTGGGTTTCTTCACTAGAGCAGCAGCTGATTTGCCGTTTCATGAAGTATCCCTTCTTGCCCTTGCCCTTCTTCAAACTAGTGGTTTCACCAACCATCAACAATTGATGCTCCTTCTTGATTTCTACTTTTGTGGTGTCAAACATCGCGAATATCTCAAGGATCATCATATATGTCCCTGATATATTATAGTTCATCACGAAGCTCTAGCAGCTTGGTGGTAATGACTTCGGAGAAACATCACTATCTCATCTGGAAGATCAACTCCCACTTGATTCAAATGATTGTTGTACTCAGACAATCTGAGCACAAGCTCAACAATTGAGCTTTTCTCCCTTAGTTTGCAGCCTAAGAAAATCATCGGAGGTCTTATACCTCTTGACGTGGGCACGAGCCTGAAATCCCAATTTCAGCCCTCGAAACATCTCATATGTTTCGCGACGTTTTAAAACGTCTTCGGTGCCTCAACTCTAAACCGTTTAACTGAACCATCACGAAGTTATCAAAATGTGTATGTCAGATGTTCGCAACATCCACAGGCGACGTTCGAGGTTCAGCACACTGAGCGGTGCATTAAGGACATAAGCCTTCTATGAAGCAATGAGGACAATCCTCAGTTTACGGACCTAGTCCGCATAATTGCTACTATCAACTTTCAACTAAATTTTCTCTAGGAACATATCTAAACAGTATAACTGAAGCGCGAGCTACGACATAATTTGCAAAATCCTTTTGACTATGTTCAGGATAAACAAGTTCATCTTATGAACTCCCACTCAGATAGACATCCCTCCAGTCATCTAAGTGATTACATGATCTGAGTCAACTAGGCCGTGTCCGATCATCACGTGAGACGGACTAGTCATCATCGGTGAACATCTTCATGTTGATCGTATCTACCATACGACTCATGCTCGACCTTTCGGTCTCTTGTGTTCCGAGGCCATGTCTGTACATACTAGGCTCGTCAAGTTAACCTAAGTGTTTCGCATGTGTTCCGAGGCCATGTCTGTACATGCTAGGCTCGTCAACACCCGTTGTATTCGAACGTAAGGATCTATCACACCCGATCATCACGTGGTGCTTCGAAACGACGAACTTTCGCAACGGTGCATAGTTAGGGGGAACACTTTCTTGAAATTTTAATGAGGGATCATCTTATTTACTACCGTCGTTCTAAGCAAATAAGATGCAAAAACATGATAAACATCACATGCAATCAAAAAGTGACATGATATGGCCAATATCATATTGCTCCTTTTGTTCTCCATCTTCGGGGCTCCATGATCATCATCGTCACCGGCATGACACCATGATCTCCATCATCATGATCTCCATCATTGTGTATCCATGAAGTTGTCTCGCCAACTTATTACTTCTACTACTATGGCTACCGGTTAGCAATAGAGTAAAGTAATTACATGGCGTTGTTCAATGACACGCAGGTCATACAATAAATAAAGACAACTCCTATGGCTCCTGCCGGTTGTCATACTCATCGACATGCAAGTCGTGATTCTTATTACAAGAACATGATCAATCTCATACATCACATATCATTCATCACATTCTTCTTGGCCATATCACATCACATAGCATACCCTGCAAAAACAAGTTAGACGCCCTCTAATTGTTGTTTTCATGTTTTACGTGGCTGCTATGGGTTTCTAGCAAGAAGGTTTCATACCTACACAAAAACCACAAAGTGATATGCCAATTGCTATTTACCCTTCATAAGGACCCTTTTCATCGAATCCGATCCGACTAAACTGGGAGAGACAGACACCCGCTAGCCACCTTATGCAACTAGTGCATGTCAGTCGGTGGAACCAGTCTCACGTAAGAGTACGTGTAAGGTCGGTCCGGGCCGCTTCATCCCACAATGCCGCAGAATCAATATTGGACTAGTAACGGTAAGCATATTGAACAAAATCAACGCCCACAACTACTTTGTGTTCTACTCGTGCATAGAAACTACGCATAGACCTAGCTCATGATGCCACTGTTGGGAACATAGCAGAAATTCAAAATTTTCCTACGTGTCACCAAGATCAATCTATGGAGAAGTCTACCAATGAGGGAAGGAGAGTGCATCTACATACCCTTGTAGATCTCTACATGGAAGCATTCAAGAGAACGGGGTTGATGGAATCGTACTCGTCATGATCCAAATCACCGATGATCCTAGTGCCGAACGGACGACACCTCGGTGTTCAACACACGTACAGCCCGGTGACGTCTCCTACGCCTTGATCTAGCAAGGGGAGAAGGAGAGGTTGGGGAAGACTCCATCCAGCAGCAGCATGACGGCGTGGTGGTGGTGGAGGAGCGTGGTACTCCAGCAGGGCTTCGCCAAGCACCGCAAGAGACGAGGAGGGAGAGGGGTAGGGCTGCGCCAAGAAGGAAGAATTCACATGTGTTGGGCAGCCCCAAACCTCAAGTATATATAGGGGGAGGGGAGGGGCTGCGCCCCCACCTAGGGTTCCCTCCCTAGGGGTGGCGGCAGCCCCTAGATCCCATCTAGGGGGCGGCCAAGGGGAGGGGGAGAGGGAGGCGCACCAGGCATGGACCCTAAGGCCCATCTGCCCTTAGGGTTTGTCCTCCTCCTCCCCTTTAGGCGCCTTGGGCCCTTGTGGGGGGGGGGGCGCACCAGCCCACCTAGAGCTGGTCCCCTCCCACACTTGGCCCATGCAGCCCTCCGGGGCTTGTGGCCCCACTTGGTGGACCCCCGGGACCCTCCCGGTGGTCCCGGTACGTTACCGATAAAACCCGAAACTTTTCCGGCGACCAAAACAGGACTTCCCATATATAAATCTTTACCTCTGGACCATTCCGGAACTCCTTGTGACGTCCGGGATCTCATCCGGGACTCCGAACAACATTCGGTAACCATGTATATCTATTCCCTATAACCCTAGCGTCATCAAACCTTAAGTGTGTAGACCCTACGGGTTCGGGAGTCATGCAGACATGGCCGAGACAACTCTCCGGTCAATAACCAACAGCGGGATCTGGATACCCATGCTGGCTCCCACATGCTCCATGATGATCTCATCGGATGAACCACGATGTCAAGGACTTAATCAATCCCGTATACAATTCCATTTGTCTATCGGTATGATACTTGCCCGAGATTCGATCGTCGGTATCCCGATACCTTGTTCAATCTCGTTACCGGCAAGTCTCTTTACTCATTCTGTAACACATCATCCCGTGATCAACTCCTTGATCACATTGTGCACATTATGATGATGTCCTACCGAGTGGGCCCAGAGATACCTCTCCGTTTACACGGAGTGACAAATCCCAGTCTCGATTCGTGCCAACCCAACAGACACTTTTGGAGATACCTGTAGTGTACCTTTATAGCCACCCAGTTACGTTGTGACGTTTGGCACACCCAAAGCATTCCTACGGTATCCGGGAGTTGCACAATCTCATGGTCTAAGGAAATGATACTTTACATTAGAAAAGCTTTAGCATACGAACTACACGATCTTTGTACTAGGCTTAGGATTGGGTCTTGTCCATCACATCATTTTCCTAATGATGTGATCCCGTTATCAACGTCATCCAATGTCCATGGTTAGGAAACCGTAACCATCTATTGATCAACGAGCTAGTCAAGTAGAGGCTTACTAGGGACATGGTGTTGTCTATGTATCCACACATCTATCTGAGTTTCCTTTCAATAAAATTCTAGCATGGATAATAAACGATTATCATGAACAAGGAAATATAATAATAACCAATTTATTATTGCCTCTAGGGCATATTTCCAACACCATCGACGATCCTTAGCTATCAAGTATGACAACGATACCCATACGCCACCGAGAATCAGGTACTATTATCCAATGGCCGGCACCTACGTTCACTTTCCTAGCATAAGCACCGCACCTTTGAATTTCTTCAGGGCATCATTCAATTTTTCATGAGATGCGTTATTCTGCTTGCACCTGTAGGGCCATACTTCTGGCAGTGAACATGTTACATGTGCTAAATTACATACTAGTGCACATATAGTTAATATGCTTTAGTTTTGTTCTGATGCCACATGTTGGTTCCATCAGACTGCTTAATGTTCTCTATGCTTAATTACACATCAGCAAACTAGCATGTGGTTCCGCTGCTTTTTGTTTGTTTTACCCTACATTTTCTGATGCTAGCTATTACTCCCTCCGTTCGGAACTATTTATCGTAAAAATGGATGTATCTAGATGTATTTTAGTTCTAGATACATCCATATCCGAGACAACTAATTCTGAACGGAGGGAGTACATCACTGCTCCGAGCCTCTGTTCTTTACTTGTTTGTGTGTTCTTGATCTTCCCAAGTTGCATGACTAATTTGATGCTTCTATTAATTATGGAGCTGCCAACCCCATCAAGCAAAATATTTGTTCTTTTGGGGCAGGCACCTCGAACAAGAATAAAAATAGAGGGAAGCAGATACATTGTCGTGTATGCACACACCCATCTTTCATTAGTTTAGATGAACCATTGATGATCAATTCGGACCAGTGCATGTGATTAAAATTAATTTTACCTAAATAGATGGTGCAGAATAAACTACAACAACTAGATTTGCAACCACGGGATGCTGACAATATCTTCAAAGAACATTGCAACAGCAGCTAGGCTTCACAGCAACATATGGTAAGCCAGTGTGTTTTAGTACATGTGAAATGTAATGCGAGTGGGCTGCTTTCTTGGCTTGTGCCCTCAACGTGTAATCCTACCGAATTACAAATAGTTCAGTTGTCTGCTTTGCTGTATTGCTTGATTCGAATGCTTATTTGTTGTTACGCTATACCCGAGTTGGCCAATATGTCAGCAGTGTCTGCTGTACTATTGTAAAGAAATGCATGCCTATTTCATTTGAGTCCTTAACTTTTCCTCTCAACTTCATCACAAGACTGTCTTTGTAGTTTATATGAGGCCACACTGTTAAGTGCTTTCTCAGATTATTTCAACTGCTTAGATGCCTTGGCAACTTAAATATAGCGGTTGTACACTCCCTTTCAACTAGGGATGTCAACTGGGTCCCGTTTAATCCCGATTAAAGTCCACTAGTGGTATGATAGTTCAAAAGAGTTTTTGTTTTTTGAGGAAAATGAACTAGGGAGGTAGCAAAAACTAACTAGATGGGACTGGCGGATGTCGTTTATTTGTCACTTACATCCCTAGTTTCATCTCACCATTTTAATTTCTTTTCGGCTGATACTGCTTCGAACCATTTAAATATAGTTTACCATGCTCGGCAATAATTCATCCGTCGTTTACCATGTAAGCTTACTGCCTGGATCATACGATAACTATCTCTTACTGATTTCTAGCGGAAACCTTTCAGATGCCCTTCACACTAGGACACAATGTACAACCCCAGAATCTATTTGTGGAAGCAGTGCGCCATCCATGTTACCAGATGGTAGCAGTTCAAAGGAAACACCACCGGAGAGCAGTCTGAGCACAGATATTATAGTACTTGAGGCTCTACTAGAGGCAGAAAGAGATGGTGTGGCTGCCATGAATGAGGTAATCTTTATCTTGAGGCTAGAAATTACGGAATTAGCGGCACGCACTATGCAAGCAACCCAAGAATTGGAGGAAGTAAGAATGTTGCATTTGAAGATGGAGGAGGTCCTGCTGTTTCTGCTATTTAAAGCCCAAGGTAATCCCGGTTCTTCTTTAGATACCAGTTGAAATTGTCATTAGATTATTGTACTTGCATGTTGTGTCATGTCTCTGAATGGATTATGTTGCAAGACCCCCTATGTTTTCCATGTGTTGTAATGATCCGAATTTTTTAGGCGAGGTATTCCTCAGTACTTGTATGATTGACATAAGGTGAATTGTTTTTCATGTGAGCATATTGTATTGGATGAAATAACTGTTTGACTCAGAGTGTATCCAACCTACTGAATTCGAAGATCACATCATTTCTAAATCATAATCATATATAAAGGTGGAATAAATATTTGTTGTGGTTTTGAAGAAATAAATAACAAAACGTATAATTATCTGTGGATATTCGTAATCGAATATAAATTGGATTTGAATTTAGTTTGCCAGGTCCCATGGAAAACATGAATGCTAATTCTCCCAAGTTTTGAACGAAGCGGCTAAACACCCACTATAAATTGTGGGCTGCCCGAAGCAAGTGTTTGCGAGATGGAAATTACTGTCTACCCCTGACACTTGACATCCTTATCGACCGGATTTACACTGCTGTCGATAGGGGTAGACTAGTAACTTCAATCAGACGTGACACGACGGCCTATGAGCCCATTCAGACACGGTGGGTGCCAAACGTGGGTGGCAAAACACATTTGATTCCAGCTCGTCCGAAAGACATGTGTCTCTTCCTCCATTTCTCCATTCATACACGGTGGGCAGAAAAACAAACTCTCCTCGTCCGAAATCGATGTAGGCTAATATTTTAAATAGGGGCAGATGTGTAACTTCCATCGGACGTGACACAACCGCCCTACCTGTCAGCCCCGTTCATACACCATGGGCGCCAACTGTGGGCGGCAAAACACCCTCTCCTCGCCCAAAATAGTTACCAACAAATATTTGGGAGATGCGAGATTACCGTCCTATCCCCAACCGACGCGATGTCCGAAATTTTAAACAGGGGATAAGTTCGTAACTTTCCCCCATTTTAGAGAAGCGTGTACCAAAGTTTGAGATCCCCCTCCCCTCCATTTCCCCATTCATACACCGTCGGCGACACGAAAACCTCCGCACTGCGGCCAGCCTCCTCCGTCCACCACCCCATCCTCCTCCTTGCCGGAGCCGCTACCCCTACCCCGTCGTCCACTGCAAGAGATGGACATCTCTCATCCACGGCGCTGGACCAGGATCCTTTCATCGCCTCCTCTCGCTTCATCGGAGCCGTCGTCCACCTTGACGTTGCTGCTCCTACGATCGCCTCGTCCACGGCAACAGGATATATCCCCCGACCCAGCTGTCTGCCGTCTAAAGTCTTCTTCCACGCCGCCAACAGCCATCGCACCCGCAGCAACCTCAACGTATCAGCATAGGCCTACACGGCGTCGCAAGAGAGGTGGTACTCTTCCATATGTGCTTAAGTTATTGATCTCACCCGGAAAATAGATCGTAATTTGTTTACTGTACTTTTCTTGTCCGTACCAAATCATAGTGGCTAGTTGAAAGCAAACATTATGCCGGGGTTCTGATCCACGAGCACCTATGGGACCGGTGGACCGGGTCCCTTTCGGTTCGGCGGGGGCGGAGGTCGCACGAAGAGCGGATCGAGGCGAAGCACACGAGCAGTTTACCCAGGTTCGGGCCGCACGGATGCGTAAAACCCTACTCCTGCTTTGTGGTTTGTATTGAGTTCTTGCTCGGGAGCGCGGAGTGCTACAGTACACTCTAGCAGCTAACGAGACCGAGCGTGAGTGTTCTCTTTCTCCTCACCAGCCCACCCCCTCTACGTTGCGCATGGGCCTCCTTTTATATGATCAAGGGGTCACCGAAAGGTGGCAGCGTAGACAAGGGCAAAAATGGAAAGGTGCTGCGGTAGGTACAGCTACCTGCTACAGTGTATCATACCTAACCCTAACGGCAGGGGACAAGGGCATTAAATGCCCATCTGCGTCGTCTAAATAGTGCAAAAGGGGCCGTCAGGGACGCCACCGCTCGCCACGATGGCAATCTTGTCAGCGCTGCTTGCCACCGCTCACCGCTGGCTGCACAGCCTCCCGCCACGTACGCCTGGAAGGGTCCCAGAGCGACACATTGGTGGATGTGCTGGAGCACGGGCGCAGAGTGGTGGCTTGCCGCGGCAAGCGCCTTGCCGCGGTCATTGTCTTGTCGCGTCCAGCAGCTTGTCGCTCACCGGGCCTTGCCGGGACGCATGGCGCGTCGCGGCAAGTTCCTTGAGATGCCTTGGTTGGCCTTCCCGGCAAGCTCCTCTTGCCGGGGTCTTGTCTCCTTAAGCGTCTTGCCTTGGTTGGCCTTCCCGGCAAGCTCCTCTTGCCGGGGTCTTGTCTCCTTGGCTTGGATACTTTGTTCTTGAATGGCTCCAAAGGAACCACGGAGGACCTTGGCGGTCACCCGGCAAGCCTTGCCGCAGGATACTGCGACTGCCCGTGCACAAGTTCGGGATACTAAGGTACCCCTACTCTAGTACACCGATAGGAGCCCCCGGGCCTGGGCCATACACGATGCCGAGCGCTATTGGGCCAGGCCCAAAACAGGGCACGGGCACGCGCGGCCTAGGTTACGCCGTATCTCTCCGCGTATCCACCGCGACCTCCCCGAACGGCACGCGTTGAATGCGGCGTCATGGGAGAGATTGTGGGTGGTTTCTTTATTCGGAAATGCGGAACGTCGCCCTCTCCCTCTTTATAAGCAGGGGAAACAGGGGTATTTCGCCCATTCGCCGGCTGCTGCTTCAATCTCAGAAATCTCCGCCGCTCCCTCATCTTCCCGAATCTGAAAGAGAGCAGCGCCCCGCCCCCCATCGCCACCAGCACCACCGACGCCGTTGACGTCCTCCACCACTTCCGCCATGGCTCCGAAAGCCGACAAGGGGAAGGTTGTGAAGTCGACCGAGGCGCAACGGCTTGCGGCGCTGCGAAAGGAGCGGCCAGTCTTCCCTCCCAAGCTCGTCGCGAGGGAGCTGAGGGAGAACTACTACCTCTTCTGGTCGACGGAGACGCGAGCGCACCCACGCACGAAGGTACTTCCAGCCGCCGCTTGGAAGACGGCTCCAAATGGATATCCTTTCTTCTCCTTGTTCTTCTACTGCGGGCTCTGCCCGCCTTTCTCTGAGTTCTTCTGCGATATTATGAACACCTACGGGTTCCACCTCCTTGATTTCACCCCCAATGCCGTTCTGACCATGGCAGTTTTCGCACATCTCTGCGAAAACTTTGTCGGAGTCCATCCCAATGTAGCCCTTTTTCGCCACTTCTTTATGCCCCGAGTAGAGAGAGGAGAGCCTTTATCCGGCGGAATCGCCTGGATCTCAAGGGCCGGCAAGAAGGACACTTATCTGGAGGGAGAGTTCCGCGGAAAGTGGGAGGAATGGAGAGCAGACTGGTGCTGGATTGTCGAGGAGAACCCGCAACCGTTTACCGCCCAGCACCAAACCCCAGTAGCGCGCGGCAGCGATTGGAGTGACGTGGCCTCGGAAGACGATAGGATGAAGATTGCCGTCACCCGGATTCTACGCCTCAGGCTTGCCGGGCTCACTGTAGGCGCTGTTGGCTCAGATTTTCTTCGTCGCCGCATCGCCCCCCTGCAGGAACGGGGGAGACTCGCCTGGGAATTCAAGAATGCGGCGGATATCATGAGGCTGCGGCCGGGCCTCAACTTCAACTTCACTGTTCTGGAGCTTAACGCGATGCTCCAGGAGCTGTTCAAATATGACCCTCAACATCCCGAAGTGTTCAGGTTGCCGGGGGGTGTCGTTCCGCTGTGCAACAACTCCGCGCTCGACCGCATCCGTGCAATGATGCCGCTGTGCGATTCGCATGCAATTGTCCCAACTTGGCAAGAGCCTGCAGACGACGTCATGCAGGAGTTCTTTGACGGCTTGGTAGAAGTGCCGATCCGCTCCGACGAAAAGGATAGCCTCACCCGCGACACCACCGATGCGGAGATGACACGCATCGCCACTAGGATGGAAGAGGCGGCGGCAGCCGCAGCCGCGGGCAAATTTGGATTCACTGTGGAGGAGGCAGATGCAGCAGAGGCGGCAAGCCGTCCCGAGCGAGGGGAGCCCGCCAGTGAGAAAGAGCTTGCCGGGCATAACGTCGAGTCGAGTGAGCCCGCCAAGGATACGAGCGGCTCGCTGGAGATCAACTCCTCTTCCTCCTCATCTTCAGGCAGCTCGCCGCAAGCAAAGCCTCCATCCCCAACAAGAAGGCATCTCCGCAAGGCCGGGGACGTAGCGGGGCAGCAGGCAAGTGAACAGCCGCCGCGCCGCGCGACACGCTCCACCGCGGCAAGCACTGTTGCCGCGGGAGCGCCTCACGCTGCTGCGGCAACTGGAGCGGGGTCCAGTAGGACCACCACTTCTGCTCCTGCCGCTTCTCGCGCCGCGGCGGCAGCCGGAGCGGGGTCGTCTCAGACCACCGCCACTGTTCCCGCCAAGCGGCCAAGGGAAACTACTCCTCCGCGTCCTTGTGCCGGACATGAGCCGGACTTCGACTTCTCCGCGTTTAGCTCCGACGAGGAAGAAGAAGAGTAAGATTCTCTTGTTGTTCTTGTAGTTCTTCAATTCTTGCTGTTTTGTTTTGTATCTCACTTGCTTTACTCTGAACCTATTCCTTTTTAGGACTCTGGCCCAAAGAGCAGCGAAGAGAGCCAAGGTCCCAGTGATTGTCATCGAGGATGAACCCACCTTGCCGGACCCGGCAACTGTACTCCAGAGCAGCCCCCAGCGTAAGTATATGGTTCACTTTGCTGCCATCTGACTGTCGGTTTGTGTAGGAGCAGAGAAGCTCCACCAGGAGCCAAGGGAGAGTCCTCCGGCAAGGGAGAGTTCTCCGGCAAGGGAGAAGTCTCCGGCAAGGGAGAGTTCTCCAGCAAGGGACAGCACCAGCGGCCCCCCGACGGCGGAGACCACGACCGCAGGACCCGGTACAGGTACTCCTCTTGCTTCAAAACTTCCCTTGGGTTCTTCTTCTTTTGATCTTTTTCTCTTTTCTTGGATATTTGCTTGACTCTTCTCCCTTTTCCGGCCGTCAGACCCATCTACTGCGGAGCCGATGGAGACCGAGGTTGCCGCCGATGACGCCGCCGCCAAGGCTGCCGCCGCAGCAGCTGGTGATGGGTCTGGCGATCGCACTGACGGCCCTGAGGCCGCAGGAGCGCCAGGCGCTACGTCGACCGCCGACCCGTCCGCCGCTGCCGTAGCGCCAGGCTCCGAAGAGCCCCAGCCGGGCGTCTACTTGAAGGCCGGCGATGGCATCTTCATCAACCTCCCCTGGGCGTCGAGCTCCAGGGCGCCGGTTGAAGGGGAGAGCTTCGACGGAGAGGTGCTCGCCTCTGTTGGGCTGACGGTGGTTGACGCGCCGAGCAGCAGCAGCGGCGAGCCTGAGGAGGAGCGGCTGCTGCGGAAGCTGTTGTCGCTCTACCGCGCGCGGCAAGCCAAGCTGGAATCCCGCGAGGTGCTTGTCGCGAAGGCGGGAGTGGACATCGAGAAGCGCGTGGAGGAGCTCCGGAGTCTCAACCAGGAAGCTCTCCGGTCCCTGGCAGAGGAGCGGGAGCAACTCGCCGAAGCGCAGAAGGCCTTCTTCCTCGAGAAGGCCGAAGTTGAAGAGCAACAGCGGCTTACCGCTGGGAAGCTGTCTGCGCAGGAGGGCGAGCTAGCGCAGCGGAAAGTCAACCTTGACGCCCACGAGGAGGAGCTTGCCACGCGTGAGCAACAATTCGGCGGAGCCCTTAAGCAAGCAGAGGATGCTGCCGCAGTTGCCGAGGCCGCCAAGAAGGAGCTGGAGACGAAGGTGGTGCAGCTGGAGGCCGATCTCACCGAGAAGGGCAAAGAGCTTAGCGCCGCCAAGGACTCCAACGCGGATCTTGAGTTGAAGCTGACCACTTTGACCAAGACGCTGGACGGCGCCAAGGAGCAGGAGGTGGCCTTGAAGGAGGAGATCAAGGCCGACAAGGCGCTGCTGGAAAGTGCTGCCGCCGCCCAGAATGCTTTCAGGGAGAATGTGGAGCACTGGACAGAGGGTCTCGTGAATGTTGCCGCAGACATTGACAGGGAGCTGGCGCAGCTGGGGATGGAGGATATCGGGTATCCCTCCGACGAGAACCTCCAACCCAGCGCCAAGCTCATCTTGTTCTCCAAAGGCGTGGCGACGGCCCTCCAGCGGCTCCGGGAGAGGATCCCAAAGCAGCTGGCCAACGAGTCACGCAAGATCTGCGCGGGAGCTCTTCAAAAGGTGTTGGTGAAGGTGGCCTTCCGCAACCCGGGCCTCAACCTCACCAATGTCCTCAAGACCCTGCCGCCGGATGCTGATCTGGAGGTGCTCAAGACCCTTGTCGCGCCCATTGTGGACAAGGTGAGTGGGATCAAGAGGATCGAGGGCGATCGCGTAGACTAGGCCGCCCGCTTTCTTCTTTTCTTGTCGCTGTTTGTCATGTTATGAAAACAATCTGTTAGAGCCGCGGCAAGCTATCTTGTAATATAACTCTATTCCAGGTAATGATTGCAATATTATTCCCTTTACTTGATTCCTCCCTTTGTATATTTTTTTACCCTACGCTTTTAGGGAACTTGCCGGTGCAGGCACCTGAGCCGCGAGCGCTGAGTGCGGGACGTCAGCAGCCTGCTGGCGGTGCCTCTACCGACAAGAAACCTTGTCGCAACTAGTTGCAGCTCACTTAAGTTGTTGAGCGGACTCGAAACAAAGTAAGGGCGCAACTAGCTACGAGTTGGTTCCTCCGCACACAGGTTTTCCATACAAAGTGCGGTCGTTCAAGGGAGATAACTTAAATTTTTTTAAAAATCTGATTGCTCAAACTTTGGCAACTTAGCTTTTCTGTTGTTTGCTTCCCGGTAAGGCGAAACTTTCTTGAACGACGCCTGGTCCATACCATTATCTTCTCCTTTACCCCCGGCAAACTTGTGGGCGAGGGAACCTTCCTTTCCTTGAGAAAAAAGAAAGAAGAGAAAATAAAGATATGGAGCCTTACGGCTCGTTATTGCTTACCGGGGAGTAGGTGCTGCACAAAGTGTCAGATCACATATGCAATAAATAGAAAGCATGAAATTGACAAGATGTGTGGAGCACATGAGCTTTACTTATGCACGGGGTCTGCACCCGGCTTTGTACAAAGGATTGCATGCAACAGCGGCAAGACTTGTACAAAAGGTGGTTGTCGGAACAGGTTCCGGCAACCGCGCCTTACGGGTAAAACTTACGAAGATGCTCAATGTTCCAGGAATTGCTCACCGGAATGCAATCTTCGGTCTCAAGGCGGACAGCGCCAGGCCTAGTGACTCGTTTCACCCGGTAAGGGCCTTCCCACTTCGGCGTCAACTTGTTGGAATTCTTGGCGGACTGAACGCACTGAAGAACAAGGTCGCCTTCCTCGAGACTTCTGGCGTTAACTTTGCGGCTATGGTAGCGGTGCAAAGCTTGCTGGTAGCGAGCAGCTCGTACAGCAGCCTGAAGACGGTCTTCCTCAAGGAGCAGCGCGTTATCTTGTCGCAGCTGCTCTTGCTCAAGCTCATCATAAGCGAGCACCCGAGGTGACCCGTATACGAGTTCCATGGGGAGAACTGCCTCTGCTCCATAGACTAGAGCGAAAGGTGTCTGGCCAATGGCTCGATTTGGCGTCGTCCTGATCGACCAAAGAACCTCCGGCAGCTCCTCGATCCAGTTTCTTCCGCACTTGTGCAGCCTGTCGAAAGTCCTGGTCTTGAGCCCGCGCAGCACTTCAGCATTTGCCCTCTCCGCTTGACCGTTGCTTCTCGGGTGAGCAACAGAAGCGAAGCAGACCTTGGCGCCAAGATCTTGGACGTACTGCATGAAGGCGCGGCTCGTGAATTGCGTACCGTTGTCGGTGATTATCCTGTTAGGGATCCCGAAGCGGCAAACGATCGACCTGAAGAACTTGACTGCTGACTGTGCTGTCACCTTCCTCACTGGTTCCACTTCCGGCCACTTTGTGAACT
Source organism: Triticum dicoccoides (assembly GCF_002162155.2). Classification (NCBI taxonomy): domain Eukaryota; kingdom Viridiplantae; phylum Streptophyta; class Magnoliopsida; order Poales; family Poaceae; genus Triticum; species Triticum dicoccoides. The sequence goes on along the minus strand of NC_041386.1, from coordinate 545,251,137 downwards.
TGTCGATTGCAACGTACAAGTACTCAAAGCCCCCGACTGCTCAGGGAAAGGGGCCGAGAATGTCGAACCCCCAGACCGAAAATGGCCAGGATAAAGGGATCGTCTGGAGAGCTTGAGCTGGTTGGTGTATCTGCTTGGAATAGAACTGGCACGCTTCACACTTGGTTACTTGTGCAGTTGCATCCTGGAGGGCTGTCGGCCAAAAGAAACCTTGCCGGAATGCTTTGCCGGCAAGTGCTCTTGCGCCAATGTGGTGACCACATATACCTCCATGTATCTCTGCCAACAGCTTTTGTCCGTCTTCCCGGTGAATACACTTCAATTTCACACCATTGAGTCTTCTTCTGTACAGTGTGTTGTCGACAAACTGGTACATACTTGACTACCGGGCTACTCTTTCCGCTTCTTCTTGCTCTTCGGGAAGTTCTCTTGTCTGAAGGAAACGGACAATCTGATGCGCCCATGCTGGAGCTTGTGGCTCGACAACAAGTACTAAAGGCAGATCTGCTGCTGCGGGAACATCCGCTTCTACGGCGAGAACATGCGGCTCTGCCGGAGCTTAACGTTCCCCGGCAAGCTTGCCGGAGCAAAACTTGTCGGGAGCTTCTGCTTCAACGGAACAAACCCTAGGGCTTGCCGGGGTAGATTGCTCCTCAGCGCAAGGCAAATCTGTTGCTGCGGGAACGTCCGCTTCTACGGCGAGAACCTGCGGCTCTACCGGAGCTTGACGTTCCCCGGCAAGTTTGCCGGAGCAAAACTTGTCGGGAGTTTCTGCTTCAACGGAACAAACCCTGGGGCTTGCCGGAGCAGACTGCTCCTCGGCGCTCTTGGCGTTGATCTTGGGGACCTTCTTGGCGGCGGCTTCGGGAAGTTCTGCCGACAAATAGTCACCAGAAATCAACTTCCTCTTCTTGCTCTGTCCAGTTGATGGCGTTACGAATGGTTGAGTCAGCTTGAGCACAAAGATCCCTGGTTCCACAGGTAACTTAAGTGCGGCGCACTTTGATAGGCCATCGGCAATGGCGTTCTGAGCTCTTGGAACATGCTCCATCTGTAGGCCATCAAAGTGCTCTTCTAGCTTTCTCACTTCATCGACGTAGGCTTCCATCAACGGACTCTGATAGCTTTTGTTCACTTGGCGGACGACAAGCTGCGTGTCACCCCTGACAATGAGCTTCTTGATCCCAAGGTCTGCCGCGATCCTGAGACCGGCAAGCAAGCCTTCATACTCTACAGTATTGTTTGTTGCTTGCTCCTTGGGAAAGTGCATCTGGACTACGTACTAGAGGTGCTCTCCGGTGGGTGCGACAAGCAGCACGCCAGCGCCGGCGCCTTGCAGCGAAAAGGCACCATCAAAGTACATCAGCCACTCTTTGCTTGCTTCTTTGACGGGGATGCTTGTTTCTGGAATTTCTTCATCTGGTGTTGGCGTCCATTCTGCTATGAATTCTGCCAATGCTCTGCTTTGGATAGTTGAAGTACTCTCAAACTTGAGGCCAAAGCTTGACAGTTCCAGTGCCCACTCAACAATCCTGCCTGTCGCTTCTAGATTCTGTAGTATCCTCTTCAGCGGAAAAAGAGTGACAACTGTGATCTCATGTGCTTGGAAGTAATGGCGTAGCTTTCTCGAGGCCATGAGAAGGTCGAAAAGCAATTTCTGCACGCCAGAGTACCTTGACCTAGCCCCCTGCAGAAGGGAACTGACAAAGTAAACTGGGCGCTGTACCATTCTCTTCTGTATCTCCTGGCGCGTCTGCGCAGATCCATCCTTGTCGGGACCAGAGCTTGTCGGGGAAGCCCCCTGCTTGTCGCTGGATGCGCCTGCAGTGGTTGCTGGCTCGTCATCCGCCTCCCTCTCTGCTACTAACGCAGCACTAACCACTTGATTGGTTGCCGCTATATACAGCAGCAACTTCTCTTGTGGCTTAGGTGCGACAAGTGTTGGAGCGGAGGACAGGTATCTCTTCAAGTCTTGCAGCGCAGCCTCCGCTTCCGGAGTCCATTTCATTGGACCTGCCTTTTTCAATATTTTGAAAAATGGCAAGGCGCGCTCAGCAAACCTAGAGATAAACCTGCTGAGAGCAGCCACACAACCGGCAAGTCTTTGTACATCCTTGACGCGCTTTGGTGCTTCAATCTTCTCAATAGCCTTGATCTTGTCGGGATTGGCTTTGGTTCCCCGCTGAGACATGAAGAACCCGAGAAGCTTGCCGGAGGGGACTCCAAACACGCACTTCTCGGGGTTGAGCTTGAGGCTGATCTTGCGCAGATTTGCAAAGGTCTCGTCTAAATCTTGAATCAGAGTTGTCTTGTCCTTGCTCTTGACCACTATGTCATCCATGTAGGCTTCCACATTTCTGTGTATTTGTGGCTCAAGAGCGACATGGACTACTCTTGCAAATGTTGAACCAGCATTTTTTAAACCGAAGGGCATCCGTATGAAACAGTACGTGCCACATGGAGTGATGAATGCGGTCTTCTCCTCGTCCTCTTCTGCCATGAAGATCTGATGGTATCCTGAGTATGCGTCAAGAAATGAAAGGAAATCACATCCGGCCGTGGAGTTAACAATCTGGTCAATGCGCGGCAAAGGAAATGGGTCTTTGGGACAAGCTTTGTTAACATCGGTAAAGTCGATACAAAGTCTCCATTTCCCGTTCGCCTTGCGCACGACTACAGGATTGGCTAATCACGTAGGATGGAGCACTCCTCTGACAAGGCCTGCTGCTTCCAACTTCTTGATCTCTTCTGCGATGAATTCTTGGCGCTCCACTGCTTGCTTCCTGACCTTCTGCTTGACGGGCCGCGCATGAGGACAAACGGCAAGATGGTGCTCAATTGCTTTCCTGGGAACACCGGGGATGTCAGACGGTTGCCACGCAAACACGTCGACGTTCACCCGCAGGAAAGCAATGAGCACGCTTTCCTATTTAGGGTCGAGAGTGGCACCGATGGTGAAGGTACCACCAGTGCAGTCCTCCTTGGCAGACACCTTCTTGGTCTCTGGCGGAGCTGCCATTGTCTTCTTACACTTGCCGGTGGAGCTCGTTGGTGCGTCCTCGACGGCAGCGCAGCACTCCGAAGAGGTGCGCTTGCCGGAGTGGGCATCAGAACTCTTGCCGGACTTGGTCTTCTTCTTCCCCCCGGGAGCTTCAACGGCAGGTGGCTTGCGATCTGTTGCGGCTGCCGCTTCCCGGTAGATCTTGTCGTCGCAGATAAGAGCATCCTTCTTGTCGCCAGGGACAGAGATGACGCTTATCGGGCCTGGCATCTTCAGCATGTTGTATGCGTAGTGAGAGGCTGCCATGAACTTGGCGAGCGCTGGACGGCCGAGTATCCCATTGTAAGGAAATGGAAAATCGGCAACGTCAAAAGTGACCCTCTCAGTCCTGAAGTTCACCTCGCTGCCAAATGTTACTGGCAACGTGACCTTCCCCTTCGGCTTGCTCCTTCCCGGGTTGATTCCTTGGAATGTGCCGGTCTCTTCAAGCTCGCTGTCAGGGATCTGGAGTTTCTAGAGTACAGCGGAGGAGATCAGGTTCAAGCCGGCCCCGCCGTCAACTAGCATCTTAGTGACCTTGAGGTTGCAGATAGTTGGTGAAACCAACATCGGCAAGCACTCGACCGCAGTTGTGCGATCAGGGTGGTCCTCAATATCAAAGATGATAGGCGTGCTGGACCATTTCAGAAGCTTGCGTGACTCGACAGGTGGTTCCGCCGCATTGACTTCCCGCACCCACTGCTTGAGTTGGCGGTGCGAAGTATGCAGAGAAGCACCGCCGTCAACGCACAAGACTTCTGTGGCTTTTTGGAACTCCTGCTCACTGGTCTCGAAATCATCCATGTCTTCGTCGTCGTTGTCATCTTCATCCTTGTCACGGCCGCGGGGAGGTCTGTCTCCTTGCCGCTGCTTGGCTTTGCCGCGGCGTCCTCCCCGGCCGGCACGCTTCTTGCCGGATTCTCCAGTGCCTCCTTGGGCCCTCTCCTTGTCGCGTCGCTCGTATTTAGCTTTTTGCTGCTGGACAAGCTGCTCGACCTTCTTGCAGCTCTGGAGGTCATGGCCCTTGGTGCGGTGGATCTTACAGTGCTGCTTGTCGGTGCTGTCCTGCTTGTCGGCGACCGCCACAGCCTGGCAGTTGGTGCATGCGGCACTCTCCTTACCGGAGCTACCAGCTTTGGCTTTCTTGGCGCCACCTTTGTTGTCGGACTGCTCAACGACTAGCACATCTTTGCCTTTCTTATTCCTGTTGTTCCGCCGCTGGTTTTTCTTTACCGGGGCAGCATCCTCGCTGTCAGATCCCCCGCTCCTGTATTCTCCCCGGGGAGTTTCCTCCCTTCCTTAGCACGTGCACACTTGTCGGCCAGGGCATACAGCTCACTGACGTCTTTGATCCTGCACATCGCCATCTCCTCCCGCATCCTGCGGTTACGCACGTTCTGATGGAACGCGCTGATGACCGCGGCAGGGTGGACATCTGGGATGTTGTGCTGTACACGGCTGAATCTCTGGATGTACTTGTGCAGGGGCTCTCCTTCCTTCTGGGCGAGCAGATGAAGGTCACTCTCTTGGCCATGAGGTTTGTGGCCGCCTGTAAAGGCGCCGACAAACTGATGGCATAGGTCTGCCCAGGAGGATATGGAGTTGTCCGGCAAGTGCATGAGCCAGGACCTGATGTTGGGCTTGAGCACCAGCGGGAAGTAGTTGGCAAGGATCTTGTCGTCCCGCCCCCCGGCAGCCTGCACCGCGATGGTGTAGATGCTGAGGAACTCCGACGGATGCGACTTGCCGTCGTACTTCTCTGGTACGTCTGGCTTGAAATTCTTCGTGCTGGGCCACTAGACTTGCTGCAGCTCACGAGTAAACGCAGGGCAACCTACCGCGTACGGCAAGTCGCCTGGTTCCCCTGGCACATGCATGTCGACAGAGGGCCCAGCACGCTGGTCCGATTGACGTCGCGCTTCTCTTTGGCGCTCGATGCGAGTACGAGCGTCTTCTTGCTGTCGTTCGTGAAGAACTTGGCGCTGATCACGACGAGCTCGTGGATCTGATGACGCGGTGGAGTCGCTGTCGAGGTGGATCCGGTGAGTCAGCGATCTTGGCCTTCGGGGCGGAGAGTGCACAGTGGTTGCACCCCCACCGGTCTTGTCGCCACCGGCTCGTGCTCGGCTGCCGTTGAGTGTCGCCGTTGGCGAAGCCGATGAGACTCTGAATGGTGGCCCTCCAGTCGTCGATCTTGTCTGCCGTTGGAGGGTAGTCCAGGACCAGTTGAGCTCGCGCCAAAGCTTCTGCTGGAGTGGCGGGTGGCGGTGGCGAACGGTGCGAGGAGTGGGATATGCTCGGACTTCTAACTATGTTAGAAGGAGCAGTATCCCGTCCAGGCGACCGTGCCTCGCTCATGCCAGCATGTTGGCGTGCATGTTGGTCTTGAGCACTCCGAGATCCACCAGCTCGATCTTCGTCCAGCAAACGCATGGTACCGTGAGTACCATGATGCTGCCGGTCCCGCGCCTCCTGAGATGGGCGCGGTGCATGTACAGACGCCGAGGTCTTGGAGTGCGCCCAGTTGTTGTGGGAGCCGGCTACGCCGCCGATGGGCAGTGCAGCCTTGTCCTTGGACCTGGCAGCACCATGAGCTCCCTCGTCAACGCCCGTTCTTCCGCCGGCGTGTGCCCCATCAGCCGTTTGCTCCGGCGGTGGTGGGTTCGGCGCGGACGGAGCAGCCACCTCCGAAGCCTTCTTCTTCGACGGCATGTCGATGAAGATGATGAAGATCTAGCTCGTGTGAACGCCGGATCTGGTTCACACAACCTCGACGCCCCTACCTGGCGCGCCAAAGATGCCGGGGTTCTCATCCACGAGCACCTATGGGACCGGCGGACCGGGTCCCTTTCGGTTCGGCGGGGGCGGAGGTCGCACGAAGAGTGGATCGAGGCGAAGCACACGAGCAGTTTACCCAGGTTCGGGCCGCACAGATGCGTAAAAGCCTACTCCTGCTTTGTGGTTTGTATTGAGCTCTTGCTCGGGAGCGCGGAGTGCTACAGTACACTCCAGCAGCTAACGAGACCGAGCGTGAGTGTTCTCTTTCTCCTCACCAGCCCACCCCCTCTATGTTGCGCATGGGCCTCCTTTTATATGATCAAGGGGTCACCGACAGGTGGCAGCGTAGACAAGGGCAAAAATGGAAAGGTGCTGCGGTAGGTACAGCTACCGGCTACAGTGTATCATACCTAACCCTGACGGTAGGGGACAAGGGCATTAAATGCACGTCTGCATCGTCTAAATAGTGCAAAAGGGGCCGTCAGGGACGCCACCGCTCGCCACGATGGCAATCTTGTCAGCGCCACTTGCCACCGCTCACCGCTAGCTGCACAGCCTCCCGCCACGTATGCCTGGAAGGGTCCCAGAGCGACACGTTGGTGGATGTGCTGGAGTGCGGGCGCAGAGTGGTGGCTTGCCGCGGCAAGCGCCTTGCCGCGGTCGTTGTCTTGTCGCGTCCGGGAGCTTGTCGCTCACCGGGCCTTGCCGGGACGCGTGGCGCGTCACGGCAAGTTCCTTGAGATGCCTTGGTTGGCCTTCCCGGCAAGCTCCTCTTGCCGGGGTCTTGTCTCCTTAAGCGCCTTGCCTTGGTTGGCCTTCCCGGCAAGCTCCTCTTGCCGGGGTCTTGTCTCCTTGGCTTGGATACTTTGTTCTTGAATGGCTCCAAAGGAACCACGGAGGACCTTGGCGGTCACCCGGCAAGCCTTGCCGCGGGATACTGCGACTGCCCGTGCACAAGTTCGGGATACTAAGGTACCCCTACTCTAGTACACCGACACATTGGTTGCGAAGTAGCTTTGTCTGATTTGCACCATCAGATCCGCCATGGCACGAGCACTATACTCGTAAAGCTTATGGTTTCCCCCTTTATATTCAATACCATCATCGTAGGTGCTTCGTGTCGTGCTAGCATTGCTCCTCAAGACCTCAATCCAAAGCTTACGTGTTGAAATATGAATCTGATATGATGCTCATATCACTAAAATAGAGAACGTTTAATTGGTCACCTAATTTTCCTATATTCGTTTCGAAAAGCATGTTCGCCACCCACTGGTCCAGCTAGTTCCACTTTCCTGATTTTTCTCTTGATGCTTAGGGTTTTCCCCTTTTATCTACTCTACTATGATCTGCGTAGGTGCTTTCTGTCGTACTAGCATTACTCCACCCTTCAAGCTAAATAACACAACACTCAGAACTCGAAAGCTTAGTTGTTCAAATATGATTGTGATATGATACTTATATTAGTTAACCAACACATTTAATTGGTTAGCTAAAGGTCCCACTTGAGTTTCCAAATGCATGTCGCGACATATAGAGAGACAACATAATTGCATTTCTTTCTCACTTGTTGACCGTACTTTCTTGTCCATACCAAATCTTAGTTGTTATTTCAAAGCAAACATCGGTTGCTAACTACCCTTTGCGCGGTTTGCAGATTCGGATCTGCCATACCACTGCCACAGTCAACACTGTACTCATCATGCTTATGTTTTCCCCATTTTATGATGACCACAATCAGCCTACGTGGTTCGTGTCATAATAGCACCGCTCCACCCATCGAGCTAAACAAGCGTAGTTGTACAAATTCATATCTGATATTATTGCTGATATTAGTAAAACTGAGAGATATTTAATTGGTTAGCTAAATGTTCCTACTTTAGTTTCAAAATGCATGTGAGCCACATATGGAGAGACCGGAAAGAATAGTATTTCTCTGTGCACTCTGGTTCATCATGGGTGGCCAACCGGCATTGTATTGAAAGACTTGCAATATCTTCAATCTGCTTGCTCTTCTGCTCTTCTTTAAGATGATACTCTTCTCTTGCGGTCGACTAGTCAGGTCGAGTTGTTCTCCCTTAGTATATTTTGAATCTGTCAGGTCAGGTCGACTTGTTCTTCTTTACTATATGTTGAAGCTATCATCTGTGATGTGACATCACTTCTGGAGCTCTCATATTTTGAGTAGTAGGCCACATTATATTATTGCACACAACAAATTACAGCATGCATGGCATCTTTTAAAAGAATTCCAGAGATAGCACAAAGGGGTTTACAGGGAGGCAGTATTGGATTAGAATCACTTCTGCATTACAAAGAAAATCTCACTTGTTTTTATGTTTTCATGCATGTCAGATATTGAGCACTATCAAAATGAATATGAGATCTAGCTTTGCAAAGCTGTATTGGTCGCACATATTTTGCATCTGACCTCTTGCATTACTTCTACTTTGTTACACCATCTGCTTAATTTAAGCATCATATATGAGTATATGCCATACCTATCCATTTTCTGTACCTATTCCATGTGTCGTCACACTATGTTTTTCCAGTCAAATGTTGTTCTTTAGTAATAGATGTCTAAAAGGAAGAGGGTGAGTCCAGATCCTCAAGGAGTACAAACTAGGTATTTGGAAAAGGTAGTGATACCTGTTAAATCAGATGGATCAGCAGTCACAGAAAACACAGGCTCAACTGTACCACACTTTACCCCTACTCCAGTGGCCAAACCCCTATTAGAACTGCTGGGAGCCAAGTGTCAGGTAATGTCTATGATATCAATTCAAAATTTGAAATCCTACATTTCTGCTTGTGCCTTACCTTCTCTCTTGTATGAAAACTAATTTCAGATGAATCTCCTTGCTCAAAGGATCATATGATCTCAAAACAATAATGGGCTCTGCATTGCTCTTATCAGTACCTCTCTCCCTTTTTCCTTGTAACGTTGTACTTAATTAATTGCTATTTGATTATGTATCATCAGTCTGCACCTGAGCTTCATTATCCTCTGTTTCTTCCAATATTATTTGATCTATATTTACTCTTTGCAAAATGTAGAATAATGGCAACGCTTATAAAGAATTTTCTTTGGGGAATTTATTGAATTATCCTTCCATCAACATGGAGAAGGGCTTTGTCCAGCCCGTGTTAACATGTAATGTAAGTTCATCCTTCTCAAGCCTTCAAACTTCGTTCTAGTATAGATTTGGATAGGCATCATTTCCTCCACTGCTGTTTGCTTTGCTGTTTACATCTAAATGGATGTTTGCAACAACTACCAGTTTCAAATTGTAGTTGTAAAAACATGTTCCTTATGCAGAATAGATCCATTTATTTGCTTATATAATTGTGAAACCTGTTACGTGTCTCCTTGTTTCTCTTTCAGACTCGTATCTCTTCCGCCAGGCAGAACTTTAGGGAAGATAGTCAGCCAATCCATCTTGAGGACATCGAGATGACCCCAAGGTCCTGTCTTGATGAAGACAGTGAGTTGAAGCTACTCACCAGCAGGTGTTAGACAACCTCTGTGCAGTCGCTGCCTCAATCAGTTCGACTTCTTTAGTCTCAACTTAAAGCGGAAAGGCTTGCTTCAGCTCAGCTCCGACTTGAAGTCAAAGATGCAATGAAGATGTTAGAGGACTATCGTGCGCACCATCATGCCTTAAATCTAGTGTTGATGCATCTATCGTTGACACAACTGAGGTCTACTCAGCTTCTTCAGCTGTTTGGGGGGACCGACCTGGCCAGGCCTAGTACCTTCTGAAGTGCTCACAGTTTTGTATATTCTTTTGTCGGTGCATTTATTTGCACTGGTGGCAAACTTTGATGCCCAGTGGATGTAATATGTGTGATAGCCGTGATAGCCTAGCGTAAGTTGCTTGCTTATTTATTTCCTTGTTGTCTTGTTTATTTGTTTGCTTGTAGTCACTGCAGTTCTTTTTCCGCGGTTTGCTAGTGGCTGCAATAACCTATTTTTTAACACTAGGCCACAATAACCATGGGCTAATATTTACAATAGTGACATTGGGCCTCCTACGGGCCATAGAAACAGTGGGCCTTCTACGGGCCGTAGAAACAATGGGCCTTCTACGGGCCGTATCATCAATGGGCCTTATATGGGCAGTATGATCAATTGGCCAAACATGGGCCAATAACAGGCCGCATTATGGCCGTAAACGGGCTAGAGTTGGAATCGTCCGTTCATGGGCCGACCATAACGGGCCATCGTTGATAGGCCGTATTTGATGACGCTATGAAAATGGCCCAACGTATTAACGGACCACAAACGGGCTGACTGTAACCACGGGCTGAATTTGGCCCAGAAGCAGAAAATGACAGTAATGGGCCATAAGTAAACGAATGCTGGAAATGAGCCCAAGAATAAATGGGCTGTGAGAAGGTCGAAAGATAACATGGGCTGGAAACGGCCCAATGAAATAAACGGGCCGTTAATGGGTATAAAGTGATACACTGTTCATTACGGGCCAGTTTCACGACGAGCCGTTAATGGGTGTAAAGTGATACACTGTTCATTACGGGCCAGTTCACCACGGGTCGTTAATAGGCCAAGAGTTACATAGGGCCTCATATGGGCCGAAAGACGTCATGGGCCATACATGGGCCAGAAGTGAAAACGGGCTGGAATCATATTGGGTGGCCCAGATGATGCTGCTGGGCCTAATTCGGATAGGGCATAACGGGCCTTGGATTAGCGGGTTGTAAATGGGCTATATGCGAACAGGTCATTAACAGGCTTTACATGGGCCGGCCTGCCACCTTTTGACCAAGTCAAACGGGCCGGCCTTTTCACAGGAATGGGCCTTTGTTGGGCCGTGCCACATGTCGACGTATCATAGGCGCCTTCTGTCCAATGAGTGGATGACATCTATCCCAATGATGAGCCGCACGTGTTTCCTCCAGCCAATGATGATTTTACATGTGGAAAATCCCCATTGGTCGGGGCTATTAACGGGTTATCGGATACAAAACCCGACCCGATAGCTTAACGACGTTTCATGACGGTGGATGCCATGTGTCGGTCACCCTTGACGAAAGCACTTCTGTGACGCGGGATTTATCGTCACGAAAGTGGACACTTCCATGATGATAATTTTGGTAATGTCATGGAACACTTCTATGACAGCACATGTATGACTATCTTGATTCTGTCATAAAATCGTCATGGATGTACATGCATGACAGAAAATGCGACCTACTGTGACAAACACGTATCATCATGGAAGTGTATTTTTTTGTAGTGAATGGATAGGACTTACCCACTGAATATCAGCAATGGGATAGATTATACCTGCCCCAAGGAGCTTCAGTATTTCCTTTCTTACCAATTCTTTCATTTTAGGATTCAGCCGTCATTGATGATCACGAACTGGTTTAGCATCTTCTTCCAAATTAATTTTATGTTGACATAGAGTGGGACTAATGCCCTTAAGATCATCAAGAGTATACCCAATAGCAGCACGATGCTTCTTCGGAGTTTTCAATAATCTCTCTTCCTCATGCTCTGAAAGGTTAGCACTAATAATAACAGGATATATCTTTTTCTCATCAATATAAGCATATTTAAGAGTATTAGGTAATGGTTTAAGCTCAAACACGGGATCACCCTTGGGTGGAGGAGGATCCCCTAGGATTTCAACAGGTAAATTGTTTTTCAGAATAGGTTCCTGTTTAAAGAATACTTCATCTATTTCCCTTCTTTCATTCATAAACATATCATTTTCATGGTCTAGCAAATATTGTTCTAAAGGATCACTAGGAGGTACGGCAATAGAAGCAAGACCAATAATTTCATCCTTACTAGGTAATTCTTCTTCACAGTGTTGTCTACTAAATTTAGAGAAATTAAATTCATGAGTCATATCATCTAAACCGACAGTAACAACATCCCTTTTGCAATCTATGGTAGCATTAACAGTGTTCAAGAAGGGTCTACCAAATATAATGGGACAAAAGCTATCTTGTGGGGAACCAAGAACAAGAAAATCAGCAGGATAATTAGTTTTCCCACACAATACTTCAACATCTCTAACAATTCCCATTGGTGAAATAGTATCTCTATTGGCAATTTTAATTGTGACATCAATATCTTCTATTTCAGCAGGTGCAATCTCATGCACAATTTCTTTGTATAAGGAATGAGGTATTGCGCTAGCACTGGCACCCATATCACATAAGGCATGATAACAATGATCTCCTATTTTAACATAAATAACAGGCATGCCTACCACAGGTCTAGGTTTATCTTTAGCACAGGGTTTAGCAATTCTAGCAGTTTCATCACAAAAATAAATAACATGCCCATCAATATTATCGGACAAGAGATCTTTAACAATAGCAATATTAGGTTCAACTTTAACTTGCTCAGGAGGTTTATATGTTTTAATATTGCTTTTACGAACTACAGTTGAAGCTTTAGCATGATCCTTTATCCTAAGAGGAAAGGTTGTTTCTCAACATATGCAGTAGGAACAATAGGATCATTATAAGTGACAATCTTTTCTTCAACTTTAATAGGTGCAGCTACTTTTACTTCTATGGGAGGATGATATTTAAACCACTTCTCCTTGGGGAGATCAACATAAGTAGCAAAAGATTCACAGAAAGAAGCTACAATCTCAGAGTCAAGTCCATATTTAGTGCTAAATTTATGAAAAATATCGGTATCCATAAAAGATTTATCACAATCAAAACTAGGTGTTATACCTGACTCCTTACCTTTGTCGAGGTCCCAATCTTCAGAGTTGCGTTTAATTCTTTCCAACAAATCCCATTTGAATTCAATAGTCTTCATCATAAAAGAGCCAACACAAGAAGTATCAAGCATAGTGCAATTGTTATCAGAAATCCGAGCATATAAATTTTGAATAATAATTTTTCTCGAGAGCTCATGATTGGGGCATGAATATAACATCGATTTAAGCCTCCCCCAAGCTTGAGCGATGCTTTCTCCTTCGCGAGCCCAAAAATTATATATGTAATTGCGATCACGATGAACAAGATGCATAGGATAAAACTTTTTATGTAATTCCAATTTCAATCGTTTATAATTCCAAGACCCCATATCATCACATAGCCTATACCATGTCGATGCGTATCCCTTCAAAGATAAAGGGAAGAACTTCTTCTTAACAACATCTCCGGGTACACCTGCAAGCTTAAATAATCCACAAACTTCATCCACATATATTAGATGCTCATCGGGATGTTTTGTTCCATCTCCTAAAAAGGGATTAGCTAGAAGTTTTTCTACTATACCCGAAGGAATTTCAAAGCAGTCATTTTCATTTTCAGTAGGTTGAGGAGAAACTCTTTGCTCTACTGGTCGGGGTGAAGATACCCCGAACAAGCCCCTTAGAGGATTACTTTCCATAGTAACAAGTGACAGTAAATTTCAGCACACTATATAAATTTTTCCTTACCAAATTCCACCTACCAAAGGCGCTTCACTCCCCGGCAACGGCGCCAGAAAAGAGTCTTGATGACCCACAAGTATAGGGGATCTATCGTAGTCCTTTCGATAAGTAAGAGTGTCGAACCCAATGAGGAGCAGAAGGAAATGATAAACGGTTTCCAGCAAGGTATTCTCTGCAAGTACTGAAATAAGTGGTAACAGATAGTTTTGTGATAGGATAATTTGTAACGAGCAACAAGTAACAAAAGTAAATAAAGTGCAGCAAGGTGGCCCAATCCTTTTTGTAGCAAAGGACAGGCCTGGACAAACTCTTATATAGAGAAAAGCGCTTCGGAGGACATATGGGAATATCGTCAAGCTAGTTTTCATCACGCTCATATGATTCAAGTTCGGTACTTTGATAATTTGGTATGTGGGTGGACCGGTGCTTGGGTACTGCCCTTACTTGGACAAGCATCGCACTTATGATTAACCTCTATTGCAAGCATCCATAACTACAATAAAAGTATTAAGGTAAACCTAACTGTCGGTGTCAAAACCGGCGGATCTCGGGTAAGGGGTCCCGAACTGTGCGTCTAGGTCAGATGGTAACAGGAGGCAGGGGACACGATGTTTTACCCAGGTTCGGGCCCTCTTGATGGAGGTAAAACCCTACGTCCTGCTTGATTAATATTGATGATATGGGTAGTACAAGAGTAGATCTACCACGAGATCAGAGAGGCTAAACCCTAGAAGCTAGCCTATGGTATGGTTGTTGTTCTCTCTACGGACTAAACCTCTCCGATTTATATAGACACCGGAGAGGGCTAGGGTTACACAGAGTCAGTTACAATGGTAGGAGATCTACATATCCGCATCGCCAAGCTTGCCTTCCATACCAAGGAAAGTCCCTTCCGGACACGGGACAAAGTTTTCAATCTTGTATCTTCATAGTCTAGGAGTCCGGCCGAATGTATAGTCCGGCCATCCGGACACCCCCTAATCTAGGACTCCCTCAGTAGCCCCTTAACCAGACTTCAATGACGACGAGTCCGGCGCGTAGATTGTCTTCGGCATTGCAAGACGGGTTCTGCTCCAAATTCCGTGTACCTATTGAATAGTGGTCGGTTTCTTGCAAATGTAGTGTTCCTTGGCTTCTACACCCAATAATGGCCGTTTTCCATGTGTCAAACGAATACGAAAAGTCAGGGTGTTTTTAATATTTACACCCCTAGCCGCGTGAATGAGCCGCCTATTTAAGGGGACGAGGATTTAGATCCAAACCACACCTTCTCCCTTCCGCGAGTATTCATCAGAGCGTATCTGACAGAGGTCCATTCTATCATGGCCAGCCGCCGCAGCTCCTCCTCTCGCCCTTCCAGCCCTCAGCCTGGAGATTGGAAGAAGTGCTCCATCCTGCACAGTGAGCTAGTGAAGCTCTAGACCAAGAGATTTCTCCCCCGGCCTATATGGTCCTAGTTCGAGCCGGACTTGCCACCTATAATGGCGGAGAGCAAGCGGAGAGCGCCCCCAATCCCTCCAAAGGAGAGCGGGTATGCCTTGCCCCTTACTTAATAAGAGGGCTAAGATTTCCAATTCATCCGTTTCTCCGGGGGCTTCTGGAGTTCTCTGGCCTCCAGTTGCACAACCTCACGCCTACCTCCATATTGCATATCGCGGGCTTCGTAGCCCTTTGCGAGCTGTTTTTGGGCTGCGAGGCTCATCTCGCACTGTGGAAAAGGCTATTCTGCCTTATGCCCCACTTCAAGGAGGGGTCGATATATCAAGTGGGCGGAACCGAAGTGTGGCGCATCGCCGGGACCAGATATCTATCTGGAACCCCAAAGAAGGCGTCCGAGGACTGGCCTTCGGAATGGTTTTATATAGAGGACGTTCCGCTGCCAGATCCTGTCCGGATCGGCCTCCCTGAGTTCGACAGTGCTCCCCTAAAGAAGCGCCTAAGCTGGCATCCATGGAGCCCTCAGAGGGAAAGCGACAGGGACGTTATTTACCTCATGGGCCGGATAAGATTGTTAGCTCATTCCGGACTAACCATGATCGGGGTCATGGCTGCATGCATCATGCGAGGGGTGCAGCCGCTTCAGTATAGAGGCCGCCCCATGTGGGACTTCAACGGGGAGGATGACGCCACCCGCTATGGCCGTAAGGGGCCGGATTCGGCTGCCGCTCTAATAAAGACCTTGTCCGCTTTGTACAAGGGAGAAGAGGAGGAATTTCTCTGCGTCAACCCACGGGGTGGATTTTCTATGTACAATCCCCCGAGTTGGGTAAGTGGACACTTTTACTTGCCCATCCGTTTTATATTCCCATTGTTAAATTTTCAGTCTAACGACTTCAACGCAGGAACTGCGTCAGGCTGTTAAAGAAATAAACGGCCCTCCTCCACAACCCAAGGATCTGGGACGGTCCCTCGACCCGGCCTCTCAAGAGGATCCGGACTTATATGTGGAGCTGATTGATGGAGTGTTTCATCAATTGAGCAGGGACAACGCCTTGGTGGCCATTATGGGCGATTATCCAGGGCTACTCCCAGCCTCACAGGTAACTGAGACCGGAGTCTTAGTACTTTGAGAAGGGATCTGTCCTTGCGTGTTTTCGATTACCGTATGACAACCCTGTTTTGCAGGGGAGGTCCTTGAGACGAGAGGCCGAGCCTGCGGCGACTAGCCAACGAGGGGCGACAAGGCCCCGCGAGCTGAAAAGAAGTGTGGTCTGGACTGAGGCACCGGCGCAAAGGTATAGCGCGCCACCTTATTCCCAGGTGTTACTCCTTCGAGGCATATTAACACTCGTGCTCTCTTCAAGACGAAGAGACCTCGCCGGACTATATCCAGAGAGGCTGCCAATCACGCCTCCACCAGCCAGGCTCCAAAGCCTGGTCCGAAAGTGGAGGCGAACACGAGGTGCGCGCCGGACGCTCCTCCGACGGAGGATGCGGACAGGCTATCTGCCACCAATTCCGAGGTGAAGAGTGCCATGAACCACAGGCGTCGCCGGACAGTTCTTCGCGACGCTTGTTTCTCCCAAGAGGCATTGGATGCCTTCAATTCGGGAGACGCGTACCTCCGTGCCGCTCGAAATGGTCTAGCCAGAGCCACGGAGCAGTATGTGAAAGACATACGGATAAGAAAATTTTGGTAATTATATATGTATACCAGTAGCCCCCGAGACTTGAAACAGTTAGAATAACTGATTTAAGGATCATCTTTTATGCAGGTTCTTACAGAAAATAAAACACTGCTGTCCCAGGAGCTGGAAGAGTGCAAAGCCCAACTTGAGGCCGCACTAGCCGCAGCAGGGGAGCCCAAGGAGACCCCCTCTGGTAATATACGCTTTGAAAGATAAGTATTTTGCGAAGTGCGGCATGGGTGCAAATCTGACAAATGAAATTGCAGATGGCACCGGATTAAATCCGGAAGTGCAACAACTCTGATGCCAGCTAAAGGCTGGTGAGAGCGTGCTGACAAAGGTGAGGCGGGAGAAGAACAATCTCCAAGATGCCAACACCAAGCTAGGCGTGGAACTAAAGGACGTTCGTGCCCAGCTGTTGGACTCCGTGAAGGAGAATCAGCGGCTTTGACGCGGCATATATAGTAAGTGCTTAAACGAACTTTGAAAAAAGAGTTCGGCGAGGAAGTCGACTAACAGAGTAATGTCTGTAGGTATGCTGACAGGTCGTCCTGTAGAGGAAATGCCCGGTTCTACAGGTGACCTTCTTCCCGAGCTCTCACAACTGCACGAGCGAGTTCAGCAGGTGATGCAAGGCGTCGCCCAGGCCTTGTGGCCGACCGTCTCCATGCCCAAAGGCCTTGGAGAGCTTGTAGAGAAGCTGAAGGGAGTGCGGTGGCGCTTCCGATTGTGGAAGATGTCAGCCTGCCGTCAAGGCGCCAGGGAGGCCTGGGCCATGGTGAAGACGCGGTACACGAAGGCTGACCCAAACCACATTGCCGAGGTCGGACCCGTAGGGCCCGATGGGAAGGAGATCCCTGTGAGCTAAGTATACGGCCAAGTAGAGTTGGCCGCAAAGTATTCCCAACAGGACTGTAAACTAGACAGCCTGTTAGATGGAATTGAAGAGGAATACAATCAGTCAGATTGACTATGTAATTTTAATTGACATGTGTAATGCCTTCTAGCTGGATTGTAGATCGTTTTTCATGGCCGACCTTTTCGCTTCAACCTCGGGACCTGACGGTCCGGAGTGTGTCCGAATACCCTCATGGTTATATAAGAACCGGGGTATGCACGAAGACTAGGCGTAGGGGTCATTAGTGTTGTAAATATGCCCTAGAGGCAATAATAAATTAGTTATTATTATTATATTTCCTTGTTCATGAGAATTGTTTATTGTCCATGCTAGAATTGTATTGATAGGAAACTCAGATACATGTGTGGATACATAGACAACACCATGTCCCTAGTAAGCCTCTAGTTGACTAGCTCGTTGATCAATAGATGGTTACGGTTTCCTGACCATGGACATTGGATGTCGTTGATAACGGGATCACATCATTGGGAGAATGATGTGATGGACAAGACCCAATCCTAAGCCTAGCACAAGATCATGTAGTTCGTATGCTAAAGCTTTTCTAATGTCAAGTATCATTTCCTTAGACCATGAGATTGTGCAACTCCCGGATACCGTAGGAGTGCTTTGGGTGTGCCAAACGTCACAACGTAACTGGGTGGCTATAAAGGTACACTACAGGTATCTCCAAAAGTGTCTGTTGGCTTGGAACGAATCGAGACTGGGATTTGTCACTCCGTGTAAACGGAGAGGTATCTCTGGGCCCACTCGGTAGGACATCATCATAATGTGCATAATGTGATCAAGGAGTTGATCACGGGATGATGTGTTACAGAACGAGTAAAGAGACTTGCCGGTAACGAGATTGAACAAGGTATCGGGATACCGACGATCGAATCTCGGGCAAGTATCGTATCGCTAGACAAAGGGAATTGTATACGGGATTGACCAAGTCCTTGACATCATGGTTCATCCGATGAGATCATCGTGGAACATGTGGGAGCCAACATGGGTATCCATATTCCGCTGTTGGTTATTGACTGGAGAGTCATCTCGGTCATGTCTGCATGTCTCCCGAACCCGTAGGGTCTACACACTTAAGGTTCGGTGACGCTAGGGTTATAGAGATATTAGTGTGCGGTAGCCCGAAAGTTGTTCGGAGTCCCGGATGAGATCCCGGACGTCACGAGGAGTTCCAGAATGGTCCAGAGGTAAAGAATTATATATAGGAAGTGCTATTTCGGCTATCGGGACAAGTTTCGGGGTCACCGGTATTGTACCGGGACCACCGGAAGGGTCCCGGGGGTCCACCGGGTGGGGCCACCTGCCCCGGGGGGCCACATGGTCTGTAGGGGGTGCGCCTTGGCCTATATGGGCCAAGGGCACCAGCCCCAAGAGGCCCATGCGCCAAGAGAAGAGGGAAAGGAAGAGTCCTAAAGGGGGAAGGCACCTCCTAGGTGCCTTGGGGAGGAGGGACTCCTCCATTGGCCGCACCCTTCCTTGGAGGAAGGGCCAAGGCTGCGCCCCCCCCCTCTCCCTTGGCCCTATATATAGTGGGGGAAAGGGAGGGCAGCAACACCTAAGCCCTGGCGCCTCCCTCTCCCTCCCATGACACATCTCCCTCCTCCCGCAGCGCTTGGCGAAGCCCTGTTGGAATCCCGCTACTTCCACCACCACGCCGTCGTGCTGCTGGATCTCCATCAACCTCTCCTCCCCCCTTGCTGGATCAAGAAGGAGGAGACGTCGCTGCTCCATACGTGTGTTGAACGCGGAGGTGCCGTCCGTTCGGTGCTAGGATCATCGGTGATTTGGATCACGACGAGTACGACTCCATCAACCCCGTTCTCTTGAACGCTTCCTTGCGCGATCTACAAGGGTATGTAGATCCACTCCTCCCTCTTTGCTAGATGACTCCATAGATTGATCTTGGTGACACGTAGGAAAATTTTGAATTTCTGCTACGTTACCCAACAGTGGCATCATGAGCTAGGTCTATGCGTAGTTTCTATGCACGAGTAGAACACAAAGTAGTTGTGGGCGTTGATTTTGTTCAATATGCTTACCGTTGCTAGTCCAATCTTGTTTCGACGGTATTGTGGGATGAAGCGGCCCGGACCGACCTTACACGTACTCTTACGTGAGACAGGTTCCACCGACTGACATGCACTAGTTGCATAAGGTGGCTGGCGGGTGTCTGTCTCTCCCACTTTAGTCGGATCGGATTCGATGAAAAGGGTCCTTATGAAGGGTAAATAGCAAATGGCATATCACGTTGTGGTTTTTGCGTAGGTAAGAAACGTTCTTGCTAGAAACCCATAGCAGCCACGTAAAACATGCAAACAACAATTAGAGGACGTCTAACTTGTTTTTGCAGGGTATGCTATGTGATGTGATATGGCCAAAAGGATGTGATGAATGATATATGTGATGTATGAGATTGATCATGTTCTTGTAATAGGAATCACGACTTGCATGTCGATGAGTATGACAACCGGCAGGAGCCATAGGAGTTGTCTTAATTTATTTATGACCTGCATGTCAACATAAACGTCATGTAATTACTTTACTTTATTGCTAACCGTTAGCTATAGTAGTAGAAGTAATAGTTGACGAGACAACTTCATGAAGACACGATGATAGAGATCATGATGATGGAGATCATGGTGTCATGCCGGTGACAAGATGATCATGGAGCCCCAAGATGGAGATCAAAGGAGCTGTATGATATTGGCCATATCATGTCACTATTATTTGATTGCATGTGATGTTTATCATGTTTATACATCTTGTTTACTTAGAACAACGGTAGTAAATAAGATGATCCCTCACTAAAATTTCAAGAAGGTGTTCCCCCTAATTGTGCACCATTGCGAAAGTTCGTCGTTTCGAAGCACCACGTGATGATCGGGTGTGATAGATTCTTACGTTCACATACAACGGGTGTAAGCCAGATTTACACACGCGAAACACTTAGGTTGACTTGACGAGCCTAGCATGTACAGACATGGCCTCGGAACACAAGAGACCGAAAGGTCGAGCATGAGTCGTATGGTAGATACGATCAACATGAAGATGTTCACCGATGTTGACTAGTCCGTCTCACGTGATGATTGGACACGGCCTAGTTGACTCGGATCATGTAATCACTTAGATGACTAGAGGGATGTCTATCTGAGTGGGAGTTCATAAGATGAACTTAATTATCCTGAACATAGTCAAAAGGTCTTCGCAAATTATGTCGTAGCTCGCACTTCAATTCTACTGTTTAGTTATGTTCCTAGAGAAAATTTAGTTGAAAGTTGATAGTAGCAATTATGCGGACTAGGTCCGTAAACTGAGGATTGTCCTCATTGCTTCATAGAAGGCTTATGTCCTTAATGCACCGCTCAGTGTGCTGAACCTCGAACGTCGTCTGTGGATGTTGCGAACATCTGACATACACATTTTGATTACTACGTGATAGTTCAGTTAAACGGTTTAGAGTTGAGGCACCGAAGACGTTTTGAAACATCGTGAAACATATGAGATGTTTCGAGGGCTGAAATTGGGATTTCAGGCTCGTGCCCACGTCAAGAGGTATAAGACCTCCGACGATTTTCTTAGCCTGCAAGCTAAGGGAGAAAAGCTCAATTGTTGAGCTTGTGCTCAGATTGTCTGAGTACAACAATCATTTGAATCGAGTGGGAGTTGATCTTCCAGATGAGATAGTGATGTTTCTCCGAAGTCATTACCACCAAGCTGCTAGAGCTTCGTGATGAACTATAATATATCAGGGACATATATGATGATCCTTGAGATATTCGCGATGTTTGACACCACAAAAGTAGAAATCAAGAAGGAGCATCAATTGTTGATGGTTGGAGAAACCACTAGTTTCAAGAAGGGCAAGGGCAAGAAAGGGATACTTCATGAAATGACAAGTCAGTTGCTGCTCAAGTGAAGAAACCCAAAGTTGAACCCAAACCCGAAACTAAGTGCTTCTATAATAAAGGGGAACAGCCACTGGAGCAGAATTACCCTAGATACTTGGTAGATGAGAAGACGGTCGATAGAGGTATATTGGATGTATTATGTTAATGTGTACTTTACTAGTACTCCTAGTAGCACCAGGGTATTAGATACCGGTTCTGTTGCTAAGTGTTAGTAACTCGAAATAAAAGCTATGGAATAAACGGAGACTAGCTAAAGGTGAGATGACGATATGTGTTGGAAGTATTTCCAAGGTTGATCAAATATCGTACGCTCCCTCTACCATCGAGATTGGTGTTTGCGTTGAGCATAGATATGATTGGATTATGTCTATCGCAATACAGTTATTCATTTAAGGAGAATAATGGTTACTCTGTTTATTTGAATAATACCTTCAATGGTCTTGCACCTAAAATGAATGGTTTATTGAATCTCGATCGTAGTGATACACATGTTCATGCCAAAAGATATAAGATAGTAATGATAGTACCACCTACTTGTGGAACTGCCACGTAAGTCATATTTGTATAAAACACATGAAGAAGCTCCATGTTGATGGATCTTTGGGCTCACTCGTTTTTGAAAGGTTTGAGACATGCGAACCATGTGTATTGGTATATATGCATGAAGAAACTCCATGAAGATGGATCGTTTGGACTCACTTGATTTTGAATCACCCGAGACATGCAAATCATACCACATGGGGAAGATGACTGAAAGCCTCGTTTTCAGTAAAATGGAACTAGAAAGCAACTTGTTGGAAGTAATACATTTTGATGTGTGAAGTCCAATGAGTGCTGAGGCGTGTAGTGGATTCGTTATGTTCTTACTTCACAGATGATTTGAGTAAGATGTTGAGTATATTTACTTGATGAATCACGAGTCTGAATTATTGAAAGGTTCAAGTAATTTCAGGGTGAAGTTGAAAGATCGTCGTGACAAGAGGATAAAATATCTATGATATGATCATAGAGATGAATATCTGAATTATGAGTTAGTTACTGGTTGATGTATTACGGAACGAGTAAAGAGACTTTCCGATAACGAGATTGAACTAGGTATTGAGATACCGACGATCAAATCTCGGGCAAGTAACATACCGATGACAAAGGGAACAACGTATGTTGTTATGCGGTTTGACCGATAAAGATCTTCGTAGAATATGTGGGAGCCAATATGAGCATCTAGGTTCCGCTATTGGTTATTGACCGGAGACATGTCTCGGTCATGTCTACATTGTTCTCGAACCCGTAGGGTCCGCACGCTTAAGGTTTCGATGACAGTTATATTATGAGTTTTGATGTACCGAAGGAGTTCAGAGTCCCGGATGAGATCGGTGACATGACGAGGAGTCTCAAAATGGTCGAGACATAAAGATTGATATATTGGAAGCCTATGTTTGGACATCGGAAGTGTTCCGGGTGAAATCGGCATTTTACCGGAGTACGGGGAGGTTACCGGAACCCCCCGGTAACCTAATGGGCCTTAATGGGCCTAGTGGAGGAAGTGGAGAGGAGGCCAAGGGGA
This sequence comes from Triticum dicoccoides, assembly GCF_002162155.2. NCBI lineage: Eukaryota > Viridiplantae > Streptophyta > Magnoliopsida > Poales > Poaceae > Triticum > Triticum dicoccoides. Next base: position 545,228,367 of record NC_041386.1, on the reverse strand, counting down.
ATCCACGCGCCCCTTCCCCCTCCCAGTCTGAATTGGACAAGAAGGGGGGTCGGCGCCCCCCCCCCCCTTTCCTTTTCCCTCTCTCTCCTTCCCCCCAAGTCCTAGTCCAACATGGAAAGGGGGGAGTCCTACTCCCAGGAGGAGTAGGACTCCTCCTGGTGCGCCCCTTGCCTGGCCGCACCTCCTCCCCCTTGCTCCTTTATATACAGGGGCAGGGGGACCCTAGACACAATAGTTGATCATTGATCTCTTAGTCGTGTGGGGTGCCCCCTCCACCATAGTCCTCGATAATATTGTAGTGGTGCTTAGGCGAAGCCCTGCGACAGTAGAACATCAAGATCGTCACCACGCTGTCGTGCTGACGGAACTCTTCCCCGACATTCTGCTGGATCAGAGTCCGGGGATCGTCATCGAGCTGAACGCGTGCTAAAACTCGGAGGTGTCGTAGTTTCGGTGCTTGATCGGTCGGGCCGTGAAGACGTACGACTACATCAACCGTGTTGTGCTAACGCTTCCGCTTTTGGTCTACGAGGGTACGTGGACAAAACTCTCCCCTCTCGTTGCTATGCATCACCATGATCTTGCGTGTGCATAGGAATTTTTTTGAAATTACTACGTTCCCCAACAAACATTGTATTGAGATCCAAAAAGAGAGAAGAAGCCATCTAGCTAACAACTATGGACCCGTAGGTCTGAGGTGAACTACTCACACTTCATCGGAGGGGCTATGGTGATGATGTAGAAGCCCTCCGTGATGGATACCCCCTCCGGCGGAGCTCTGAAACAGGCCCCAAGATGGGATCTTGTGGATACAGAAAGTTGCGGTGGTGGAATTAGGGTTTTGGCTCCGTACCTGATCGTTTGGGGGTACATAGGTATATATAGGAGGAAGGAGTACGTCGATGGAGCAACAGGGGGCCCACGAGGGTGGAGGGCGCGCCTGGGGGGTAGGCGTGCCCCCCTACCTCGTGGCCTCCTCCCTTGTTTCTTGACGTGGGGTCCATGTCCCCTGGATCATGTTCGGTGAGAAAATCACGTTCCCGAAGGTTTCATTCCGTTTGGACTCCATTTGATATTCCTTTTCTTTGAAACCCTGAAATAGGCAAAAAATAGCAATTCTAGGCTGGGCCTCCGGTTAATAGGTTAGTCCCAAGAATAATATAAAAGTGGATAATAAAGCCCAATAATGTCCAAAGCAGTAGATAATATAGCATGGAGCAATCAAAAATTATAGATACGTTGGAGACGTATCAAGCATCCCCAAGCTTAATTCCTGCTCGTCCTCGAGTAGGTAAATGATAAAAACAGAATTTTTGATGCGGAGTGCTACTTGGCATAATTTCAATGTAATTCTTCTTAATTGTTGTATGAATATTCAGATCCGAAAAATTCAAGATAAAAGTTCATATTGACATAAAAACAATAATACTTCAAGCCTACTAACTAAGCAATTATGTCCTCTCAAAATAACATGGCCAAAGAAAGTTCATCCCTACAAAATCATATAGTTTAGTCATGCTTCATTTTCATCACACAAGAATGCTCTCATCATGCACAACCCCGATGACAAGCCAAGCAATTGTTTCAAACTTTAGTAATCTCAAACCTATAAACTTTCACGCAATATATGAGCGCGAGCCATGGATATAGCACTATGGGTGGAATAGAATATGATGATAGGGGTTATGTGGAGAAGACAAAAAAGGAGAAAGTCTCACATCAACAAGGCTAATCAATGGGCTATGGAGAGGCCCATCGATTGATGTTAATGCAAGGAGTAGGGATTGCCATGCAACGGATGCACTAGAGCTATAAATGTATGAAAGCTCAACAGAAGAAACTAAGTGGGTGTGCATCCAACTTGCTTGCTCACGAAGACCTAGGGCACTTGAGGAGGCCCATTGTTGGAATATACAAGCCAAGTTCTATAACGGAAAATTCCCACTAGTATATGAAAGTGACTAAACAAAAGACTCTCTATCATGAAGATTATTGTGCTACTTTGAAGCACAAGTGTGGAAAAAGGATAGTAGCATTGTCCCTTCTTTATTCTCCTTTTTTTGGCCTTTTTATTTGGCCTTTCTTTTTTTGGGACAATGCTCTATTAATGATGATCATCACACTTCTATTTATTTACAACTCAATGATTACAACTCGATACTTAGAACAAGATATGACTCTATATGAATGCCTCCGGCGGTGTACCAAGTTATGCAATGAACCAAGAGTGACATGTATGAACGAATTATGAATGGTGGCTTTGCCAGAAATACTATGTCAACTACATGATCATGCTAAGCAATATGACAATGATGAATGTGTCATGATAAACGGAATGGTGGAAAGTTGCATGGCAATATATCTCGCAATGGCTATGGAAATGCCATAATAGGTAGGTATGGTGACTGTTTTGAGGAAGATATAAGGAGGTTTATGTGTGAAAGAGCATATCATATCACGGGGTTTGGATGCACCAGCGAAGTTTGCACCAACTCTCAATGTGAGAAAGGGCAATGCACGGTACCGAAGAGGCTAGCAATGATGGAAGGGTGAGAGTGCGTATAATCCATGGACTCAACATTAGTCATAAAGAACTCACATACTTATTGCAAAAATCTACAAGTCATCAAAAACCAAAGCACTACGCGCATGCTCCTAGGGGGATAGATTGGTAGGAAAAGACCATCGCTCGTCCCCGACCGCCATTCATAAGGAAGACAATCAAATAACACCTCATGTTTCAAATTTGTTACATAGCATTTACCATACGTGCATGCTACGGGACTTGCAAACTTCAACACAAGAATTTCTCAAATTCACAACTACTCAACTAACACGACTTTGATATTATTACCTCCATATCTCAAAACAATCATCAAGCATCAAACTTCTCTTAGTATTCAAAACACTCATAAGAAAAAATTTATTCATCTTGAACACCTAGCATATTAGGATTATTTAAGCAAATTACCATGCTATTTAAGACTCTCAAAATAATCTAAGTGAAGCATGAGAGATCAATAGTTTCTTTAAAACAAATCCACCACCGTGCTCTAAAATATATAAGTGAAGTACTAGAGCAAAACTATATAACTCAAATGATATAAGCGAAGCACATAGAGTATTCTAACAAATTCCAAATCATATATGGCTCTCTCAAAAGGTGTGTACAGCAAGGATGATTGTGGTAAACTAAAAATGAAAGACTCAAATCATACAAGACGCTCCAAGCAAAACACATATCATGTGGTGAATAAAAATATAGCTCCAAGTAAAGTTACTGATAGAAGTAGATGAAAAGAGGGGATGCCTTCCGGGGCATCCCCAAGCTTTGGATTTTAGGTGTCCTTAGATTATCTTGGGGGTGCCATGGGAATCCCCAAGCTTAGACTCTTGCCACTCCTTCTTCCATAATCCATCAAATCTTTACCCAAAACTTGAAAACTTCACAACACAAAACTTAAAGTAGAAAATCCCGTGAGCTCCGTTAGCGAAAGAAAACAAAAGACCACTTCAAGTTACTGTAATGAACTCATTCTTTATTTATATTGGTGTTAAACCTACTGTATTCCAACTTCTCTATGGTTTATAAACTATTTTACTAGCCATAGATTCATCAAAATAAGCAAACAACACATGAAAAACAGAATCTGTCAAAAACAGAACAGTCTCTAGTAATCTGTAGCTAGCGCAAGATCTGGAACCCCAAAAATTCTAGAATAAATTTCTGGACGTGAGGAATTTATCTATTAATCATATTCAAAAATAATTAACTAAATGGCGCTTCCCAAATAAAAATGGCAGCAGTTCTTGTGAGCGCTAAAGTTTCTGTTTTTTTACAGCAAGATATCAAGACTTTCCCCAAGTCTTCCCAACGGTTCTACTTGGCATAAACACTAATTAAACACAAAAGACACAATATAAACAGAGGCTAGATAAATTATTTATTACTAAACAGTAGCAAAAAGCAAGGAATACAAATAAAATTGTGTTGCCTCCCAACAAGCGCTATCGTTTAACGCCCCTAGCTAGGCATAAAAAACAAGGCTAGATCTAGGTATTGCCATCTTTGGTATTAGGAAATAAAAGAGCAAACTTGCTATCTATAGAATTAATCCTTCTATTTTGATAAAGCACATGGATATTAATGGTAGAGGAAAGATTAAGTACGTTACGAAAATTTGTATCTAGGCTAGCCTTTATCTCTTCAATAGATTTGTTTTGGTAAGAGAGCAAAAGAGATGTAGATTCAACTTTCTCATTCATGGGGTGCCCAAATATAGTTTTAATTTTTTCATAAGTGTCTACAACATCCCCTTCAAGAAAACCTTTTTCAAATATAGAATCTAAGACATGCTTAAAAGAAGAAGGAAGGGCAATATAAAAGCTTTTTAAGTAAACTTCAATTTGGTATTGAGGCACGTAGCTAGCCCTGATCCTTAATAGTCTATACCAAGCATCTTACAAAGATTCATCAAGTAAATAACGAAAAATTCCAGAATCATCTTCATCAAAATTATTAAGATTCCCATTGAAAACTTTGGTAGGTTTTTCCATAGTATCCATATTTATGAGCTTAGCGAGAATAGAAGGGTTGTCCAAAGTACTAAAACTCTGGAGAGAACTCCCAACCCTTTTTGATTCAAACATGGCGGAAGGAAGGCGAGTGAAAAGAGAGGGCGAATAAAATGGCAACGGTGAAGTGGGGGAGAGGAAAATGAGAGGCAAATGGAAAATAATGTAATGCAGGAGATATGGATTGTGATGGGTACTTGGTATATTGACTTTTGCGTAGACACCCCGGCAACGGCGCCAGAAATCCTTCTTGCAACCTCTTGAGCACTTTGTTGGTTTTTCCCCGAAGAGGAAGGGATGATGCAGCAGAGTAGCGTAAGTATTTCCCTCAGTTTTTGAGAACCAAGGTATCAATCCAGTAGGAGGCTACGCGCGAGTCCCTCATACCTACACAAAACAAATAAATCCTCGCAACCAACGCGATAAGGGGTTGTCAATCCCTACATAGCCACTTACGAGAGTGAGATCTGATAGATATGATAAGATAATATTTTTGGTATTTTTATGATAAAGATGCAAAGTAAAATAAAAGCAAAGTAAAAAAGTAAATAACTAAGTATGGGAAGATTAATATGATGAAGATAGACCCGGGGGCCATAGGTTTCACTAGTGGCTTCTCTCAAGAGCATAAGTATTCTACGGTGGGTGAACAAATTACTGTTGAGCAATTGACAGAATTGAGCATAGTTATGAGAATATCTAGGCATGATCATGTATATAGGCATCACGTCCGAGACAAGTAGATCGACTCCTGCCTGCAGCTACTACTATTACTCCACTCATCGACCGCTATCCAGCATGCATCTAGAGTATTAAGTTAATGAAAACAGAGTAACGCCTTAAGCAAGATGACATGATGTAGAGGGATAAACTCATGCAATATGAAGAAAACCCCATCTTGTTATCCTCAATGGCAACAATACAATACGTGCCTTGCTGCCCCTACTGTCACTGGGAAGGACACCGCAAGATTGAACCCAAAGCTAAGCACTTCTCCCATTGCAAGAAAGATCAATCTAGTAGGCCAAACCAAACTGATAATTCAAAGAGACTTGCAAAGATAACCAATCATACATAAAAGAATTCAGAGAAGATTCAAATATTGTTCATAGATAGACTTGATCATAAACCCACAATTCATCGGTCTCAACAAACACACCGCAAAAAGAAGATTACATCGAATAGATCTCCACAAGAGAGGGGGAGAACATTGTATTGAGATCCAAAAAGAGAGAAGAAGCCATCTAGCTAATAACTATGGACCCGTAGGTCTGAGGTGAACTACTCACACTTGATCGGAGGGGCTATGGTGATGATGTAGAAGCCCTCCATGATGGATACCCCCTCCGGCGGAGCTCCGGAACAGGCCCCAAGATGGGATCTCGTGGATACAGAAAGTTGAAGCGGTGGAATTAGGGTTTTGGCTCCGTATCTGGTCGTTTGGGGGTACGTAGGTATATATAGGAGGA
>NC_041386.1:545148157-545222197 GCF_002162155.2 Triticum dicoccoides | reverse complement strand
GGGTCCAAGTCCCCTGGATCATGTTCGGTGAGAAAATCACGTTCCCGAAGGTTTCATTCCGTTTGGACTCCGTTTGATATTCCTTTTCTTCGAAACCCTGAAATAGGCAAAAAACAACAATTCTGGGCTGGGCCTCCGGTTAATAGGTTAGTCCCAAAAATAATATAAAAGTGGATAATAAAGCCCAATAATGTCCAAAACAGTAGATAATATAGCATGGAGCAATCAAAAATTATAGATACGTTGGAAACGTATCAGGTGTACCCACTAGGGAGAGGGTGACAATATCTGGACTCTGGCCACAGTACTACCGCTTGCCAGGAAGCGGTACTATGATGGGCACTTGCGGTACTACCGCACCGGAGGACGGTACTACCGCAAGGGCCTGCGGTACTCCGCTCTAAGGAGGAGTACTACCACACGCCCTAGTTCAGCAAGCACGAGCAATATTTGCATAAACAAGGAGAACATGGGATGCTCCAAAGGCTAGAAGAAAAGGAGGAACACATGAAGATGTGTACGTGATGAATCCGCCCACCCTTTCCAACGCGGACCCCCTCTTAATAGTACGGCTTCCCTACGACTCAATACCACCGAAAAGAAACGAAGATAAACGCCGTCTTCCATAGCCTTCGAGGGGAACCCAATCATCTTGTGCCTTAGTCAATATATATCTAAAATATTCGATGCACATGATTAGTTCGCATAAGTATTGTCATCAATCACCAAAACCAACTAAGGGATAAAATGCCCTTACAGATGATGTCCCTCGAACTCCGATCAAGCCGAGCTTTGAGGGAGAGTTCCGTCAGCACGATGGCATGGTGACGATGTTGATGTTCTACTATCGCAGGGTTTCGCCTAAGCACCACTACAATATTATCGAGGTGGACTATGGTGGAGAGGGGCACCACACACGGCTAAAAGATCCAAGAGATCAATTGTTGTATCTATGGGGTGCCCCTCTCCTCCGTATATAAAGGAGGGGAGGAGAGGGCCGGCCAAGGGGAGGAGGCGCGCCCAAGGGGGGAGTCCTACTCCCACCGGGAGTAGGACTCCTCCTTTTCCTATTTGGAGAGGGAGAGGGAAGGAAGAGGAAGGAGGGAGGAAGGAAAGGGGGGCCGGCCCCCCTCCCAATTCGGATTGGGCTTGGGGGCGCACCCCCTCCCTTGCTCCTTTCCCCTCTGAGGGAGTCCTAGATTAGGGGGTGTTCGGATAGCCGGACTATACCTTCAGCCGGACTCCCGGACTATGAAGATACAAGATTGAAGACTTCGTCCCGTGTCCGGAAGGGACTTTCCTTGGCGTGGAAGGCAAGCTTGGCGATACGGATATGTAGATCTCCTACCATTGTAACCGACTTTGTGTAACCCTAACCCTCTTCGGTGTCTATATAAACCGGAGGGTTTTAGTCCGTAGGAAAACATACAGAACAACAATCATACCATAGGCTAGCTTCTAGGGTTTAGCCTATCCGATCTCGTGGTAGATCTACTCTTGTACTATCCATATCATCAATATTAATCAAATAGGACATAGGGTTTTACCTCCATCGAGCGGGCCCGAACCTGGGTAAAACTTCGTGTCCCCTGCCTCCTGTTACCATCCGGCCTAGATGCACAGTTCGGGACCCCCTACCCAAGATCCGCCGGTTTTGACACCGACATTGGTGCTTTCATTGAGAGTTCCTCTGTGTCGTCGCCGTCGGGCTCGATGGCTCCTACGATCATCAATAGCGATGCAGTCCAGGGTGAGACCTTCCTCCCCGGACAGATCTTCGTCTTCGGCAGCTTCGCACTGCGGGCCAATTCACTTGGCCATCTGGAGCAGATCGAAAGCTATGCCCCTAGCCGTCAGGTCAGATTTGGAGTTTAAACTACACGGCTGACATCCGCATGGATTTGATCTTCGATGGATTCGAGCCACTGCCGAGCGCGCCGCACTGTCACGACGAGCATGATCTAGCTCTGCCGCCTAACAATGCCCTAAAGGCCGCACCCGCATCAGCTTCGACCCTTAATTCGGAGCCAACTGCGTCGATCGAGGATGGGTGGTTGGACGCCGCCTTGGGGGCTGCGATCCTAACGGCGATCGAGCCGAACACCAGCCCCACACTCCGCGAGACTCATGATTCCAAGGAGCCGGACTCCTCTCCGGACTCTGAACCATTCGCGCCTCTGCTGATCGAATCCGATTGGGCGCCGATCATGGAGTTTACTGCCACGGACATCTTTCAGCACTCGCCCTTCGGCGATATTATGAAATCACTAAAGTCGCTCTCTTTATCAGGAGAACCCTGGCCGGACTACGGTCAGCAAGATTGGGATACGAACGATGAAGAAATTCAAAGCCCACCCACCACCCACTTTGTAGCCACTGTCGACGATTTAACCGACATGCTCGACTTCGACTCCGAAGACATCGACGGTGTGGACGCCGATGAAGGAGATGATGAAGAACCAGCGCCTATTGGGCCCTGGAATGCCACCTCGTCATATGATGTATACATGGTGGACGCACCAAAAGATGACGACGAGGAGCGGAAGGACGCACCGAAAGCTTGTTCCCTCAAAAAGCTGTCAAAGCGGCGACGCAAGCGCCACCCCAAATCCTGCCTCGACAGAAATAGCGATCACACAGACCCAGCGCTGTAGCAGGGTGAACCGCTGCCAGACAACGGCAATCCGGATAGTCAAACCGAACAAACAAATTCTATCAAGGATAATGGTCCGGACGACATAACGCCGGACAGGCACCTGGAGCAGCAGAATGCCCGTAAAAGGCTTGTTGCCACCGCGAGGAGTCTTAAAAAGCAGAAGCAAAGGCTCAAGGCCACGCAAGACACACTCCAAATCAGATGGAGTAAAATACTCAACACTGCAGCAAAGTACGGCGACAATCGCCCCTCCAAGAGCTACCCAAAGCGGAGCTGCTACCCGAATTCGATGAGGAGGCCTCAGACCCCCCACAACCAAATACCAAAGCAGCCACCTGGTCGGATAGACGACCCCTCTACCAACACAGAGCGGCATACAACGCCGCTCACAATACAACACGCGACCCATGCGAGGGCTCGCACCCAAAGGATGGCGCAACAAGATCCATCTATGGACCACACAAGCGCGCCCCAGCATACAATGCAACACAACAAACATCCGAACAATGCGGTACACCCAGCTACAGGGGTGCCGCAAACCCCCTATGTTTCACCGATGAGGTGCTGGACCATGAATTTCCAGAGGGATTCAAGCACGTAAACATAGAGGCATACGACGGAACAACAGACCCTGGGGTCTGGATTGAGGACTACATCCTTCATATCCATATGGCTCGAGGAGATGATCTCCACGCCATCAAGTACTTACCCCTCAAGCTCAAAGGGCCAGCTCGTCACTGGCTCAAAGGACTCCCCGAAAGCTCCATTGGAAGTTGGGAAGAGCTCGAAGACGCCTTTCGGGTAAATTTTCAAGGGACTTATGTCCGACCTCCGGATGCGGACGATTTGAGTCATATAACTCAACAGCCCACAGAGTCAGCCCGAAAGCTTTGGAACAGGTTTCTTACTAGAAAGAACCAGATTGTCGACTGTCCAGACGCCGAAGCCTTGGCAGCTTTCAAGCATAGCGTCCGTGACGAATGGCTCGCCAGACACCTCGGCCAAAATAAGCCGAGAACGATGGCCGCATTAACAAACCTCATGCCCCGCTTTTGCGTGGGTGAGGAGAGCTGGCTAGCCAGATGCAGCACCAGCGACCCCAGTACATCTGAAGTTAGAGATGGAAACGAGAAATCACGGCGCAACAACAATAACAAACGCTGGAATAAAGAAGACAGCACGAAGGGCACGGCAGTAAATGCCGGATTCAAAAGCTCTCGGCCAGGTCAAAAGCCGCCCCCTAAAGGCACCAGGGATGAACTGTCCAGCCTCAACAAAATTCTGGACCAAGTATGTCAGATCCATAGTACCCCTGGTAAACCTGCTAATCATACCCACAGAGAATGTTGGGTCTTCAAGCAATCCGGCAAGCTCAACGCCGTACACAAGGGGGAGGATACACCAAGTGAAGACGAGGACGAGCCCCCCAAGCAAGGCACGTGGGAACAAAAGAAATTTCCACCATAAGTCAAAACAGTAAACGTGTTACACGTGATCAAGGGAAAAAACAACGCGGCACTCCCAGAAAAATATACCCAAGTGCCTGTCACCGCAAAGTCCTGCCACTGGTCGTCTCAACCGATCACTTTCGACCATCACTATTACTCAGCAAGTATCCGACACGCAGGATGGGCTGCCCTGGTATTAGACCTAGTAATTGGCGGATATCACTTCACACGAGTCTTGATGGATGGCGGCAGTAGCCTAAACCTAATATATCAGGATACAATCCGCGGGATGGGGTTAGACCCAACACAAATTCGCCATAGCAATACTACCTTTAAAGGAGTAACGCCAGGCCCAGGGGCTCGTTGTACAGGCTCCCTCCTACTACAAGTTATATTCGGCTCCCCCGATAACTTCCGTCGTGAGCATTTAACTTTTCACATTGCTCCGTTTCAAAGTGGCTATCAAGCACTGCTCGGACACGAAGCTTTCGCTCGCTTTAATGCAATACCACACTATGCCTCCCTTACTCTCAAGATTCCCGGTCCACGTGGCATCATTACAGTGCACGGAAATATCAAGCGATCGCTGCGCGCGAAAGAGAGTGAGGCTGCCTTGGCAGCCGCACACTAAAAGCGCCCGGACCAGCGAAAGCATCCAATAGGTCATCAAGACCTCAGACACAACTAATCGAGTCCGGCACCGCTACTTATACCGAATAAATGGTCACACCCCTATTTGTGAATACAAGGGGCTCAACACGCGCAGACAAACGATCATCGTGCTACACCCGCCCAGGATACGGCACAACGGAGACACAGGCGCAGACGTGCAGCAGGGACCCGCTCCAAGGATTCTTTTTAGATTAAGACCCTGCGTAAACCTTTTTTACTGTCTCTTGTTGATACATATCCACCATTGAGAAGGATGCTGACGTCTTGGCATGTGGCCACGCCAGAACAATGCACGTACCTGGACACAAGGGGCTTCTTACAAAGGCCATTATTTAGGCCCGGTTTATAACACAAAGACCGAATACCTTAGGGAGTGTTCGGCGTCGCGAGTTTGGCCCTATATGCATCAGCTCCGAATCATTGTCTTTGGTCAAATGTTGGGTTTGCCCGGCTCCTGTGTTTTGGTGCCTTACGTTCCGCTTTACCGGCTAAGGTAGCACCAGGAGAACTACTGCGATTGTGCCCTGGTTCATCCGGACGAGCACCTCAGTAGAGAAAGCCGAAAACTGACTGTCATGATATAGCGTGAGACTGGTCAACCACTCGATGACCTGTGGGAATGTTAGAATTCCTCCGCCTTAACGAAGGGCCGTTTTCCTGCCAGGCATGTACGCACCCCGAGATCGGGAGAGTGCGGAGCCACAAGGGGCTATCTAGTAGCCCCACTGTCAAACTCCTATGGCTAAGTGAAAGTGCTAAAGCATTATAGTCCGGTCGCCTCGCTCGCTCCGCTGTCACCTCCTTAATAGGACCAAGACGTTGGGTTAAGTGTGAACGCGTGTTTTTGCGAGCACCTCTGCATTATATGCGTGTGGATTGAAGACGACGACTGCAATCTTTCAGGTTATACACATGTATACATAAACGGCCGCCCAGGAGGCATCATATTACTTTCAGGCAAAAGTATAAAAATAGCCTTATGAAAATTTATAAAAGCATCTCGCTTACAATGAGATTACATATCAATCAAACATAATATTTTTGAGCACTGGGTCTCTATCAAACGAGCACCCTCAAGAACTTCTTCAAAGTAGTGCTCAGCAGCCCTTCGACCTATGGCCGAATCCCGCGCTGCAATAGTGGTAGCATCCATCTCTGCCCAGTATGCTTTAACACGGGCAAAGGCCGTCCGGGCGCCCTCTATGCACGCCGACCTCTTCATCGCATTAATGTGTGGCACCATGTCAAGGAACTGCTGCACCAAGCTGAAATAGCTGTTCGGTTTTGACCGTTCCGACCATAGCTGATCCACAACAGACCTCATGGAGAGTCCGGACAACCTATTTAGTTCGGCCCATTCGGCTAATTGGTCAGTTAATGAAAGCGGACGCTCGGGAGAATGGAATTGTCTCCAAAATAGCTGGTCTACTTCATGGTCCGTCTGACCCTGGAAGTACTTGGCCGCATCGGCAGCGCTCGCCGCCAAATCCATATACACATCCTCCGAACTCCACAGCCGATCCAGAGGGGCATACCGTGGATCTCCGAACTTCCTTCGCAACATAAAGGACTTCCCAGCCACAATATCCTTGGCTTCCCGCAGCTCCTCCTTCTTTGCCCTCATAGCAGAGCGGAGGTCTTTTCTCGTTGCAGCAGCCTTCTCAAGGTCCGATGCCTTCACTTGGTTTTCCTTTTCAAGAACCCGGCAATGGTCGGCGGCGGTTTTTAATTCTATGGCCATCTTGGACATCTTGTCTCGGCTCTCGCCATGCGCGGCCTTCTCGGCTTGCAACTGTTCGATCGCCTTCAAAGCAGCCGCATTACCCAACCTCGCTTGTTCCTTGGCTCGGGCAAGTTCTGCCCGCAAGGCCTCAACAGTGGCAGCTCCATTTGCAGTCACAACATATTAAAGATACTGGCATCATGCTGCTCTTCCTATGTAGCGTTTACCACATAATAACACTTACCTTGTGCCTCGTCAAGCCTTTTGTTAACAAGCTCGATGTCGGCGTCTGCCGCATCCAACTACCGTTCTAAATGGGCAAACTCGCTAGCCCGGCTAGCCACCGGAGCTTCCATCACCTGCACATAGAGGCAGTATGGTTATTACCTAGGAATATGATCCTCTGTTCGTCGTCATTTCCGATGACAACCAGAGTCTCAGGGGCTACTATCTACACAGGGCACACCTAGCATGTGCAGGACTATCTTACATTCTTTTACGTACCTCAAAGCCTATCAGTAGACTCATAAAAGCTTCATGCAATCTGCTTTCGGCGGACGAGATTCTCTCCATCATCGTATTCATCAGCACACGCTGTTCATCTGAGATGGCCGCTCGCCCCACCAACTCCCTCAGAACATCCGATCGCACACTAGACGGTGCCGGATTCTTTTGTCTGCTCTCTTCGGGAACCAGACACTGGGAGCTTCGGGGGTCAATGGGATTATCTTCTGGCCTCACCGGACTCGGAGAGGCCCTCCGCGACAACACTTCAGGGTCGCCCGCTTCCGGAGCGGAGGAGTCTGGAGGAGGCGTTTCGCTCTCCATCATCTCTGGAAGAAGATCCCCCGAAGACGAGCTCATTTGAGAGGGGCTAAGGCCCGAACTGCAAAAATATATGCGGTGGTTATTTTCTCAGAAGAAAAAGATGGCATATCTGTACTATTAAAGTATTTCGGGTCACTTACGACTCGCGGGAGAATTGATCCCCCCGCGGACTTCGTGCGGCAACAGCACCCCCCAAGGTAGGACCCTCTATGGGAGACTTCTTCTCTCGTTTGGAAGCTTCGGCTTCCGAATCCCCGGGCGCAGTCCTTTTCCTCTTCTAGTCGTCTTCCTTCATGGAGACGCTCGCTCCCTCGGTTAGAATGGGCAGCGTTGGGGGCCCGTGTCCACCCGTATTATCCTCCACAGTATCTTCTTTCAAGGGCTCTGGGCAAGGTGCGGTCTGGAGCATCTTTTCCAATACTGGATTTTCCAAACCCTCAGGGAGGGGGGCCGAACACCGAATTAACTTCGCCTTTGTTAGCCAGTCCTGGTCAAAAAGTTAACTCTCAGAAATAACTTCGTAACAAAGGAGAGATAGTATGTTCGGCCAGAAGATGCCTTACCTATTCGGCGGCGCGGTTACTACTCAGGCCCACGTCCTCGGTGATTTCCGGACACTCCACCTGAGGTCCGAAGAATGACTTGTACATCTCCTCGTGCGTCAGGCCGAGGAAATTTTGAATGACACGCGGTCCCTCGGGATTGAACTCCCACAAGCGAAGGGGCCGGCGTTTGCAAGGCTGGACTTAACGGACCAGCATAACTTGTATTACCGCAACCAAACTAAAATCTCCATTAAAGAGATCTCGAATGCGGCTTTGCAGTATAGGCACGTCCTTGGCTGGACCCGAGCTCAGTCCTCTGCTAATCCATGACATCAGTTGTGGTGGAGGGCCCGAGCGGAAAATGGGGGCGGCCGCCCACTTGGCACTTCTAGGAGCCGTGATGTAGAACCACTCCTGTTGCCACAATTCAGACACCTCTGGAATGGAACCTTTGGGCCATGAAGCTCCCGTCATCTTGCGTATTGAGGCACCTCCACACGCCGCATGTTGCCCCTCAATCATCTTCGGCTTTACTTCAAAGGTCTTGAGCCATAGGCCAAAGTGAGGGGTAACCCGGAGGAAGGCCTCGCACATGACAATAAATGTCGTGATATGAAGAAAGGAGTCCGGAGCTAGATCATGGAAATCTAGCCCGTAATAAAACATCAAGCCCCTGACGAAAGGATCCAGAGCAAGGCCTAGACCTCGGAGGAAGTGGGAGACGAACACGACGCTCTCGTTGGGTTCGGGGGAGGGGACGGCCTGCCCCCGGGGAGGCAGCCGATGCAAAATCTCGGCGGTCAGATATCTGGCCTCCCTCAACTTTTTGATGTCTTCTTCCATGACGGAGGAAGGCACCCATCGGCCTTGAAGGCTAGATCCGGACATGACTGAAGGTTCGGAACACCTGACCTGAACTTTGGGCGTTTGAGCTTGAGGAGGGGGAAGGATTCGATTGAGCACGGGAAGGAAAAATAAAAGCCTTATCCATTTATAAAGAGGGTGAATATCAAGCGTCCTCTCCGTGTCCGTTTGGACTTGCCTATAATCTAGGAGTCCTAGAAGCGGTTGGGTTACCCACGCCCGTATTGATGAGAATCCCGGAATAAGGGGACACGATCTCTGCTTTAACAAGACGTGCCAAGGAAACCGCCTCACATGACGAGCTGAGGTGGGATAATGAAATGACTCGGATAAAGGCTTGGCCGTGGTGTGCCACACTACGGAATATGTCAGCAGATTAAATTTGTGTAAATATTATTCCCTCTATGGCAATATGTGGAAACTTATTTTGCAGAGCCGGATAGTATCTTTGTGTTCAAAATCTTCTATGAAGTATTTGGAGGAGGAACCCGCCTTGCAATGCTGAAGACAATCTGCGCGCCGGACTCGTCGTCATTGAAGCCTGGTTCAGGGGCTACTGAGGGAGTCCTGGATTAGGGGGTGTTTAGATAGCCGGACTATACCTTCGGCCGGACTCCCGGACTATGAAGATACAAGATTGAAGACTTTGTCCCGTGTATGGAAGGGACTTTCCTTGGCGTGGAAGGCAACCTTGGCGATACAGATATGTAGATCTCCTACCATTGTAACCGACTTTGTGTAACCCTAACCCTCTCCGGTGTCTATATAAACCGGAGGGTTTTAGTCCATAGGACAACATACAGAACAACAATCATACCATAGGCTAGCTTCTAGGGTTTAGCCTCTCCGATCTCGTGGTAGATCTACTCTTGTACTACCCATATCATCAATATTAATCAAGCAGGATGTAGGGTTTTACCTCCATCGAGAGGGCCCGAACCTGGGTAAAACTTTGTGTCCCCTGCCTCTTGTTACCATCCGGCCTAGACGCACAGTTCGGGACCCCCTACCCGAGATCCGCCGGTTTTCACACCGACACCCTCCTTTCCACTAAAGCCCATTAAGGCCCATATACCTCCCGGGGGGTTCCGATAACCTCTCGGTGCTCCGGTATTATCCCGATCTCACCCGGAACCATTCTGGTATCCAAATATAGTCGTCCAATATATCGATCTTTACGTCTCGGACATTTAGAGACTCCTCGTCATGTCCGTGATCACATCCGGGACTATGAACTACCTTAAGTACATCAAAAACCATAAACTCATAATATAACCGTCATCGAACTTTAAGCGTGCGGACCCTACAGGTTCGAGAACTATGTAGACATGACCGAGACACGTCTCCGATCAGTAACCAATAGCGGAACCTGGATGCTCATATTGTCTCCTACATATTCTACGAAGATCTTTATCGGTCAAACCGCATAACAACATATGTTGTTCCTTTTGTCATCGGTATGTTACTTGCCCGAGATTCGATCGTCGGTATCTCAATACCTAGTTCAATCTCGTTACCAGAAAGTCTCTTTACTCATTCTGTAACACATCATCCCGCAACTAACTCATTAGTTGCAATGCTTGCAAGGCTTAAGTGATGTGTATTACTGAGTGGGCCTAGAGATACCTCTCCGACAATCGGAGTGACAAATTCTAATCTCGAAATACACCAACCCAACAAGTATCTTCGGAGACACCTGTAGAGCACCTTTATAATCACCCAGTTGCTTTGTGACGTTTGGTAGAACACAAAGTGTTCCTCCGGTAAATGGGAGTTGCATAATCTCATAGTCATAGGAACATGTATAAGTCATGAAGAAAGCAATAGCAACAAACTAAACGATCAAGTGCTAACCTAACGGAATGGGTCAAGTCAACCACATCATTCTCCTAATGGTGTGATCTCGTTAATCAAATGACAACTCTTTGTCAATGGCTAGGAAACATAACCATCTTTGATCAACGAGCTAGTCAAGTAGAGGCATACTAGTGACGCTCTGTTTGTCTATGTATTCACACATGTATCATGTTTCCGGTTAATACAATTCTAGCATGAATAATAAACATTTATCATGATATAAGGAAATAAATAATAACTTTATTATTGCCTCTAGGGCATATTTCCTTCAGTCTCCCACTTGCACTAGAGTCAATAATCTAGATTACACAGTAATGATTCTAACACCCATGGAGCCTTGGTGTTGATCATGTTTTGCTCGTGGAAGAGGCTTAGTCAACGGGTCTGCAACATTCAGATCTGTATGTATCTTGCAAATCTCTATGTCTCCCACCTGGAATTGGTCCTGGATGGAGTTGAAGCATCTTTTGATGTGCTTGGTTCTCTTATGAAATCTGGATTCCTTTGCCAAAGCAATCACACCAATATTGTCACAAAAGATTTTCATTGGACCCGATGCACTAGGTATGACACCTAGATCGGATATGAACTCCTTCATCTAGACTCCTTCATTTGCTGCTTCCGAAGCAGTTATGTATTCCGCTTCACATGTAGATCCCGTTACGACGCTTTGTTTAGAACCGCACCAACTGACAGCTCCACCGTTTAATAAAAACACGTATCCGATTGGCGATTTAGAATCGTCCGGATCAGTGTCAAAGCTTGCATCGACGTAACCATTTACGACGAGCTCTTTGTCACCTCCATAAACAAGAAACATATCCTTCGTCCTTTTTAGGTATTTCAGGATGTTCTTGACCACTGTCCAGTGATCCACTCCTGGATTACTTTGGTACCTCCCTGCTAAATTAATAGCAAGGCACACATCAGGTCTGGTACACAACATTGCATACATGATAGAGCCTATGGCTGAAGCATAGGGAACGTCTTTCATTTTTTCTCTATCTTCTGCAGTGGTCGGGCATTGAGTCTTACTCAACTTCACACATTGTAACACAGGCAAGAACCCTTTCCTTGCTTGATCCATTTTGAACTTCTTCAAAACTTTGTCAAGGTATGTGCTTTGTGAAAGTCCAATTAAGCGTCTCGATCTATCTCTATAGATCTTGATGCCCAATATATAAGCAGCTTCACCGAGGTCTTTCATTGAAAACTCTTATTCAAATATCCTTTTATACTATCCGGAAATTCTATATCATTTCCAATCAACAATATGTCATCCACATATAATATCAGAAATGCTACAGAGCTCCCACTCACTTTCTTGTAAATACAGGCTTCTCCAAAAGTCTGTATAAAACCATATGCTTTGATCACACTAACAAAACGTTTTTTCCAACTCCGAGAGGCTTGCACCAGTCCATAAATGGATCGCTGGAGCTTGCATACTTTGTTAGCTCCCTTTAGATTGACAAAACCTTCCGGTTGCATCATATACAACTCTTCTTCCAGAAATCCATTCAGGAATGCAGTTTTGACATCCATTTGCCAAATTTCATAATCATAAAATGCGGCAATTGCTAACATGATTCGGACAGACTTAAGCATCGCTACGGGTGAGAAGGTCTCATTGTAGTCAATCCCTTGAACTTGTCGAAAACCTTTTGCAACAAGTCGAGCTTTATAGACGGTAACATTACCATCAGCATTTGTCTTCTTCTTGAAGATCCATTTATTCTCGATGGCTTGACGATCATTGGGCAAGTCAACCAAAGCCCACACTTTGTTCTCATACATGGATCCCATCTCAGATTTCATGGCCTCAAGCCATTTTGCGGAATCTGGGCTCACCATCGCTTCTTCATAGTCCATAGGTTCGTCATGGTCTAGCAACATAACCTCCAGAACAGGATTACCATACCACTCTGGTGCGGATCTTAATCTGGTTGACCTATGAGGTTCAGTAACAACTTGATCTGATGTTTCATGATCATCATCATTAACTTCCTCACTAATTGGTGTAGATGTCACAGTAACCGGTTTCTGTGATGAAATACTTTCCAATAAGGGAGCAGGTACTGTTACCTCATCAAGTTCTACTTTCCTCCCACTCACTTCTTTCGAGAGAAACTCCTTCTCTAAAAAGGATCCATTCTTAGCAACGAATGTCTTGCCCTCGGATTTGTGATAGAAGGTGTACCCAATTGTTTCTTTTGGGTATCCTATGAAAACACATTTCTCCGGTTTGGGTTCGAGCTTATCAGGTTGAACCTTTTTCACATAAGCATCGCAGCCCCAAACTTTAAGAAACGACAACTTTGGTTTCTTGCCAAACCATAGTTCATAAGGTGTCGTCTCAACGGACTTTGATGGTGCCCTATTTAATGTGAATGCGGTCGTCTCTAAAGCATAACCCCAAAATGATAGCGATAAATCAGTAAGAGACATCATAGATCGCACCGTATCTAGTAAAGTACGATCATGACATTCGGACACACCATTACGCTGTGGTGTTCCGGGTAGCGTGAGTTGCGAAACTATGCCGCATTGTTTCAAATGTAGACCAAACTCGTAACTCAAATATTCTCCTCCACGATCAGATCGTAGAAACTTTATTTTCTTGTTATGATGATTTTCAACTTCACTCTGAAATTATTTGAACTTTTCAAATGTTTCAGACTTATGTTTCATTAAGTAGCTATACCCATATCTGCTTAAATCATCTGTGAAGGTGAGAAAATAACGATACCTGCCGCGAGCCTCAACATTCATTGGTCCACATACATCAGTATGTATGATCTCCAACAAATCAGTTGCTCGCTCCATAGTTCCGGAGAACGGTGTTTTAGTCATCTTGCCCATGAGTCATGGTTCGCAAGTACCAAGTGATTCCAAAAGTCCATCAGTATGGAGTTTCTTCATGCACTTTATACCAATATGACCCAAACGGTAGTGCCACAAATAAGTTGCACTATCATTATCAACTCTGCATCTTTTGACTTCAACATTATGAATATGTGTATCACTACTATCGAGATACATCAAAAATAGACCACTCTTTAAGGGTGCATGACCATAAAAGATATTACTCATATAAATAGAACAACTATTATTCCCAGATTTAAATGAATAACCGTCTCACATTAAACAAGATCCAGATATAATGTTCATGCTCAATGCTGGCACCAAATAACAATTATTTAGGTCTAAAATTAATCCCGAAGGTAGATGTAGAGGTAGCGTGCCGACGGTGATCACATCGACTTTGGAACCATTTCCCACGCGCATCGTCACCTCGTCCTTAGCAAGTGTTCA
The DNA here is from genome assembly GCF_002162155.2 of Triticum dicoccoides. NCBI lineage: Eukaryota > Viridiplantae > Streptophyta > Magnoliopsida > Poales > Poaceae > Triticum > Triticum dicoccoides. The sequence goes on along the minus strand of NC_041386.1, from coordinate 545,208,289 downwards.
CTTAATCCGTAGTCCCTGTTTCGAGTTGCAAATATTAGCAACAGAACCAGTATCAAATACCCAGGTGCTACTGCGAGCTTTGGTAAGGTACACATCAATAACATGTATATCACATATACCTTTGTTCACCTTGCCATCCTTCTTATCCGCCAAATTCTTGGGGCAGTTCCGCTTCCAGTGACCAGTTTGTTTGCAGTAGAAGCACTCAGTCTCAGGCTTAGGTCCAGACTTAGGTTTCTCCTCCTGAGCAGCAACTTGTTTGCTGTTCTTCTTGAAGTTCCCCTTCTTCTTCCCTTTGCCCTTTTTCTTGAAACTGGCGGTCTTATTGACCATCAACACTTGATGCTCCTTTTTGATTTCTACCTCCGCAGCCTTTAGCATTGCGAAGAGCTCGGGAATTGTCTTATTCATCCCTTGCATATTATAGTTCATCACGAAGCTCCTGTAGCTTGGTGGCAGTGATTGAAGAACTCTGTCAATGACACTATCAACAGGAAGATTAACTCCCAGTTGAGTCAAGTGATTATGATACCCAGACATTTTGAGTATATGCTCACTGACAGAACTATTCTCCTCCATCTTGCAGCTATAGAACTTATTGGAGACTTCATATCTCTCAATCTGGGCATTTTCTTGAAATATTAACTTCAACTCCTGGAACATCTCATATGCTCCATGACGTTCAAAACGTCGTTGGAGACCCGGTTCTAAGCCGTAAAGCATTGCACACTGAACTATCGAGTAGTCATCAGCTTTGCTCTGCCAGGTGTTCATAACATCTGGTGTTGCTCCTGCAGCAGGTTTGGCACTTAGCGGTGCTTCCAGGATGTAATTCTTCTGTGCAGCAATGATGATAATCCTCAAGTTATGGACCCAGTCCGTGTAATTGCTACCATCATCTTTCAACTTTACTTTCTCAAGGAACGCATTAATATTCAATGGAACAACAACACGAGCCATCTATCTACAACAAACATAGACATGCAAAATACTATCAGGTACTAAGTTCATGATAAATTTAAGTTCAATTAATCATATTACTTTAGAACTCCCACTTAGACAGACATCTCTCTAATCATCTAAGTGATCACGTGATCCAAATCAACTAAACCATAATCGATCATCATGTGAAATGGAGTAGTTTTCAATGGTGAACATCATTATGTTGATCATATCTACTATATGATTCCCGCTCGACCTTTCGGTCTCAGTGTTCCGAGGCCATATCTGCATATGCTAGGCTCGCCAAGTTTAACCTGAGTATTCTACGTGTGCAAAACTGGCTTGCACCCGTTGTAGATGGACATAGAGCTTATCACACCTGATCATCACGTGGTGTCTGGGCACGACGAACTTTGACAATGGTGCATACTCAGGGAGAACACTTTTATCTTAAAAATTAGTGAGAGATCATCTTATAATGCTACCGTCAATCAAAGCAAAATAAGATGCATAAAAGATAAACATCACATGCAATCAATATAAGTGATATGATATGGCCATCATCATCTTGTGCTTGTGATCTCTATCTCTGAAGCATTGTCATGATCACCATCGTCATCGGCGCGACACCTTGATCTCCATCGTAGCATCGTTGTCGTCTCGCCAACTAGTGCTTCTACGACTATCGCTACCACTTAGTGATAAAGTAAAGCAATTACAGGGCGATTGCATTGCATACAATAAAGCGACAACCATATGGCTCCTGCCAGTTGCTGATAACTCGGTTACAAAACAGGATCATCTCATACAATAAAATATAGCATCATGTCTTGACCATATCACATCACAACATGCCCTGCAAAAACAAGTTAGACGTCCTCTACTTTGTTGTTGCAAGTTTTACGTGCCTGCTATGGGCTGAGCAAGAACCGTTCTTACCTATGCATCAAAACCACAAAGATAGTTCGTCAAGTTAGTGTTGTTTTAACCTTCTTAAGGACCGGGCGTAGCCACACTCGGCTCAACTGAAGTTGGAGAAACTGACACCCGCCAGCCACCTGTGTGCAAAGCACGTCGGTAGAACCAGTCTCGCGTAAGCGTACGCGTAATGTCGGTCCGGGCCGCTTCATCCAACAATACCGCCGAACCAAAGTATGACATGCTGGTAAGCAGTATGAATTGTATCGCCCACAACTCACTTGTGTTCTACTCGTGCATATAACATCAACGCATAAAACCAGGCTTGGATGTCACTGTTGGGGAATGTAGTAATTTCAAAAAAATTCCTACGCACACGCAAGATCATGGTGATGCATAGCAACAAGAGGGGAGAGTGTGTCCACGTACCCTCGTAGAATGAAAGCGGAAGCGTTGGCACAATGCAGTTGATGTAGTCGTACATCTTCACGATCCGACCGATCAAGTACCGAACGCACGACACCTCCGAGTTCTGCACACGTTCAACTCGATGACGTCCCTCGAACTCCGATCCAGCCGAGCTTTGAGGGAGAGTTCCGTCAGCATGACGGCATGGTGACGATGTTGATGTTCTACTATCGCAAGGCTTCGCCTAAGCACCGCTACAATATTATCGAGGTGGACTATGGTGGAGAGGGGCACGATACGTCTCCAACGTATCTATAATTTTTGATTACTCCATGCTATATTATGTACTGCTTTGGACATTATTGGTCTTTATTGTCCACATTTATATTATTTTTGGGACTAACCTATTAACCGGAGGCCCAGCCCAGAATTGCTGTTTTTTTGCCTGTTTTAGGGTTTCGAAGAAAAGGAATATCAAAAGGAGTCCAAACGGAATGAAACCTTCGGGAACATGATTTTCTCAACAAACAAGACCCGGGAGACTTGGACCCTTCGTCAAGACACAAAAGAGGAGGCCACGAGGTAGGGGGTGCGCCTACCCCCCCCCCCCAGGCGCGCCCTCCACCCTCGTGGGCCCCCTGTTGCTCCATCGACGTACTCCTTCCTCCTATATATACCTACGTACCCCCAAACCATTAGATATGGAGCCAAAAACCTAATTCCACCGCCGCAACTTTCTGTATCCACGAGATCTCATCTTGGGGCCTATTCCGGAGCTCCGCCGGAGGGGGAATCGATCATGGAGGGCTTCTACATCAACACCATAGCCTCTCCGATGAAGTGTGAGTAGTTCACCTCAAACCTACGGGTCCATAGTTATTAGCTAGATGGCTTCTTCTCTCTTTTTGGATCTCAATACAATGTTCTCCCCCTCTATTGTGGAGAACTATTCAATGTAATCTTCTTTTTGCGGTGTGTTTGTTGAGACCGATGAATTGTGGGTTTATGATCAAGTCTATCTATGAATAATATTTGAATCTTCTCTGAATTCTTTTATGTATGATTGGTTATCTTTGCAAGTCTCTTCGAATTATCAGTTTGGTTTGGCCTACTAGATTGATCTTCCTTGCAATGGGAGAAGTTCTTAGCTTTGGGTTCAATCTTGCGGTGTCCTTTCCCAGTGACAGTAGGGGCAGCAAGGCACGTATTGTATTGTTGCCATCGAGGATAACAAGATGGGGTTTTCATCATATTGCATGAGTCTATCCCTCTACATCATGTCATCTTGCTTAAGGCGTTACTCTGTTTTTAACTTAATACTCTAGATGCATGCTGGATAGCGGTCGATGAGTGGAGTAATAGTAGTAGATGCAGGCAGTAGAGTCGGTCTACTTGTCTCGGACGTGATGCCTATATACATGATCATACCTAGATATTCTCATAACTATGCTCAATTCTGTCAATTGCTCAACAGTAATTTGTTCACCCACCGTAGAATACTTATGCTCTCGAGAGAAGCCACTAGTGAAACCTATGGCCCCCAGGTCTATCTTCATCATATTAATCTCCTACTACTTAGTTATTTCCTTTGCTTTTTTACTTTGCCTTTATTTTACTTTGCATCTTTATCACAAAAATACCAAAAATATTATCTTATCATATCTATCAGATCTCACTCTCGTAAGTGGCCGTGTAGGGATTGACAACCCCTATTTGCGTTGGTTGCGAGGATTTATTTGTTTTGTGCAGTTACGAGGGACTCACGCGTAGCCTCCTACCGGATTGATACCTTGGTTCTCAAAAACTGAGGGAAATACTTACGCTACTTTGCTGCATCATCCCTTCCTCTTCGGGGAAACCAACGCAGTGCTCAAGAGGTAGCAGGGCACCGCACACGGCTAAAAGATCCAAGAGATCAATTGTTGTATCTATGGGGTGCCCCTCTCCTCCGTATATAAAGGAGGGGAGGAGAGAGCCGGCCAAGGGGAGGAGGCGCGCCCAAGGGGGGAGTCCTACTCCCACCGGGAGTAGGACTCCTCCTTTTCCAATTTGGAGAGGGAGAGGGAAGGAAGAGGAAGGAGGGAGGAAGGAAAGGGGGCGGCCCCCCTCCCAATTCGGATTGGGTTTGGGGGGGCGCACCCCCTCCCATGCTCCTTTCCCCTCCTTTCCACTAAAGCCCATTAAGGCACATATACCTCCCGGGGGGTTCCGATAACCTCCCGGTGCTCCGGTATTATCCCAATCTCACCCGAAACCATTTCGGTATCCAAATATAGTCGTCCAATATATCGATCTTTACGTCTCGAACATTTCGAGACTCCTCGTCAGTCTGTGATCACATCCGGGACTCCGAACTACCTTCTGTACATCAAAAACCATAAAATCATAATATAACCGTCATCGAACTTTAAGCATGCGGACCCTACGGGTTCGAGAACTATGTAGACATGACCGAGACACGTCTCCGGTCAATAACCAAAAGCGGAACCTGGATGCTCATATTGGCTCCTACATATTCTACGAAGATCTTTATCGGTCAAACCGCATAACAGCATACATTGTTCCTTTTGTCATCGGTATGTTACTTGCCTGAGATTCGATCATCGGTATCTCAATACCTAGTTCAATCTCGTTACCGACAAGTCTCTTTACTTGTTCCGTAACACATCATCCCGCAACTAACTCATTAGTTGCAATTCTTGAAAGGCTTAAGTGATGTGTATTACCGAGTGGGCCCAGAGATACCTCTCCAACAATCGGAGTGACAAATCCTAATCTCGAAAACGCCAACCCAACAAGTACCTTTGGAGATACCTGTAGAGCACCTTTATAATCACCCAGCTACGTTGTGATGTTTGGTAGCACACAAAGTGTTCCTCCGGTAAACGGGAGTTGCATAATCTCATAGTCATAGGAACATGTATAAGTCATGAAGAAAGAAATAGCAACAAACTAAATGATCAAGTGCTAAGCTAACGGAATGGGTCAAGTAAATCACATCATTCTCCTAATGATGTGATCCCGTTAATCAAATGACAACTCTTTGTCTATGGCTAGGAAACATAACCATCTTTGATCAACGAGCTAGTCAAGTAGAGGCATACTAGTGACGCTCTGTTTGTCTATGTATTCACACATGTATCATGTTTCCGGTTAATACAATTCTAGAATGAATAATAAACATTTATCATGATATAAGGAAATAAATAATAACTTTATTATTGCCTCTAGGGCATATTTCCTTAAGGCGCCCCCTTTTCCTTCTCCCTCTCCCCTTCCTTTCCCCCTTCGAGTAGGAGTAGGAAAGAGGGGAGTCCTACTCCTACTAGGAGGAGGAGTCCTCCTCCTGGCGCGCCTACGGGCCCCCCTTGCTCCTTTATATACGGGGGTAGGGCACCTCTAAACACACAAGTTGATCTGTTGATCTCTCCCAGCCGTGTGCGGTGCCCCCCTCCACCATAATCCACCTCGATCATATCGTAGCGGTGCTTAGGTGAAGCCATGTGTCAGTAGCATCATCATCACCATCATCACACCGTCGTGTTGACAGAACTCTCTCGTGAAGCTCCGCTGGATCGGAGTTCGTGGGACGTCATCGAGCTGAACTTGTGCTGAACTTGGAGGTGCCATGCGTTCGGTACTTGGATCGGTGGGATCGTGAAGACGTACGACTACATCAACCGCATTGTGCTAACGCTTCCGCTTTCAGTCTACGAGGGTACGTGGACACACTCTCCCCTCTCGTTGCTATGCATCACCATGATCCTGTGTGTGCGTAGGATTTTTTTAAAATTACTATGTTCCCCAACATTGGCATCTGAGCCAGGTTTATGCGTAGATGTTATATGCACGAGTAGAACACAAGTGAGTTGTGGACGATACAAGTCATATTGCTTACCAGCATGTCACACTTTGGTTTGGCGGTATTGTTGGATGAAGCGGCTGATACGTCCATTTTGCATCATGCTTTTATATCAATATTTATTGCATTACGGGCTGTTATTACACATTATGTCACAATACTTATGCCTATTCTCTCTTATTTTATAAGGTTTACATAAAGAGGGAGAATGCCGACAACTGGGATTCTGGCTGGAAAAGGAGCAAATATTAGAGACCTATTCTGCACAGCTCCAAAAGTCATGAAACTTCACGGGTGATGTTTTCCTAATATATAAAAATATTGAGCGCAAGAACTTCACTAGGGGGGCCACACCCTGCCCACGAGGGTCCCCCTGGTGGCCCTCCGGTGACCATCTTCTGCTATATGGACTCTTTCGATGGGAAAATAATCACAAGCCATCTTCTCGGACGAAACTCCGCCGCCACGAGGCGGAACCTTGGCGGAGCCAATCTAGGGTTCTGGCGGGGCTGTTTTGCCGGGGAAACTTCCCTCCCGAGGGGGAAATCATCGCCATCGTCATCGCCAACGCTCCTCTCATCGGGAGAGGGCAATCTCCATCAACATCTTCATCAGCACCATCTCATCTCAAAACCCTAGTTCATCTCTTGTATCCAATTCTTGTCTCCAAGTCCGGGATTGGTGCTAGTAGGTTGCTAGTAGTGTTAATTACTCCTTATAGTTGATGCTAGTTGGTTTAATTGGTGGAAGATCATATGTTCAGATCCTATATGCACATTAATACCCCTCTGATTATGAACATGTTCATGCTTTGTGAGTAGTTACTTTTGTTCCTGAGGACATGGGAGAAGTCTTGCTATTAGTACTCATGTGAATTTGGTATTCGTTCGATATTTTGGTGAGATGTATGTTGTCTCTCCTCTAGTGGTGTTATGTGAACGTAGACTACATGACACTTCACCATTATTTGGGCCTAGAGGAAGGCATTGGGAAGTAATAAGTAGATGATGGGTTGCTAGAGTGACAGAAGCTTAAACCCTAGTTTATGCGTTGCTTCGTAAGGGGCTGATTTGGATCCATATGTTTCATGCTATGGTTAGGTTTACCTTAATACTTTTGTTGTATTTGCGGATGCTTGCAATAGAGGTTAATCATAAGTGGGATGCTTGTCCAAGTAAGGGCAGCACCCAAGCACCGGTCCACCCACATACCAAATTATCAAAGTACCGAATGCGAATCATATGAGCGTGATGAAAACTAGCTTGACGATATTCCCATGTGTCCTCGGGAGCGCTTTTCTCTATATAAGAGTTTGTCCAGGCTTGTCCTTTGCTACAAAAGGATTGGGCCACTTTTCTGCACTTTATTTACTTTTGTTACTTGTTGCTCGTTACAAATTATCTTATCACAAAACTATCTGTTACCACTTATTTCAATACTTGCAGAGAATACCTTGCTGGAAACCGCTTATCATTTCCTTCTGCTCCTCGTTGGGTTCAACACTCTTACTTATCGAAAGGACTACGATAGATCCCCTATACTTGTGGGTCATCAAGACTCTTTTCTGGCGCCGTTGCCGGGGAGTGAAGCGCCTTTGGTAGGTGGAATTTGGTAAGGAAAAATTTATATAGTGTGCTGAAATTTATTGTCACTTGTTACTATGGAAAGTAATCCTCTGAGGGGCTTGTTCGGGGTTTCTTCACCCCGACCAGTAGAGCAAAGAGTTGCTCCTCAACCTACTGAACCTACTGAAAATGAAAATGCTTGCTTTGAAATTCCTTTGGGTATGGTAGAAAAACTGCTAGCTAATCCTTTTTTAGGAGATGGAACAAAACATCCTGATGAGCATCTAATATATGTGGATGAAGTTTGTGGATTATTTAAGCTTGCAGGTGTACCCGGAGATGTTGTTAAGAAGAAGGTCTTCCCTTTATCTTTGAGGGGAGATTCATCGACATGGTATAGGCTATGTGATGATATGGAGTCTTGGAACTACAAACGATTGAAATTGGAATTTCATCAAAAGTTTTATCCTATGCATCTTGTTCATCGTGATCGCAATTATATATATAATTTTTGGCCTCGCGAAGGAGAAAGCATCGCTCAAGCTTAGGGGAGGCTTATATCAATGTTATATTCATGCCCCAATCATGAGCTCTCAAGAGAAATGATTATTCAAAAATTTATGCTCGGCTTTCTGGTAACAATCGCACCGTGCTTGATACTTCTTGTGTTGGCTCTTTTATGATGAAGACTATTGAATTCAAATGGGATTTATTGGAAATAATTAAACGCAACTCTGAAGATTGGGACCTCGACAATGGTAAGAAGTCAGGTATGACACCTAGTTTTTATTATGTTAAATCTTTTATGGATACCGATATTTTTCGTAAATTTAGCACTAAATATGGACTTGGCTCTGAGATAGTAGCTTCTTTTGTGAATCTTTTGATGCCTATGTTGATCTCCCCATGGAGAAGTGGTTTAAATATCATCCTCCCATAGAAGTAAAAGTAGCTGCACCTATTAAAGTTGAAGAAAACACTATCACTTATAATGATCCTATTGTTCCTACTTCTTATGTTGAGAAACCACCTTTCCCTGTTAGGATAAAGGATCATGCTAAAGCTTCAACTGTGGTTCGTAAAAGCAATATTAAAACATATACACCTCCTGAGCAAGTTGAAGTTGAACCTATATTGCTATTGTTAAAGATCTCTTGTATGATAATATAGATGGGCATGTTATTTATTTCTGTAATGGAACTGCTAGAATTGCTAAACCCTGTGATACAGATAAACCTAGACCTGTGGTAGGCATGCTTGTTATTTCTGTTAAAATAGGAGATCATTGTTATCATGGCTTGTGTGATATGGGTGCTAGTGCTAGTGCAATACCTATTGACTTATACAAAGAAATTATGCATGACATTGCACCCGCTGAGTTAGAAGAAATTGATGTCACAATTAAACTTGCTAATAGAAATACTATTTCACCAATGGGAATTGTTAGAGATGTTGAAGTCTTGTGTGGGAAAACTAAATATCCTGCTGATTTTCTTGTTCTTGGTTCCGCACAAGATAGTTTTTGTCCCATTATATTTAGTAGACCCTTCTTAAATACTGTTAATGCTACCATAGATTGCAAAAGAGATGTTGTTATTGTCAGTTTAGATGATATGACTCATGAATTTAATTTTTCTAAATTTAGTAGACAACACCGTGAAGAAGAATCACCTAGTAAGGATGAAATCATTGGTCTTGATTCTATTGCCGTACCTCCTAGTGATCCTTTAGAACAATATTTGCTACACCATGAAAATGATATGTTTATGAATGAAAGAAGGGAATTAGATGAAGTATTCTTTAAACAGGAACCTATTCTGAAAAACAATTTACCTGTTGAAATCCTAGGGGATCCTCCTCCACCCAAGGGTGATCCCGTGTTTGAGCTTAAACCGTTACCTGATACTCTTAAATATGCTTATCTTGATGAGAAAAGGATATACCCTGTTATTTTTAGTGCTAACCTTTCAGCACACGAAGAAGAGAGATTATTAAAAACTCTGAAGAAGCACCGTTCTACTATTGGGTATACTCTTGATGATCTTAAGGGCATTAGTCCCACTCTATGTCAACATAAAATTAATTTGGAAGAAGATGATAAACCAGTTTGTGATCATCAACGCCGCTTGAATCCTAAAATGAAAGAAGTGGTAAGAAAGGAGATACTAAAGCTCCTTGAGGCAGGTATAATTTATCCCGTTGCTGATAGTCAGTGGGTAAGTCCTGTCCATTGTGTCCCTAAGAAGGGAGGTATTAGTATTGTTCCTAATGATTAAGATGAATTGATTCCTCAAAGAATTATTACTAGTTATAGGATGGTAATTGATTTCCGCAAATTAAATAAGGCTACTAAAAAGGATCATTACCCCTTACCTTTTATTGATCAAATTCTAGAAAGATTATCCAAACATACACATTTTTGCATTCTAGATGGTTATTCTGGTTTCTCTCAAATACCTGTGTCAGCCAAAGATCAATCAAAGACTACTTTTACATGCCCTTTTGGTACTTTTGCTTATAGTCGTATGCCTTTTGGTTTATGTAATGCACCTGCTACCTTTCAAAGATGCATGATGGCTATATTCTCTGACTTTTGTGAAAAGATTTGTGAGGTTTTCATGGATGACTTTTCTGTCTATGGATCTTCTTTTGATGATTGCTTGAGAAATCTTGATCGAGTTTTGCAGAGATGTGAAGAAACTAATCTTGTCTTGAATTGGGAAAAGTGCCACTTTATGGTTAATGAAGGTATTGTCTTGGGGCATAAAGTTTCTGAAAGAGGTATTGAAGTTGATAAAGCCAAGGTTGATGCTATTGAAAAGATGCCATGTCCCAAGGACATCGAAGGTATAAGAAGTTTCCTTGGTCATGCTGGTTTTTATAGGAGGTTCATCAAGGACTCCTCAAAAATATCTCGACCTCTGACTAATTTATTACAAAAAGATATACCATTTGTCTTTGATGATGATTGTGTAGAAGCATTTGAAATACTTAAGAAAGCATTGATCTCTGCACCTATTGTTCAGCCACCTGATTGGAATTTACCCTTTGAAATTATGTGTGATGCTAGTGATTATGCTGTAGGTGATGTTCTAGGACAAAGAGTTGATAAGAAACTAAATGTTATTCAATATGCTAGTAAAAATCTAGACAATTCTCAAAGAAATTACGCTACTACTGAAAAAGAATTCTTAGCAGTTGTATTTGCTTGTGATAAGTTTAGACCTTATAGTGTTGATTCTAAAGTAACTATTCACACTGATCATGCTGCTATTAAATATCTTATGGAAAATAAAGATGCTAAACCTAGACTTATTAGATGGGTTCTCTTGCTACAAGAATTTGATTTACATATTGTTGATAGAAAAGGAGCTGAGAACCCCGTTGCAGACAACTTGTCTAGGTTAGAAAATGTGCTTAATGACCCACTACCTATTGATGATAGCTTTCCTGATGAGCAACTAAATGTCATAAATACTTCTCATACTGCTCCATGGTATGTTGATTATGCTAATTACATTGTTGCTAAGTTTATACCACCTAGTTTCACATACCAGCAAAAGAAAAAGTTCTTCTATGATTTGAGGCATTACTTTTGGGATGACCCACATATTTATAAAGGAGTAGATGGTATTATTAGACGTTGTGTACATGAGCATGAACAGGAACAGATCATACGCAAGTGTCACTCCGAAGCTTATGGAGGACACCATGCTGGAGATAGAACTGCACATAAGGTACTGCAATCTGGTTTTTATTGTCCTACTCTCTTCAAGGATGCCCATAAGTTGTCTTATCTTGTGATGAATGTCAAAGAATTGGTAATATTAGTAGACATCAAGAAATGCCTATGAACTATTCACTTGTTATTGAACCATTTGACGTTTGGGGCTTTGACTATATGGGACCTTTTCCTTCCTCTAATGGTTATACACATATTTTAGTTGTTGTTGATTACGTTACTAAGTGGGTAGAAGCTATTCCAACTAGTAGTGTTGATCATAACACTTCTATTAAAATGCTTAAAGAAGTTATTTTTCCAAGCTTTGGAGTCCCTAGATATTTAATGACTGATGGTGGCTCACATTTTATTCATGGTGCTTTCTGTAAAATGCTTGCTAAATATGATGTTAATCATAGAATTGCATCTCCTTATCACCCTCAGTCTAGTGGTCAAGTAGAATTGAGTAATAGAGAACTCAAATTAATTTTGCAAAAGACTATTAATAGGTCCAGAAAGAATTGGTCCAAGAAACTAGATGATGCATTATTGGCCTATAGAACTGCATATAAAAATCCTATGGGTATGTCTCCGTATAAAATGGTATATGGAAAAGCATGTCACTTGCCTCTCGAACTAGAACACAAGGCTTATTGGGCTATTAAAGAACTTAATTATGATTTTAAACTTGCCGGTGAGAAGAGGTTATTTGATATTAGCTCACTTGATGAATGGAGAACTCAAGGCTATGAAAATGCCAAGTTGTTTAAAGAAAAAGTTAAAAGATGGCATGACAAAAGGATACAAAAGCGTGAGTTTAATGTAGGTGATTATGTATTGCTATACAACTCTCGTTTAATATTTTTTACAGGAAAACTTCTCTCTAAATGGGAAGCCCCTTACGTTATCGAGGAGGTCTATCGTTTCGGTGCCATAAAAATCAACAACTTCGAAGGCACAAATCCTAAGGTGGTGAACGGTCAAAGAATCAAACACTATATCTTAGGTAATCCCATAAATGTTGAAACCAATGTTATTGAAATCGTAACCCCGGAGGAGTACATAAAGGACACTTTCCGAAACGTTTCAGACTCCGAAAAGGAATAGGTATGTGGTACGGTAAGTAAACCGACTCCAAAACAGTTTTTAAGGCAATATTTCTCTATTTTGGAATATTTAGAAAAATAGAAAAATAAGCAGCAGTCTGGAAAGGACACGAGGGCCCCACGAGGGTGGAGGGCGCGCCCTACCCTATTGGGCGCGCCCCCTACCTCGTGGGCACCTCATGTGCTCTTCGGACTCCGTTTTCTTACAGGACGCGTATTTTGGTCGGTAAAAATTCATTATATAACCTCCCGGGGGTTTTGACTCACGTATCACGCAAAAATCTCCTGTCTTTGTTTCGAGCTGTTTTTCTGACAGATCTAGGTTATCATGACGTCTCCAAGTGCCATCAAGGACAAGTTCTTTGAGAAGGTCATCAACCCTTACCTCGCGGAGGTGCAGCGAAACCCTCAAACCATTGAGATGCGTGATGGGTTGCTGCACATCCGTGATGCTGAGGGACTGAAGGGGACCGGAAGCATAGAGACGAGGCTCGAAGCAATAGAGCAACAAGTTTTCAAGTGTCAGGGGATGGTGGAGCGTGGACTCAACTCCAACCACATGATGATCGCAGAACTCACCAACAAACACAAGCTGGGTGCTGACAACATCGGGGAGACCATCTTCAAGCTTCACGAGAAAATTTAGCACCTTCAAGCTCAGATCTATGACCTGCAAAACCAAAACTGTGACTATGAATATAGATTCAAAAGGATGAGTTTGGCTACAGATTTGAGGATCCCGGAGACTCGGTCATCCTTCTATGATGGTGAGCCTATGCCTTGGAAGAAGGACGACAAGCCTACACCATCAACAAAATCACCACCGTCTCCACCAACAAAGAAGAATTGAGTATCTGGTATGGGCACGCCACTTGGAAACTACCAAGCTTGGGGGAGTGCCCCGGTATCGTATCACCATCACTTTTTATCTTTATCGTTTTTCTTAGTTCGATCCTTTTGGTAATATCTTGATCTAGTAGAATAAAAGTTCTTAGTATGATCAAGTTGTGAGTTTTGTTTTATTATCCTTCTATGTAATCGAGTCCGTGAGCTATATAATAAAGATTAGTGTTGAGTCAAGGTCTTGATTATTTTTGCCATGATCCCAAGTGAATAAAAGAAAAGAGAAAGAAATAAAAAGAAACAAAGAGATCATGTGACTCTTATGGAGAGTAATGAGCTCACATAGAAAGAGTATGATAAATAAAAGTTATTGAGGGTTGACAAACATAGTTTTGGTCATCGTTGCAATTAATAGAAAGTAATAAAGAAAGAGAAGTCTTCACATATAAATATACTATCTTGGACATCTTTTATGATTGTGAGCACTCATTAAAATATGACATGCTAAAGAGTTGATATTGGACAAGGAAGACAATGCAATGGGTTATGCTTTCTTACATCTGCGATAAATTATATTGTCTTGGATCCTCCAACATGTTGAGCTTGCCTTTCTCCCTCATGCTAGCCAAATTCATCGCACCAAGTAGAGATACTACTTGTGCTTCCAAATACCCTTAAACCAGTTTTGCCATGAGAGTCCACCATACCTACCCATGGATTGAGTAAGATCCATCAAGTAAGTTGTCATCGGTGCAAGCAATAAAAATGCTCTCTAAATATGTATGATTGATTGGTGTGGAAGAAATAAGCTTTATACGATCGTGTGATATGGAAGTAATAAAAGCGATAGACTGCATAATAAAGGCCCATATCACAAGTGCTAATATAAAGTGACGTTCTTTCGCATTAGGATTTTGTGCATCCAACCATAAAAGCGCATGACAACCTCTACTTCCCTCTGCGAAGGGCCTATGTTTTACTTTTATCTCCTATACTGCAAAAGAGTCAAGGTGATCTTCACCCTTCCTTTTTACATTTTATCCTTTGGCAAGCACAATATGTTGGAAAGATCCTGGTATATATGGCTAATTGGATGTGGGTTTTCATGAACTATTACTGTTGACATTACCCTTGAGGTAAAACGTTGGGAGGCAAAACTATAAGCCCCTATCTTTCTCTGTGTCCGATTAAAACTCCATACCCATAAGTATTGCATGAGTGTCAGCAATTGTGAAAGACTATATGATAGTTGAGTAAGTGGACTTGCTGAAAAGCTCTTATACATTGACTCTTTCCTATGTTATGATAAATTGCAATTGCTTCAATGACTGAGATTATAGTTTGTTAGTTTTCAATGAAGTTTACGATTCATACTTGATATTGTGATTGAATTATTACTCCAGCATAAGATATCATATGAAAACAATTATATAAGTTGCTTCTCTAAGAATGATCATGATGCCCTCATGTCCGTATTTTATTTTTAACGACAAGTTCATCTCTAAGCATGCGAACATATTTTTCGATTTCGGCTTTTCACTTAAGGACAAGCGAGGTCTAAGCTTGGGGGAGTTGATACGTCCATTTTGCATCATGCTTTTATATCAATAATTATTGCATTATGGGTTGTTATTACACATTATGTCACAATACTTATGCCTATTCTCTCTTATTTTACAAGGTTTACATAAAGAGGGAGAATGCCGGCAGCTGGGATTCTGGGCTGGAAAAGGAGCAAATATTAGAGACCTATTCTGCACAGCTCCAAAAGTCGTGAAACTTCACGGATGATGTTTTCCAAATATATAAAAAACATTGAGTGCAAGAACTTCACCAGGGGGGCCACATCCTGCCCACGAGGGTGGGGGGCACGCCCCACTACCTTGTGGGCCCCCTGGTGTCCCTCCGGTGACCATCTTCTGCTATATGGACTCTTTCGATGGTAAAATAATCATAAGCCATCTTCTCGGACGAAACTCCGCCGCCACAAGGCGGAACCTTGGCAGAGCCAATCTAGGGTTCTGGCAAGGCAGTTCTGCCGAGGAAACTTCCCTCCCGTAGGGGGAAATCATCACCATCGTCATCACCAACGCTCCTCTAATCGGGAGAGGGTAATCTCCATCAACATCTTCATCAGCACCATCTCATCGCAAAACCCTAGTTCATCTCTTGTATCCAATTCTTGTCTCCAAGTCCGGGATTGGTGCTAGTAGGTTGCTAGTAGTGTTAATTACTCCTTATAGTTGATGCTAGTTGGTTTAATTGGTGGAAGATCATATGTTCAGATCCTATATGCACATTAATACCCCTCTGATTATGAACATGTTTATGCTTTGTGAGTAGTTACTTTTGTTCCTGAGGACATGGGAGAAGTCTTGCTATTAGTAGCCATGTGAATTTGGTATTTGTTCGATATTTTGATGAGATGTATGTTGTCTCTCCTCTAGTGGTGTTATGTGAACGTCGACTACATGACACTTCACCATTATTTGGGCCTATAGGAATGCATTGGGAATTAATAAGTAGATGATGGGTTGCTAGAGTGATAGAAGCTTAAACCCTAGTTTATGCGTTGCTTCGTAAGGGGTTGATTTGGATCCATATGTTTCATGCTATGGTTAGGTTTACCTTAATACTTTTGTTGTATTTGCGGATTCTTGCAATAGAGGTTAATCATAAGTGGGATGCTTGTCCAAGTAAGGGCAGCACCCAAGCACCGGTCAACCCACATACCAAATTATCAAAGTACCGAACGCGAATCATATGAGCGTGATGAAAACTAGCTTGACGATATTCCCATGTGTCCTAGGGAGCGCTTTACATCATATAAGAGTTTGTCCAGGCTTGTCCTTTGCTATAAAAGGATTGGGCCACTTTTCTGCACTTTATTTACTTTTGTTACTTGTTGCTCGTTACAAATTATCTTATCACAAAACTATCTATTACCACTTATTTCAGTACTTGCAGAGAATACCTTGCTAGAAACCGCTTATCATTTCCTTCTGCTCCTTGTTGGGTTCGACACTCTTACTTATCGAAAGGACTACGATAGATCCCCTATACTTGTGGGTCATCAGCGGCCCGGACCGACATTACGCGTACGCTTACGCGAGACTGGTTCTACCGACGTGCTTTGCACACAGGTGGCTGGCGGGTGTCAGTTTCTCCAACTTTAGTTGAATCGAGTGTGGCTACGCCCGGTCCTTGAGAAGGTTAAAACATCACTAACTTGACAAACTATCGTTGTGGCTTTGATGCGTAGGTAAGAACGATTTTTGCTCAGCCCGTAGCAGCCACATAAAACTTGCAACAACAAAGTAGAGGACGTCTAACTTGTTTTTGCAGGGCATGTTGTGATGTGATATGGTCAAGACATGATGCTATATTTTATTGTATGAGATGATCATGTTTTATAACCGAGTTATCGGTAACTGGCAGGAGCCATATGGTTGTCACTTTATTGTATGCAATGCAATCGCCCTATAATGGCTTCACTTTATCATTAAGCGGTAGCGATAGTCGTAGAAGCAATATTTGGCGAGACGACAACGATGCTACGATGGAGATCAAGGTGTCGTGCCGGTGACTGCTACCTCTTGAGCACTGCGTTGGTTTTCCCTTGAAGAGGAAAGGGTGATGCAGTAAAGTAGCATAAGTATTTCCCTCGGTTTTTGAGAACCAAGGTATCAATTCAGTAGGAGATCACGCTCGAGTCCCACGCACCTACACAAACAAATAAGAACCTCGCAACCAACGTGATAAAGGGGTTGTCTCACGCACCTTCACGGTCACTTACGAGAGTGAGATCTGGTAGATATGATAAGATAATATTTTTGGTATGTTTATGATAAAGAGAAATAAAGATGCAAAGTAAAATAAACGGCAATAGAAATAGCTAAGTGCTGGAAGATTAATATGATGGAAGATAGACCCGAGGCCATAGGTTTCACTAATGGCTTCTCTCAAGAGCATAAGTATTACGGTGGGTAAACGAATTACTGTCGATCAATTGATAGAATTGAGCATAGTTATGAGAATATCTAGGTATGATCATGTATATAGGCATCACGTCCGCGACAAGTAGACCGAAATAATTCTGCATCTACTACTATTACTCCACACATCGACCGCTATCCAGCATGCATCTAGAGTATTAAGTTCATAAGAATAGAGTAATGCTTTAAGTAAGATGACATGATGTAGAGGGATAAACTCATGCAATATGATATAAACCCCATCTTTTTATCCTCGATGGCAACAATACAATACGTGCCTTGCTGCCCCTGCTGTCACTGGGAAAGGACACCGCAAGATTGAACCCAAAGCTAAGCACTTCTCCCATTGCAAGAAAGATCAATCTAGTAGGCCAAACCAAACTGATAATTTGAAGAGACTTGCAAAGATAAACCAATCATACATAAAAGAATTCAGAGGAGATTCCAATATTGCTCATAGATAATCTGGATCATAAACCCACAATTCATCGGATCTCGACAAACACACCGCAAAAGAAGATTACATCAAATAGATCTCCAAGAGAATCGAGGAGAACTTTGTATTGAGATCCAAAGAGAGAGAGGAAGGCATCTAGCTACTAGCTTAGACCCGAAGGTCTAAAGTAAACTACTCACACATCACCGGAGAGGCCATGGAGTTGATGTAGAGGCCCTCCGTGATCAATGCCCCCTCCGGCGGAGCTCCGGAAAAGGCCGCAAGATGGGATCTCTTGGGTACAGAAGGTTGCGGCGGTGGAATTAGGTTTTCGTGGTGCTCCTGGATGTTTGCGGGGTACGTGGACTTATATAGGAGGAAGAAGTAGGTCGGTGGAGCAACGAGGGGCCCACGAGGGTGGAGGGCGCGCCCAGGGGGTGGGCGCACCCCCCTGCCTCGTGGCCTCCTTGATTGTTTCTTGACTCCCACTCCAAGTCTCCTAGATCACATTTGTTGATAAAATCACGTTCCCGAAGGTTTTATTCCGTTTGGACTTCATTTGATATTCCTTTTCTGCGAAACACTGAAATAGGCAAAAAAATAGCAATTTGGGATGGGCCTTCGGTTAATAGGTTAGTCCCAAAAATGATATAAAAGTGTAAAATAAAGCCCATTAACATCCAAAACATACAATATAATAGCATGGAGCAATCAAAAATTATAGATACATTGGAGACGTATCAAGCATCCCCAAGCTTAATTCCTGCTCGTCCTCGAGTAGGTAAATGATAAAAGAAGAAATTTTGATGTGGAATGATTTCTAACATATTTATCAATGTATTTTTTCTTTATTGTGGCATGAATGTTCAGATCCGAAAGATTCAAGATAAAAGTTTAATATTGACATAGAAATAATAATACTTCAAGCATACTAACTAAGCAATCATGTCTTCTCAAAATAACATGGCCAAAGAAAGTTATCCCTACAAAATCATATAGTCTGGCTATGCTTTATCTTCACCACACAAAATATTTAAATCATGCACAACCCCGATGACAAGCCAAGCAATTGTTTCATACTTTTGATGTTCTCAAACTTTTTCAATCTTCACACAATATATGAGCGTGAGCCATGGATATAGCACTATATGTGGAATAGAATGGTGGTTGTGGAGAAGACAAAAAAGGAGAAGATAGTCTCACATCAACTAGGCGTATCAACGGGCTATGGAGATGCCCATCAATAGATATCGATGTGAGTGAGTAGGGATTGCCATGCAACAGATGCACTAGAGCTATAAGTATATGAAAGCTCAACAAAAGAAACTAAGTGGGTGTGCATCCAACTCGCTTGCTCATGAAGACCTAGGGCATTTTGAGGAAGCCCATCATTGGAATATACAAGACAAATTCTATAATGAACAATTCCCACAAGTATATGAAAGTGATATCATAATAGACTCTCTATCATGAAGATCATGGTGCTACTTTGAAGCACAAGTGTGGAAAAAGATAGTAGCATTGTCCCTTCTCTCTTTTTCTCTCATTTTTTTATTTGGGCCTTTTCTCTTTTTTTGGCCTCTTTTTTTCTTTTTTTCGTCCGGAGTCTCATCCCGACTTGTGGGGGAATCATAGTCTCCATCATCCTTTCCTCACTGGGACAATGCTCTAATAATGATGATCATCACACTTTAATTTACTTACAACTCAAGAATTACAACTCAATACTTAGAAAAAAAATATGACTCTATGTGAATGCCTCCGGCGGTGTACCGGGATGTGCAATGATGCATGAGTGACATGTATGAAGAATTATGAATGGTGGCTTTGCCACAAATACGATGTCAACTACATGATCATGCAAGCAATATGACAATGATGAAGCGTGTCATAATAATGGAACAGTGCAAAGTTGCATGGCAATATATCTCGGAATGGCAATGGAAATGCCATAATAGGTAGGTATGGTGGCTGTCTTGAGGAAGGTATATGGTGGGTTTATGGTATCGGCGAAAGTTGTGCGATATTAGAGAGGCTAGCAATGGTGGAAGGGTGAGAGTGCGTATAATCCATGGACTCAACATTAGTCATAAAGAACTCACATACTTATTGCAAAAATCTATTAGTTATCGAAACAAAGTATTATGTGCATGCTCCTAGGGGGATAGATTGGTAGGAAAAGACCATCGCTCGTCCCTGAATGCCACTCATCAGGAAGACAATCAATAAATAAATCATGCTTCGACTTCATCACATAACGGTTCACCATACGTGCATGCTATGGGAATCACAAACTTCAACACAAGTATTTCTCAAATTCACAGCTACTCAACTAGCATGACTCTAATATCACCATCTCCATATCTCAAAACAATTATCAAGTATCAAACTTCTCATAGTATTCAATGCACTTCTATAGAAGTTTTTATATTATTCCTAAAAGAAAATTTCCATGTTGTTCTAAAGGACTATCAAAATAATATAAGTGAAGCATGAGAGATCAATAGTTTCTATAAAACAAATCCACCACCGTGCTCTAAAAGATATAAGTGAAGCACTAGAGCAAAAACTATATAGCTCAAAAGATATAAGTGAAGCACATAGAGTATTCTAATAAATTTGAAATCATGTGAGTCTCTATCAAAAGGTGTGTACAGCAAGGATGATTGTGGTAAACTAAAAAGCAAAGACTCAAATCATACAAGACACTCCAAGCAAAACACCTATCATGTGGTGAATAAAAATATAGCTCCAAGTAAAGTTACCGATGGACGAAGACCGAAAGAGGGGATGCCTTCCGGGACATCCCCAAGCTTAGGCTTTTTGGTGTCCTTGAATTTTACCTTGGGGTGCCATGGGAATCCCCAAGCTTAGGCTCTTGCCACTCCTTGTTCCATAATCCATCAAATCTTTACCCAAAACTTGAAAACTTCACAACACAAAACTCAAAATAGAAAATCTCATGAGCTCCGTTAGCGAAAGAAAAGAAAACACCACTTCAAGGTACTGTAGTGAACTCACTATTTATTTATATTGGTGTTAAATCTACTGTATTCCAACTTCTCTATGGTTTATAAGCTCTTTTACTAGCCATAGATTCATCAAAATAAGCAAACAACACACGAAAAACAGAATCCGTCAAAAACAGAACAGCCTGTAGTAATCTGTAGGTTTCGACCACTTCTGGAACCCCAAAAATTCTAAAATAAATTTCTCGACGTGAATAATTTATGTATTAATCATCTGAAAAAATAATTAACTAAATATCACTCTCCAAGTAAAAAT
Organism: Triticum dicoccoides; assembly: GCF_002162155.2. Classification (NCBI taxonomy): domain Eukaryota; kingdom Viridiplantae; phylum Streptophyta; class Magnoliopsida; order Poales; family Poaceae; genus Triticum; species Triticum dicoccoides. The sequence continues at coordinate 545,187,208 of NC_041386.1, read as the reverse complement.
GGCAGCAATTCTCGTGAGCACTAAAGTTTCTGTTTTTTACAGCAAGATCAAAAAGACTATCCCCAAGTCTTCCCAACGGCTCTACTTGGCACAAACGCTAATTAAACACAAAAAAACACAACCAGAACAGAGGCTATATAAATTGTTTATTAATAAACAGGAGCAAAAAGTAAGGAATGAAAATAAAATTGGGTTGCCTCCCAACAAGCACTATCGTTTAACGCCCCTAGCTAGGCATAAAAGCAAGGATAAATCTAGGTATTGCCATCTTTGGTGGGCAATTATTCAATAAGACACCTATAACCCCTAGGTGTTTCTTTCTTTTCATTAATTATCAAACTCCTAGGCACAAAATCAAGAAAATCATTTGTAGCAAACGGTTCCTTAATGATAGCAAAAAGATTGGGATGAACACTTATTGATTATAAATCCGCGGTTTCCTTACTAGAGGATTCACCCTTATTTTTAGGAACATAGACAAGCTTGGCAATTTGGGTAGGAGGATTTGGAGTATTTTTTACAGAACAAAAAGTGGACCCCAAGTTGGTGATAATTCCCTCAAGTTTATCGATTCTAGTAGAATCTTGATCTATTCTTTCATTAACTATGGGTTCTTTTTCCTTAAAACTTTTCAGAGTAACTCCCACCTTAGATCCATATTGGGTAATTTGGTTGTGGATCTTTTTATCCAAATTCTCAATCAACTCTACAGTAGCAACTTTATTCTCAATAATTTCAAGCCTTTGCATCACATGTTCCAAAGTTAACATAGTTCCATTAACCAAAAGAGGTGGTGAGCGAAACAAATCTATCATAGAGTTATAAGAATCAAAAGTATGGCTACTGTCGGTGTCAAAACCGGCGGATCTCGGGTAGGGGGTCCCAAACTGTGCGTCTAGGCCGGATGGTAACAGGAGGCAGGGGACACAATGTTTTACCCAGGTTCGGGCCCTCTTGATGGAGGTAAAACCCTACGTCCTGCTTGATTAATATTGATGATATGGGTAGTACAAGAGTATATCTACCACGAGATCAGAGAGGCTAAACCCTAGAAGCTAGCCTATGGTATGATTGTATGTTGTAGTTGTCGTGTCCTACAGACTAAAACTCTCCGGTTTATATAGACACCGGAGAGGGTTAGGGTTACACAAGGTCGGTTACAAAGGAGGAGATATCCATATCCGTATTGCCTAGCTTGCCTTCCACGCCAAGTAGAATCCCATCCAGACACGAGACGAAGTCTTCAATCTTGTATCTTCATAGTCCAACAGTCCGGCCAAAGGATATAGTACGGCTGTCCGGAGACCCCCTAATCCAGGACTCCCTCAGTAGCCCCTGGACCAGGCTTCAATGACGATGAGTCCGGCGCACAGTATTGTCTTCGGCATTGCAAGGCGGGTTCCTTCTCCGAATACATCACAGAAGAATTTGAATACAAGGATAGTGTCTGACCCTGCAACATAAGTTCTACGTACCACCGTAGAGAGAATAATATTTCAGCAAATCTAATTTGCTGACTTGTTTTGGCAACACGACATTATGCCATGGCCCGGTGATTATTCGAACCGTTTCCTTTAACTAGCCCTGCACATAACGCGAGGCAGTTTTTTGACACGTCTTGTCAAAGCAGAGATCGTGTCCCCTTATTACGGGATTCTCATCAATACGGGCGTGGGTAACCCAACCGCGCCATCGATTACGGCACTTGGGGGATAAGAGAGTTTTACCAGGCTAGTGGGGGGCGCATAGTTTCGTCCGCCCATATAAAGGGATAAGGATTCACCTTTTCATCCACGCCTTCTTCCTCCTTTGCTCATCCATTTTCGCACACTCGAGCTCTAGCGCCCAAGTCCGCACTTCCCACCTCAACCTTCTCCAACCATGTCCGGAGCGGGAGGCGGGTGGATGGTCTCCTCCTCCATGGAGGGAGACATCAAGAAGCTGAGGAGAGCCGGATACCTGCCCGACGACATCGCGCACCGGCTCCCAGATGAGGGGCGGCTCATCCCCACCCCCAGGCCCCATGAGAGGGTAGTGTTCCTCACCCATTTCCTTCGCGGACTGGGATTCCCTCTCCACCCATTCATCCGAGGGCTCATGTTCTATTACGGCCTGGATTTTCACGATCTGGCCCCGAACTTCATCCTCAACATCTCGGTGTTTATCGCTGTGTGCGAGGCCTTCCTCCGCATCAAGCCCCACTTCGGTTTATGGCTGAAGATCTTCAATGTCAAGCCGAAGGTTGTGGGCAGCTGCCAGGCGGAGTGCGGAAGCGCCATGGTGGGCAAGATGCCCAACGTTACATGGCTCGAGGGCTCCTTTGTGGAAACCATAAAGGGGTGGCAATCGGGGTGGTTCTACATCACCGAGCCGCGTGACCCTTCATGGGCAGCAGCCCCCGAGTTCCGATCTGGCATCCCCATGCGGCTCACCTCCTGGAAAGAGAAGGGTCTGTCCTAGGGTAGTTCGGAAGAGCTGACCGGACTCCAAACATGTATTCAAAACATGGTGAACAAGAAGCTCAAACTTGTCAACGTAGTCCAGGTCATGCTCCACCACCGGATCCTCCCGTGCCAACAACGGGACTTCAACTTGTGGGAGTTCGACCGAGCGCAACACCGAACTCTGAACGGGCTCTTCGACACAACTCAAGAAGATGCCTGGAGGGTGCTGTTCAAAAGCGCCGAGGTCCCCCCTCCCATTACTGAGGATCGCGGATTTAGCGCGAAGCGCCAAGCCAGTGCGGTAAGCTGCTTTACCTTTCACAGGATACTTATTTTTTATAGATTGACTCCATGCGGGGTCTTAACTCCCGTACCTTTGACAGGACTGGCATGAGACGGCCGGACAAATCGACTGTCTGGCTCCTTTGCCCGAAGGCCCAGCGGACGCTCTTCTGGCGAAGATGCTGACTCCGGCTCCTTATACGGTGCCAGAGAAGACCAAGAAGGCCAAGGGAACCCGAAAGAGTTCCTGACGCCAGGCGTCGTCGGACTCACTGTCCGATGACTCTGCGGCGCACTCCTCCCCCAAAGACGAGGAAGAAGAAGAAGATGCTCCCCCTCCAGCTGGGGGAGATAAGAAAAGGAAGGCCGCCCCAACTGGGGGCCCGAAGGGTCCAAGAAGGGAAGGACTCTCCTTCCGAACAATTCCACCACCGCCGACAAAGGCGAAGACGAGTGGTTGCCCAGGGCCAAGCCCCTGGGGAGATCGTAAGTATTCGGATAGCAGAGTAACTCATAGCATTCCTTTGTCGCACTACTTTCCCTAACGCCGAACATAATTATGCAGGCCGCCACGAGCCAGTATTGATGTATCATCGGACGGCTCCCTGGGCTCGTCGGACATGGATAGCGATCCAGTCCCGACCGTCACCTCCCCTCATCCTGCTGACGACGCCGAGGTGCTGTCTCAAGAGGCACCAGGTCGAGGGGAGACAGTCCCGGAGGCGCCTCAAGGCGACCTTCCGGGCTCCGGGAGCCGAGGGGACGGGGCCCCTGAGAGCTCCGAGTTCGGCCCTCAGCCGAATACCGCGCCGGAACCTCCAGTGGTTCTGGGCTCGGACAGGCGGCCTCCTTCTAAGAGGGGCAAGACGCCTGTGCCGGTGACCTTTGTCCATCCAGAGGCGCCAGACAATCTACTAGAAGTGCTTCGCAGCGCTTCCATCGACGAGGAGCACCATACTATTATGAGTGCGGTGGTCGAGAAGGTTCAGTCCGCCAAGAGCGGATTGACTGAAGCATGTGCCAGCCATCTAACAGGCTTTGAGGTAAGTGTTTTAAAATATAGGAAAAATATTACCACATAGAAAGTAGCCCCTGATGCTTTGTTCGGTGTTCACAAAGAAAAGCCGAACAGAGGATCAAATAATATCGCAGGAGTCTAATATAAGTATGTCAATATGCGTATGCAGGCCTCGCTGCTGGCGTCCGCCGCACTGACTGCGGAGGTCGCCGTACTAAAGCAGGACCTCGAGGGGTCCAAGAAAGAGCTCGGCATTGCCAAGAGGCAGCTCGAGGAGAACAAGGGTAAGTAATACCCTGTCTATAGATATGTATATATAAAAGAAGAGGTGATTGCAAAATGACAGGATCATCGTATATCTGCCAGGGGCCACGACCGAGGTGGCCACCCTGAAGCAAGCGCTAACCCAGGCCGAAGATAAAGCGGCCAAGGAGCGTATCGAGCGGGAAAAGTAGGAGGCTTGAGTGGGCGAGGTGCAGCAAGAGCTCCAGGCTCTCATGACGAAGCACAAGGTGTTGGAGCTCGACTCAAAGACGCGACAGTCTGAGCTTGCCGCGGCCCTTGAGAGCGCAAAAAGTGCCAAGGCTGAAGCCGAAAAGGCCCTCCAGGAGATTGATGCGATGAAGAAAATAGCGGCGGGTAAGGCATTCTATATGCAAAGCAAGCATGTAAAAGTAAATTACCGATTACTTACCCGAATTTGGAGCTCTCCAGGAGCATTCGCAGATTTGCCCCGCAGCGTGTCGGATGCCGCACAGTTTTACCAGGCCGAGGAGGGGAGCTCAACGGAGAAGCTGTTCTGGTCTCAGTATACTGGGACCGAACACCCGATGCCTCTGAGCGACCAGCTAAAGCAGCTGGTCGAGCTGCACAAGGCGGCCGAACAAGCCATGAAGGGCCTTATAGTCCGGCTGTGGCCTGGCGACGCCCTTCTGAACAGCTACTTCGGACTGGTGAGGTGGCTTGTGGATGCCTGCCCACGGCTGGAGGTCGTCATGCGGTCCGTCTGCATCGAAGGTGCATGCCGGGCTTTCGCCCATGTGAAGGTGAAGTGGGCCAAGCTAGACGCTGTGAAGCTGATCAAGGAAGGGCCGCCGCAGGGCAAGGAGCATCGCACCCCCGAAATTTATTATGAGGGTGTCCTGAAGGGTGCCCGTCTTGTAGCGGACGAATGTTCCAAGGATGTAATATTTGAGTAAACTTGCTCGTGTGATCCTGTATGATGAAAACTTGTTTCATATGCGCTATGCAACGCTTGTGTGAATTTAAAATATTACCTTCTGTTTGGCTGTTTATCCAATCTGAGAGATGGCTAGTCCTCGACTTCTGCCCCCATGCCATGAGTGCTGGGGTGTTCGGGATAAACCTGAGCACTCTTGTTCCCATGTTTGGGTCCTTCGAGGGAGGTGCTCAGCACAACGAACAAGGCAACTGGACTAATAATGCTTTATCACCTCTCACTTAGCCATAGAATTCTATAATTTTAAATTTCGGCGAAGCCCCTGGTATTCGGAAGGCCGAACTCGGGGTGCGATACACGCCTTTAAGCCGGACAGGGCCGACCCCTCGCCCTAAGTGGCATAAGTCTTTAGGGACTCGAAAACCTCGCCGAACAGCGACCAGTCTCTCGCCTTATCATGACAGTCAGTTTTAGCTTTCTCTACTGAGGTGCTCAGCCCGGCAGAACCGGGGCACAATCGCAGTAGTTCTCCTAGCACTACCTTAGCCGATAGAGAAGAACGTAAGGTACCAAAACATAGGAGCCGGGGAAACCCAACATTTGACCAAAGACATGATTCGGAGCTGATGCATATAGTGCTATAAGTTCGGGGTGCCGCACTTGTGAAAGTGTTCGGACTTTTCACACCATATTGTGGGGTACGTAAGCCCCTGGTGTATTGGCCGTACCAAAGTGTATGGTTGCAAGGTGTCGTTAATGAACGCATATATATATATATAACAAGAATGCAATAATAGTCATGATGTTATGCATTGTTTATTCAAAAAGGTGCGTTAAAGCAAAATAATACAGATGATGTGATTAGCAAAGAGTAAGACTATGTCCCTTCCATGGGCAAGCTGAGGAATAGTATTAAATCAAATATTTCGCTCATTATTGTAATCCACCTGGGAATTCCGTGGTGTGATGTAGCTTTCTGTCTCCTTGGTTGCTGCAGCATGTGTTCGGCAATAGTGCTGCCAGACAGGGTTTCCAGAGATTAAGGTCCTGAAAAAAGAGAAAAATAACCAAACGGGAAGCCCCTAGTGTGGTTTAAGCCACATCTTGGGGCGTGCCGCAGTGTGCCCCCTCCCCACCTATGCCCATGGTATTCTTAATGCGTAATTATGTATGCGTGGCACGAGCTTCGCTGTTTGGCTGGGACTGGGGTGGGGGCCGCATTGCTACGCAAGCTCAGATCGCGCTAGGCGGTCTATTTGCCGATTGCTCCGAGCACGCTTGAAGGTGTCCGGGTTTTGAAATGCCGAACTGGTAGATTGCCTTGTGAGGCTGTTTTGCGCTTCTGTTGCGAGGGCCGCAGTGTGCTCCTCTGTTCGGAGAGAGCGCTCTGTGTTTCCATTGACTGTAATAACCCTGCGAGGTCCTGGCATCTTGAGCTTGAGGTATGCATAATGTGGTACCGCATTGAATTTCGCAAATGCGGTTCGCCCGAGCAGTGCATGATAACCACTGCGGAACGGGACTATATCGAAGATTAACTCTTCGCTTCGGAAGTTATCCAGGGATCCGAAGACCACTTCCAATGTAATTGAGCCTATGCAATGGGCCTCTACACCTGGAATGACGCCCTTGAAGGTCGTTTTTGTGGGTTTGATCCTTGGGGTTTATACCCATTTTGCGCACTGTGTCCTGATAAAGCAGGTTCAGGTTGCTGCCGCCATTCATAAGGACTTGAGTGAGGTGAAATCCGTCAATGATTGGTTCCAGAACCAGTGCGACGAATCCGCCATGACGGATACTAGTGGGATGGTCCCTGCGATCGAAAGTGATCGGATAGGAGGACCACGGGTTGAACTTTGGGGCGACTGGCTCCAACACGTATACGTCCCTGAGTGCACGCTTCCGCTCCCTTTTGGGGATGTGGGTTGCGTATATCATGTTCACTGTCCGCACTTGTGGGGGAAACCTCTTCTGTCCTCCGGTGTGTGGCTGCCGGGGCTCCTCCTCGTCATCGCTATATGGCCCCTTGTCCTTATTTTCGGCAATTAACTTACCGGCCTGCTTGAACACCCAACAATCCCTGTTGGTGTGATTGGCTGGCTTTTCTGGGGTGCCGTGTATTTGACACGAGCGATCGAGTATACGGTCCAAGATGGACGGTCCCGGCGTACTTTGTTTGAATGGCTTTGTCCGCTGGCCGGGTTTAGAGCCTTTGAATCCGGCATTGACTGTCGTATCCTCGTTATTATCGCTATTAATGCGGTGCTTATGTTTGTTGCGACGTGACCTGCTATTGCCGTCCTTGGTATCCGAAGTACCATGGTTCTTTGATATGTTATTACTACGATCCAGCCAGCTGTCTTCTCTTGCACAAAAGCAGGTCATGAGTGTCGTGAGGGCTGCCATAGATTTCGGCTTTTCCTGACCAAGGTGCCGGGCTAGCCATTCGTCCGGATGTTGTGTTTGAAAGCCGCTAGGGCCTCTGCATCCGGACAATCGACAATTTGATTTTTCTTTGTTAGGAACCGAGTCCAGAATTGCCTGGCCGATTCTTCTGGCTGCTGAATTATGTGGCTCAAGTCATCAGCATCTGGTGGCCGCACATAAGTGCCCTGAAAGTTGTCGAGGAATGCGGCTTCCAGATCTTCCCAACAGCTGATGGACTCGGCTGGCAAGCTGTTAAGCCAATGCCGCGCTGGTCCCTTGAGCTTTAGTGGGAGGTATTTGATGGCGTGTAAGTCGTCACTGCGGGCCATGTGGATGTGGAGGAGGAAATCCTCGATCCATACTGCGGGATCTGTTGTGCTGTCGTATGATTCAATATTTACAGGTTTGAAACCTTCTGGGATTTGATGATCCATTACTTCGTCTGTGAAGCATAAGGGGTGTGCGGCGCCTTTGTATTGGGCTATATTGCAACGCAGCTCAAATGGGTCTTGCCCGCTGTGTTCGGCCTGGCCGGATTTGCTTTTACTATATCTGGCGTGACGTTTATCGTCTCGCAGAGTGGCGCGCCCTTGTGATCCATAGATCGATCTTGCATGCTTTGCTTTGTCCTCCAATATGTCTCGCAGGTCTGGCATATCTCCCCATGCTTTTTTATTTGAATGGCGTCGGGGTGGAGGCTGAGTTTTTGGCTAGAATGCCTCTCTATCGCGGCCACGAGGTGGCCGATCAGCCGTATCATACACTTCTTCCTCCAGTCGGGGTAGCAACCTGCACTTTGGGTAACTCTTGGAGGGGCACTCGAGTTTATATTCCTCGGCCGTGAGGACTTCAGTCCATTTGTCAGCTAGCAGATCCTGATTAGCTTGAAGCTGCTGCTGCTTTTTCTTAAGGTTACTTGTCATGGCTATAAGCCGGCGTTTGAAGCGCTCTTGTTCGACGGGATCCTCTAGCATAGTGAATTCGTCGTCGCCGAGGCTTGCCTCATCTTCGAAGGGGGGCATGTAATTATCATCCTCCTCTTCTCCATCTGCCGCTCTCTCAGGAGGGTTGGCTCCTCCATCCTCCTGCTCTAAATCTTGCTGGAGGGGTTGTCGTTGTCTTCGGCACTATCCGGAGTATTATTATCTCCTGTGCCGGTATCACCACTTTTGCTTTGGCGGGACTTAGAGCGGCGCCGCTGACGTCGGCGCTTGGGTTGCTTCTTGGAGGGGTCATCCTCCGCTATCTCGTCGCCATTGCCTTCTTTGGGTGTATCCACCATGTATATATCGTATGATGAGGTGGTTGTCTAGTGCCCTGTGGGCAGTGGTTCCTCTTCGCCTCCCGTATCGTCGTCCATACCGTCGATGTCTTCGGAGTCGAAGTCGAGCATGTCGGTTAAGTCATCGACAGTGGCTACTAAGTGGGTGGTGGGTGGGCCTCGAATTTCTTCGTCGTCCGCATCCCAGTCCTGCCGGACATAGTTTGGCCAGGATCCTCCTGACAAGGAGAGAGACCTTAATGAGTTCAGTATGTCGCCAAAGGGCGAGTGCTGAAAAATATCCACGGAGGTAAACTCCATGATCGGCGCCCAATCGGATTCGATAGGAACGGGCGCACGCGGTTCGGAGTCCGTGGCCGGAGAGGGATCCGGCAGTTTAACAACACGGCTCTCGTACAAGGTAAGGTCGATGTTTGGCTTGATCGCCGCTGAGGGTAAGGCCTCTGTGGCGGGGTCCATCCACCCGTCCGCGGAAGGCGTAACTTTCAATCTGCTCCAGATGACCAAGCAAATTGGCCTGCAGTGCAAAGCCGCCGAATACGAAGATCTATCCGGGGAGAAAAGTCTCACCCTGGACTGCACCGCCATCGATGATAGTAGGAGCCATCAAGCCTAACGGCGACGACACAGAGGAGCTCTCAATGAAAGCACCAATGTCGGTGTCAAAACCGGCGGATCTCGGGTAGGGGGTCCCGAACTGTGCGTCTAGGCCGGATGGTAACAGGAGGCAGGGGACACAATGTTTTACCCAGGTTCGGGCCCTCTTGATGGAGGTAAAACCCTACGTCCTGCTTGATTAATATTGATGATATGGGTAGTACAAGAGTAGATCTACCACGAGATCAGAGAGGCTAAACCCTAGAAGCTAGCCTATGGTATGATTGTATGTTGTAGTTGTCGTGTCCTACGGACTAAAACTCTCCGGTTTATATAGGCACCGGAGAGGGTTAGGGTTACACAAGGTCGGTTACAAAGGAGGAGATATCCATATCCGTATTGCCTAGCTTGCCTTCCACACCAAGTAGAGTCCCATCCGGACACGAGACAAAGTCTTCAATCTTGTATCTTCATAGTCCAACAGTCCGGCCAAAGGATATAGTCCAGCTGTCTAGAGACCCCCTAATCCAGGACTCCCTCAGCTACCCAAGAAATTCCCTCTGGTAATGGTATCTAGAATATATCTGTACCAAGGAGTATAGCCTACATAAAAATTACGGAGAAGAACGAAAGTAGATTGCTTCCTGGTAGATCTATTTTGAGCACTGCAAATTCTATACCAAGCGTCTTTTATATTTTCTCCCTCCATTTGCTTAAAATTAAGAACTTCATTCTCGAGAGACAACGGAGAAGATAGAGGACTAGCCATAACAACAAGGCAAGCAAGAAAGCGACGAACGCAAAAGAGAGGGCGAATAAAACGGCAAGGGTGAAGTGGGGGAGAGGAAAACGAGAGGAAAATGGCAAATAATGTAATGCGAGGGATAAGAGTTTGTGATGGGTACTTGGTATGTCTTGACTTGTGTGTAGACTCCCCGGCAATGGCGCCAGAAATGGCTCGTTGTCGGGAGTCAAATCTTGACTTGACTTGGCGCGAATCTCCCCAGCAACGGCGCCAGAAATGGCTCGTTGTCGGGAGTAAAATCTTGACTTGACTTGGCGCGAATCTCCCCGGCAACGGCTCCAGTAATCCTTCTTGCTACCTCTTGAGCACTGTGTTGGTTTTCCCTTGAAGAGGAAAGGGTGATGCAGTAAAGTAGCGTAAGTATTTCCCTCAGTTTTTGAGAACCAAGGTATCAATCCAGCAGGAGATCACGCTCGAGTCCCACGCACCTACACAAACAAATAAGAACCTCGCAACCAACGCGATAAAGGGGTTGTCAATCCCTTCACGGTCACTTATGAGAGTGAGATCTGATAGATATGATAAGATAATTTTTTTGGTATTTTTATGATAAAGAGAAATAAAGATGCAAAGTAAAATAAACGGCAATAGAAATAGCTAAGTGTTGGAAGATTAATATGATGGAAGATAGACCTGGGGGCCATAGGTTTCGCTAGTGGCTTCTCTCAAGAGCATAAGTATTACGGTGGGTAAACGAATTACTATCGAGCAATTGATAGAATTGAGCATAGTTATGAGAATATCTAGGTATGATCATGTATATATGCATCACGTCCGCGACAAGTAGACCGAAATGATTCTGCATCTACTACTATTACTCCACACATCGACCGCTATCCAGCATGCATCTAGAGTATTAAGTTCATAAGAACAGAGTAATGATTTAAGTAAGATGACATGATGTAGAGGGATAAACTCATGTAATATGATATAAACCCCATCTTTTTATCCTCGATGGCAACAATACAATACGTGCCTTGCTGCCCCTGCTGTCACTGGGAAAGGACACCACAAGATTGAACCCAAAGCTAAGCACTTCTCCCATTGCAAGAAAGATCAATCTAGTAGGCCAAACCAAATTGATAATTCAAAGAGACTTGCAAAGATAAACCAATCATACATAAAAGAATTCAGAGGAGATTCAAATATTGCTCATAGATAATCTGGATCATAAACCCACAATTCATCGGATCTCGACAAACACACCGCAAAAGAAGATTACATCGAATACCAAGAGAATCGAGGAGAACTTTGTATTGAGATCCAAAGAGAGAGAAGAAGCCATCTAGCTATTAGCTATGGACCGAAGGTCTGAAGTAAACTACCCACACATCACCGGAGAGGCCATGGAGTTGATGTAGAGGCCCTCCGTGATCAATGCCCCCTCTGACGGAGCTCCGGAAAAGGCCCCAAGATGGGATCTCTTGGGTACAGATGGTTGCGGCGGTGGAATTAGGTTTCGTGGTGCTCCTAGATGTTTGCGGGGTACATGGACTTATATAGGAGGAAGAAGTAGGTTGGTGGAGCAACGAGGGGCCCACGAGGGTGGAGGGCGTGCCCAGGGGGTGGGCACGCCCCCTGCCTCGTGGCCTCCTCGATTGTTTCTTGACTCCCACTCCAAGTCTCCTAGATCACGTTTGTTGAGAAAATCATGTTCCCGAAGGTTTCATTCCGTTTGGACTTCGTTTGATATTCCTTTTCTGCGAAACACTAAAATAGGCAAAAAAAACATCAATTTGGCCTGGGCCTTCGGTTAATAGTTTAGCCCCAAAAATGATATAAAAGTGTAAAATGAAGCCCATTAACATCCAAAACAGATAATATAATAGCATGGAGCAATCAAAAATTATTGATACGTTGGAGACGTATTAGTGCCGATGGTGATCATGACGATGCTTCAGAGATGGAGATCACAAGCACAAGATGATGATGGCCATATCATATCACTTATATTGATTGCATGCGATGTTTATCTTTTATGCATCTTATTTTGCTTAGAACGACGGTAGCATTATAAGATGATCTCTCACTAAATTTCAAGGTACAAGTGTTCTCCCTGAGTGTGCACCGTTGCGAAAGTTCGTCATGCCGAGACACCACCTGATGATCGGGTGTGATAAGCTCTACGTTCACATACAATGGGTGCAAGCCAATTTTGCACATGCAGAATACTCGGGTTAAACTTGACGAGCCTAGCATATGCAGATATGGCCTCGGAACACTAGAGACCGAAAGGTCGAGCGTGAATCATATAGAAGATATGATCAACATAGTGATGTTCACCATTGAAAACTACTCCATCTCACGTGATGATCAGACATGGTTTAGTTGATATGGATCATGTGATCACTTAGATGATTAGAGGGATGTCTATCTAAGTGGGAGTTCTTTAATAATTTGATTAACTAAACATTAATTTATCATGAACTTAGTACCTGATAGTATTTTGCATGTATATGTTGTTGTAGATAGATGGCCCGTGTTGTTGTTCCGTTGAATTTTAATGAGTTCCTTGAGAAAGCAAAGTTGAAAGATGATGGTAGCAATTACACGGACTGGGTCCGTAACTTTAGGATTATCCTCATTGCTGCACAGAAGAATTACATCCTGGAAGCATCTCTAGGTGCCAAACCTACTGCAGGAGCAACACCAGATGTTATGAACGTCTGGCACAGCAAAGCTGATGACTACTCGATAGTTCAGTGTGCCATGCTTTACGGCTTAGAACCGGGACTTCAATGACATTTTGAACGTCATGGAGCATATGAGATGTTCCAGGAGTTGAAGTTAATATTTCAAGAAAATGTCCGGATTGAGAGATATGAAGTCTCCAATAAGTTCTATAGCTGCAAGATGGAGGAGAATAGTTCTGTCAGTGAGCATATACTCAGAATGTCTGGGTATAACAATCACTTGATTCAACTGGGAGTTAATCTTCCGAATGATAGTGTTATTGACAGAATTCTTCAATCACTTGCACCAAGCTACAAGAGCTTCGTGATGGACTATAACATGCAAGGGATGGATAAAATGATTCCTGAGCTCTTCGCAATGCTAAAGGCTGCGGAGGTAGAAATCAAGAAGGAGCATCAAGTGTTGATGGTTAACAAGACCACCAGTTTCAAGAAAAAGGGCAAAGGGAAGAAGAAGGGGAACTTCAAGAAGAAGAACAAACAAGTAGCTGTTCAGGAGAAGAAACCCAAGTCTAGACCTAAGCCTGAGACTGAGTGCTTCTACTGCAAGCAGACTGGTCACTGGAAGCAGAACTGCCCCGAGTATTTGGCGGATAAGAAGGATGGCAAGGTGAACAAAGGTATATGTGATATACATGTTATTGATGTGTACCTTACTAATTCTCCAGTAGTGCCTGGGTATTTGATATTGGTTCTGTTGCTAATATTTGCAACTTGAAATAGGGACTACGGATTAAGCAAAGATTAGCAAAGGGCAAGGTGACGATGTGCGTGGGAAATGGTTCCAAAGTCGATGTGATCGCGGTCGACACGCTACCTCTACATCTACCTTCGGTATTAGTTTTAGACCTAAATAATTGTTATCTGGTGCCAGCGTTGAGCATGAATATTATATCTAGATCTTGTTTAATGCGAGATGGTTATTCATTTAAATCAGAAAATAATGGTTGTTCTATTTATATGAGTAATATCTTTTATGGTCATGCACCCTTGAAGAGTGGTCTATTCTTTTTGAATCTCGATAGTGAAGATACACATATTCATAGTATTGAAGCTAAAAGATGCAAAGTTGATAATGATAGTGCAACTTATTTGTGGCACTGCCATTTGGGTCATATTGGTGTAAAGTGCATGAAGAAACTCCATTCTGATGGACTTTTGGAATCACTTGATTATGAATCACCTGGTACTTGCGAACCATGCCTCATGGGCAAGATGACTAAAACACCGTTCTCCGGAAGAATGGAGCGAGCAACAGATTTATTGGAAATCATACATACTGATGTATGTGGTCCGATGAATGTTGAGGCTCGTGGCGGATATCGTTATTTTCTCACCTTCACAGATGATTAGAGTAGATACGGGTATATCTACTTGATGAAACATAAGTCTGAAACATTTGAAAAGTTCAAAGAATTTCAGAGTGAAGTGGAAAATCATCGTAACAAGAAAATAAAGCTTTTACGATCTGATCGTGGAGGAGAATATTTGAGTTACGAGTTTAGTTTTCATTTGAAACAATGTGGAATAGTTTCGCAACTCACGCCACCTGGAACACCACAGTGTAATGGTGTGTCCAAACATTGTAATCGTACTTTACTAGATATGGTGCGATCTATGATGTCTCTTACTGATTTACCGCTATCATTTTGGGGTTATGCTTTAGAGACGGCTGCATTCACGTTAAATAGGGCACCATCTAAATCCGTTGAGATGACTCCTTCTGAACTGTGGTTTGGCAAGAAACCAAAGTTGTCGTTTCTTAAAGTTTGGGGCTGCGACGCTTATGTGAAAAAACTTCAACCCGATAAGCTCAAATCCAAATCGGAGAAATGTGTCTTCATAGGATACCCAAAAGAAACAGTTGGGTACACCTTCTATCACAAATCCTAAGGCAAGACTTTTGTTGCCAAGAATGGATCCTTTCTAGAGAAGGAGTTTCTCTCGAAAGAAGTGAGTGGGAGGAAAGTAGAACTTGTTGAGGTAACTGTACCTGCTCCCTTATTGGAAAGTAGTTCATCAGAGAAACCGATTCCTGTGACACCTACACCAGTTAGTGAGGAAGCTAATGATGATGATCATGAAACTTCAGATCAAATTACTACCAAACCTCGTAGGTCAACCAGAGTAAGATCCGCACCAGAGTGGTACGGTAATCCTATTCTGGAGGTCATGTTACTAGACCATGACGAACCTGTGAACTATGAGGAAGCGATGATGAGCCCAGATTCCGCAAAATGGCTAGAAGCCATGAAATCTGAGATGGGATCCATGTATGAGAACAAAGTGTGGACTTTGGTTGACTTGCCCGATGATCGGCAAGCCATCGAGAATAAATGAATCTTCAAGAAGAAGACAGACGCTGATGGTAATGTTACTGTCTACAAAGCTCGACTTATTGCGAAAGGTTTTTGACAAGTTCAAGGAATTGACTACGATGAGACCTTCTCACTCGTAGCGATGCTTAAGTCCATCCGAACCATGTCAGCTATTGCCGCATTTTATGATTATGAAATTTGGCAAATGGATGTAAAGACTGCATTCCTGAATGGATTTCTGGAAGAAGAGTTGTATATGATGCAACCTGAAGGTTTTATTGATCCAAAGGGTGCTAACAAAGTATGCAAGCTCCAGTGATCCATTTATGGACTGGTGCAAGCCTCTCGGAGTTGGAATAAATGTTTTGATAGTGTGATCAAAGCATATGGTTTTATACAGACTTTTGGAGAAGCCTGTATTTACAAGAAAGTGAGTGGGAGCTCTGTAACATTTCTAATATTGTATGTGGATGACATATTGTTGATTGGAAATGATATAGAATTTATGGATAGCATAAAAGGAGATTTGAATAAGAGTTTTTAAATGAAAGACCTCGGTGAAGCTGCTTAGATATTAGGCATGAAGATCTATAGAGATAGATCAAGACGCTTAATTGGACTTTCACAAAGCACATACCTTGACAAAGTTTTGAAGAAGTTCAAAATGGATCAGGCAAAGAAAGGGTTCTTGCCTGTGTTACAAGGTGTGAAGTTGAGTAAAACTCAATGCCCGACCACTATAGAAGATAGAGAGAAAATGAAAGATGTTCTCTATGCTTCAGCCATAGGCTCTATCATGTATGCAATGCTATGTACCAGACCTGATGTGTGCCTTGCTATTAGTTTAGTGATAATCCCCAAGTGCAGGGAATCATCGTAGCAATTTCCAAAGGTGGAAGTGATTAGCATGGAGTGTCGAACCCACAAGGAGCTAAAGGTAAGATCAATATTCTCTCAAGCCCTATCTGCCACTGATACGACTCTACGTACACCGAACGTTTGCTTCCAACTAGAAACGAGAAATAAAACTACGTTGTGGGTATGAAGTGGATAACTTTGTATGATATTTGAGAGCTAAAATATGAAAGTAGGTGTTGTTATCATAAAGTTAGAATATATTACTAAATATTATAAATAGCGAGTGTGGAATAATGGTGGATCGGTGTGCGAAATTGTCCTAGGCAATTGTTAACAAGACCGATAGTCGTCATTGCAATTTCATATGAGGGAGAGGCATAAGCTAACATACTTTCTCTACTTGGATCATATGCACTTATGATTGGAACTCTAGCAAGCATCCGCAACTACTAATGATCATTAAGGTAAAACCCAACCATAGCATTAAAGCATCAAGTCCTCTTTATCCCATACACAACAACTCCCTTACTCGGGTTTGTGTTTTAGTCACTCACGCAACCCACTATAAGAGAATCATAAAAGTATTGCAACACCCTACAACGGGAATCCCTCGCGCTTGCACGACACGGAGGGCACCATAGGACAACACCCAAATAAAACATACAACTCGTACCAATCTAGATCATCAATCAACCCAAAGACAAAATATGTCTACTCAAAATATCATAGGATGGAAACACATCATTGGATCATAATATCTGGCATAAAGCACCATGTTCAAGTAGGGATTACAGCGGGGTGCGGGAGAGTGGACCGCGTAAAAGAGATGAGGATGGTGATGATGATGGTGATGTTGATGAAGACAATCACCACGGCGATGATTCCCCTCTCAATGGCACTCCGGTGCCACCAAGAGAGAGGAGGAGAGATTCTCCCCCTTGTGCTTCCTCCTCCATGGCCTCCCCCTGGATGGGGAGAGGTTCCCCCTCTGGTCCTTGGCCTTCATGACGATAATGGCCCCTCCAGGATCCTCCTCCATGCCCTCCGGTGATGATGGCCCCCTCCGGCAGGGTGCCAAAGAGGGCCTAGATTGGTTTTCGGTGGCTACAGAGGCTTCTGGCGGCAGAACTCCCGATCTAGGTTAATTTTCCGAGGTTTCTGTATTTATAGGAATTTTTGGCATCGGTCTCACGTCAAGGAGGTGCCCGAGGCGTCCACGAGGCAGGCCCACGTGCCTGGGGAGTGGGTGGGTGGGCACGCCCCCCACCCACATGGACGCCCTGGGACTCTCCTGGCCCAACTCTTTTACTCCGGGGTCTTCTTTTGGTCCATAAAAAATCGTCAAAAATTGGCACATCAATTGGACTCCGTTTGATATTCCTTTTCTGTAAAACTCAAAAACAAGGAAAAAAACAGAAACTGGCACTGGGCTCTAGGTTAATAGGTTAGTCCCAAAAACCATATAAAATAGCATATAAATGCATATAAAACATCCTAGGTTGATAATATAACAGCATGAATACTTCATAAATTATAGATACGTTGGAGACGTATCAGCATCCCCAAGCTTAATTCATGCTCGTCCTCGAGTAGGTAAATGATAAAAGAAATAATTTATGAAGTGTGAATGCTAGCAAGTGCATAAGTTTCATCAATGATAATTCCAATCACTTTTTCTAGCATCATTATATATCATAACAGTAGCTCATTTTCATAAAAAAATCATGATCAAGTAACAAGCTATTCACATGTTAAAGTATAGACCATAAACTCTCTTGAAACTAACAAACTATATTCTCAGTCATCAAACAATTGCAATGCATCTTACTTTCAGGAAGGGTCTATGTCAGAGCTTTGATGTAGCAAACTCCACATACTCAACTATCATTTAGTCTTTCACAATTGCTAACACTCACGTGATATTTATGGGTTCAAAGTTTTAATCGGACACAGAGAAAGACAGGGGCTTATAGATTCGCCTCCCAACTTTTACCTCAAGGGTAATGTCAACAATAATAGTTCATGATAACTTACATCCAATTGGATATATATATATATATATATATATATATATATATATATATATATATATATATATCAGGATCTTTCCAACACAATGTGTTTGCTAAAGGATAAAATGTAAAAAGGAAAGGTGAAGATCACCATGACTCTTGCATAAGGTAGAAGATAAAAGTAAAAGATAGGCCCTTCGCAGAGGGAAGCAGAGGTTGTCATGCGTTTTTATGGTTGGATGCACAAAATCTTAATGCAAAAGAACATCACTTTATATTGCCACTTGTGATATGGACCTTTATTATGCATTCCGTCGCTTTTATTTCTTCCACATCACAAGATCGTATAAAGCTTATTTTCTCTACATTAATAGATCATACATATTTAGAGGGCAATTTTTATTGCATGCACCGATGACAACTTACTTGAAGGATCTTACTCAATCCATAGGTAGGTATGGTGGACTCTCATGGCAAAACTGATTTAAGGAATGTTTGGAAGCACAAGTAGTATCTCTACTTGGTGCAAAGAATTTGGCTAGCATGAGGGGGAAAAGCAAGCTCAACATGTTGGATGATTCAAGAAAATATACTTTATTTCGGATATAAGAAAACATAACCCATTACGTTGTCTTCCTTGTCGGACATCAACCTTTTAGCATGTCATATTTTAATGAGTGCTCACAATTACAAAAGATGTCCAAGATAGTATATTTATATGTGAAATCTCTCTTCCTTAAATATTCTTTCATGAATTGTTCAAGTGACCAATTCTACGTTTGCTAACTTTCAATAAGTTTACTACCTATACTTATTCTATGTGAAGTCATTACTCCCCATGGTATAAGCATATGAAACATATATAAATTCAGATTTATGATATTCAATTATTCAACCATTTACTCATAATACGTGAAGCACGTGAGTAAATGACAAACTACTCCAAAAGATAATAGTGAAGGACACTGAGTAGTCAAATAATTAACTAGCCATGGGAGGATTCTTTTTCATTTAATAATTCAGATCCAATGATTTTATTCAAACAGCAAGTAAAATTGAAAATACGCTCCAAGCAAAACACATATCATGTGACGAATAAAAATATAGCTTCGAGTAAGGTATACCGATAGTTTTGAAGACGAAAGAGGGGGTGCCTTCCGGGGCATCCCCAAGCTTAGGCGCTTGAGTCTTCCTTGAATATTACCTTGGGGTGCCTCGGGCATCCCCAATCTTAGGGTCTTTCCACTCCTTATTCTCCTCATATCGATATCTCACCCAAAGCTTGAAAACTTCAATCACACAAAACTTAACGGAACTTCGTGAGATAGGTTAGTATGATAAAGAGTAAACCATTCACTTTGGTAGTGTCAAAGACAAGGTTCATAATTGTTCTCACACAATTCCTACTGTACCATATCATTTCTACAATTTATATTGAGAAATATAAGTCATAGAAACTAGAAAACAAGCAAACTATGCAATGAAAACAGAATCTGTCAGAAACAGAACAGTCTGTAATGATCTGAACACTAACCATACTTCTTCTACTCAAAAAATTATGAAATAAATTGGTGGACGTGAGGAATTTGTCTATTAATATTCTGCAAAAATAATCAACCTAATTGCACTCTCCAATAAAAAATGGCAGGAAATCTCGTGAGTGCAAAGTTTCTGTTTTTTACAACAAGATCACATTAACTTTCACCCAAGTCTTCCCAAAGGTCTTACTTGGCACTTTATTGAAACAAAAGCTATAATACATGATTAATGCAGTAGCTTAATCATTAGAACACACAAAAACATTAAGGGTAAATATTGGGTTGTCTCCCAACAAGCGCTTTTCTTTAATGCCTTTTAGCTAGGCATGATGATTTCAATGATGCTCACATAAAAGATAAGAATTGAAACATAAAGAGAGCATCATGAAGAATATGACTAGAAAATTTAAACCTAACCCACTTCCTATGCCTAGGGATTTTGTGAGTACACAACTTATGGGAACAAGAATCAACTAGCATAGGAAGGAAAAACAAGGATAACTTCATATGGTCCGCATTGGACTAGGAGAGGGGGGGCGGCACGCCCCTCCCCCTCTGGTCCGAATTGGACTAGGAGAGGGGGGCGGCGCCCCCCTTTCCTTCTCCCTCTCCCCCTTCCTTTCCCCCTCCTAGTAGGAGTAGGAAAGAGGGGAGTCCTACTCCTACTAGGAGGAGGACTACTCCTCCTGGCGCGCCTACAGGGGTCGGCCGGCCTCCCCCTTGCTCCTTTATATACGGGGGCAGGGGCACCTCTAAACACACAAGTTGATCTGTTGATCTCTCCCAGCCGTGTGCGGTGCCCCCTCCACCATAATCCATCTCGATCATATCGTAGAAGTGCTTAGGTGAAGTCCTGCGTCGGTAGCATCATCATCACCGTCACCACGATGTTGTGCTGACGGAACTCTCCCGTGAAGCTCTGCTGGATTGGAGTTCGTGGGATGTCATCGAGCTGAACGTGTGCTGAACTCAGAGGTGCCGTGCGTTTGGTACTTGGATCGATCGGACCATTAAGACGTACGACTACATCAACCGCGTTATGCTAACGCTTCCGCTTTCAGTCTACGAGGGTACGTGGACACACTCCCATCTCGTTGCTATGCATCACCATGATCCTGTGTGTGCGTAGGATTTTTTTTTGAAATTACTATGTTCCCCAACACTCACAAATACAGTACTCTCCGTCCCAAATTAGTTGACATCCAAACGAATGTATCTAAGCTAGATACATGCTCAAATGAATGTATATAAACTAGATACATGCGTTTGAGTGTCAACTAATTCCGGGCGGAGGGAGTATTCATGAATATAAACTTGAATATAACTTGGTTAGATTTTTTATGAAATTGATAGTAATGATAACTTTTCTTCAATATATAGTAATGATAACTAGCACAGTGACCCGCGAGAATTCTTTATATTGGTTGTTTTTACCAACTATAAGCCCTTGAGTTTAATTGTGTTTTGATTTAATCAAAACACATTGTATTAGCTTTCATACATGGTCCAAAATATAGTAAAATTTGTAGCCAAAACTTATGTTTCAAGAAGACATGAATAAGCGAACTAATTTGTGGTTGGATGGTTAGAGGGACTGTGGTATCCCCAGCCAACCAAGGTTCAAATCCCGGTGCTCGCATTTATTCCTGGATTTATTTCAGGATTTCCAGCGATGCGCATTCAGTGGGAGGAGACATTCCCGTCGACGACGAGGTGCCTACGGTAACTTCGTAAATTTCAAAATGATATACTGGTTCAGTCTTTCGGAGGTGCTCATAGGGGTAGGGTGTGCCTGTGTGCGTTCATAGGGGTGAATGTATACACGTTAATATGAGCGCTTTCGTCTGTACTGTGTTAAAAAAACATGAATAAATTTTGGTGGAAATATTTTGTTGCGTGTATTAATTATTGGAATGGAGCTTAATCTTTGATAAGTAAACACCAATAGCCTTGAGGTCCACGTCCCTAGATAAAAACCATAAGTTTTCATGTTCATCTCCCAACTTTCTATTCTAGTCTTTTTTTTCATGTCAAAGTATCCAGAATAACATTTCTAGAAATTTCATCCAAAATTAAATCTTAAGATGGATATCTCATATTCAAATCTTGTGTTCTTTATGATTAACAATCACATTTTAGATGTTATATTCGATTAATGTGCTATTTTTAGTATTAAAATAGTGATAAAAATGTTGAAAGAACATGCGGTGCCCTCATGTTTGGTTTTGGTAATTGATGACAATCTCTATGGACTAATGGTTGTCTTGAGTTATATTTGAAGGATTTGTCCATAGAAATTTCTTGAAGTCCATTTGTTGGTTTCAAGGAGTTTATATGTTGACCAAGGTGCTATTCAAGAAATTATAAAAAGATTGGTCATGATATATGGTTGATCAAGACTAAGTCAAGAGTGAATCAAGTTGATCAACTCACAAAGCATTGAAGATGTACCGAGAGGGATCAAGTGATCCCATGGTATGGTAAGTATTGACCATTACACTTTGTGTACTGCTACCTCTTGAGCACTGCATTGGTTTTCCCCGAAGAGGAAGGGATGATGCAGTAAAGTAGTGTAAGTATTTCCCTCGGTTTTTTGAGAACCAAGGTATCAATCCAGTAGGAGGGTACGCGCGAGTCCCTCATACCTGCACAAAACAAATAAATCCTCGCAACCAACACGAATAGGGGTTGTCAATCCCTACACGGCCACTTACGAGAGTGAGATCTGATAGATATGATAAGATAAGATGTTTGGTATTTTTGTGATAAAGATGCAAAGTAAAATAAAGGCAAACTAAAAAATCAAAGTAAATAACTAAGTAGTAGGAGATTAATATGATGAAGATAGACCCGGGGGCCATAGGTTTCACTAGTGGCTTGTCTCGAGAGCATAAGTATTCTACGGTGGGTGAACAAATTACTGTTGAGCAATTGACAGAATTGAGCATAGTTATGAGAATATCTAGGTATCATCATGTATATAGGCATCATGTCCGAGACAAGTAGACCGACTCCTGCCTGCATCTACTACTATTACTCCACTCATCGACCGCTATCCAGCATGCATCTAGAGTATTAAGTTAAAAACAGAGTAACGCCTTAAGCAAGGTGACATGATGTAGAGGGATAAACTCATGCAATATGATGAAACCCCATCTTGTTATCCTCGATGGCAACAATACAATACGTGCCTTGCTGCCCCTACTGTCACTGGGAAAGGACACCGCAAGATTGAACCCAAAGCTAAGAACTTTTCCCATTGCAAGAAAGATCAATCTAGTAGGCCAAACCAAACTGATAATTCGAAGAGACTTGCAAAGATAACCAGTCACACATAAAAGAATTCAGAGAAGATTCAAATATTATTCATAGATAGACTTGATCATAAACCCACAATTCATCGTTCAACAAACACACCGCAAAAATAAGATTACATCGAATAGTTATCCACAAGATAGGGGGAGAACATTGTATTGAGATCCAAAAAGAGAGAAGAAGCCATCAAGCTAATAACTATGGACCCGTAGGTCTGAGGTAAACTACTCACACTTCATCGGAGAGGCTATGGTGTTGATGTAGAAGCCCTCGTGAGCGATGCCCCCTCCGGCGGAGCTCTGGAACAGACCTCAAGATGGGATCTCGTGGATACAGAAAGTTGCGGCGGTGGAATTAGGGTTTTGGCTCCGTCTCTGGTCGTTTGGGGGTACGTAGGTATATATAGGAGGAAGGAGTACGTCGGTGGAGCAACAGGGGGCCCACGAGGGTGGAGGGCGCGCCTGGGGGGGTAGGTGCACCCCCCTACCTCGTGGCCTCCTCTTTTGTGTCTTGACGTAGGGTCCAAGTCTTCAGGGTCTTGTTCGTTGAGAAAATCATGTTCCCGAAGGTTTCATTCCATTTGGACTCCGTTTGATATTCCTTTTCTTCGAAGCCCTAAAACAGGCAAAAACAGCAATTCTAGGCTAGGCCTTCGGTTAATAGGTTAGTCCCAAAAATAATATAAAAGTGGATAATGAAGCCCAATAATGTCCAAAACAGTAGATAATATAGCATGGAGCAATCAAAAATTATAGATATGTTGGAGACGTATCATGTACTAACCCATGATCTATGTGAGAGTTCTTTGTGGGGTTAGGTATGTTTCCATGGGCTTGTGTCAAGAGGAAGGTATCATACAACCCATGGAGAGGATGACAGTGGTGATCGTCATCAAGATTGCGGTGTGCAAGTTCAAGTGGAGCATCACGAAGAGATCAAGTGCTTGAAGCTTTCCGTCCATTGCGGTGACAATGGACTTGTGAAGATGTGTCGAAGAGTGGCTCACCCATAGTGGAGTATGGGTAGCAATCAACTAGTGTTCATCGACCCAACGCAATCAATAAAGGTGGTCCATCTTGAGGAGGACAAGATCGTCATCATCTAGCTCAAGTGGATTATGCGCAAGGCAAAGGTTTGCCCTTGATAGGTTTTTTATTTTACCGGTCTCATGGTGGTAGTTGGGAGACCGGGTTATAGGATCGATTGTCGTACTATCAAGGGGGGTTGTTTAGTAAGTAGCTTGATCGTATCATTCGTAGAGAGCTTAAACCATTGCATCATTGCATCATCTTTCTTGATTCTTGTTTGGTGTTTCTCTTTGTGAGTTTTAGAGCTTACGGTCATCTTCATGACAAGCTCTGAGTTCATTGAAAACGGACTTCACATGCATCTTCTATGATGTTTTCGACGTTGGAGGTTATTGATACGTCTCCATCGTATCTACTGTTCCAAACACTTTTGCCCTTGTTCTGGACTCTAACTTGCATGATTTGAATGGAACTAACCCGGACTGACGCTGTTTTCAGCAGAATTGCCATTGTGTTATTTATGTGCAGAAACAAAAGTTTTCGGAATGTTCTGAAACTCCATGGAACGTATTTTTGGAAATAATAAAAAATCCTGGCAAAAGATCAAGACCAGGGGGGCCACACCCTAGCCACGAGGGTGGGGGCGCGCCTGCCCCCTTGGGCGCGCCTCCTACCTCGTGGACCCCCTGGAGCTCCTCCGACCTCAACTCCAACTCTATATATTTGCTTTCGGGGAGAAAAAAATAAAGAAGAAGGATTCATCGCATTTTATGATACGGAGCTGCCGCCAAGCCCTAAAACCTCTCGGGAGGGCTGATCTGGAGTCCGTTCGGGGCTCCGAAGAGGGGAATCCATCGCCATCGTCATCACCAACCATCCTCCATCACCAATTTCATGATGCTCACCATCGTGCGTGAGTAATTCCATCGTAGGCTTGCTGGACGGTGATGGGTTGGATGAGATATATCATGTAATCGAGTTAGTTTTGTTAGGGTTTGATCTCTAGTATCCAGTATGTTCTGAGATTGATGTTGCTATGACTTTGCTATGCTTAATGCTTGTCACTAGGGCCCGAGTGCCATGATTTCAGATCTGAACCTATTATGTTTTCATGAATATATGTGAGTCCTATCTTGCAAGTCTATAGTCACCTACTATGTGTTATGATCCGGCAACCCCGAAGTGACAATAATCGGGACCACTCCTGGTGATGACCGTAGTTTGAGGAGTTCATGTATTCACTATGTGTTAATGCTTTGGTCCGGTACTCTATTAAAAGGAGGCCTTAATATCCCTTAGTTTCCGCTAGGACCCCGCTGCCACGGGAGGGTAGGACAAAAGATGTCATGCAATTTCTTTTCCATAAGCACGTATGACTATATTCGGAATACATACCTACATTACATTGATGAATTGGAGCTAGTTCTGTGTCACCCTAGGTTATGACTGTTACATGATGAACCACATCCGGCATAATTCTCTATCACCGATCCATTGCCTACGAGCTTTCCATATATTGTTCTTCGCTTATTTACTTTTCCGTTGCTATTGTTACAATCACTACAAAACACCAAAAACATCACTTTTATTATCATTACCTTTTGCTACCGTTACCACTACTATCATATTACTTTGCTACTAAATACTTTGCTGCAGATATTAAGTTTCCGGGTGTGGTTGAATTGACAACTCTACTGCTAATACTTGAGAATATTCTTTGGCTCCCCTTGTGGCGAATCAATAAATTTGGGTTGAATACTCTACCCTCGAAAACTGTTGCGATCCCCTATACTTGTGGGTTATCAAGACTATTTTCTGGCGCCGTTGCCGGGGAGCATAGCTCTATTCTTTGAGTCACTTGGGATTTATATCTGCTTATCATTATGAAGAACTTGAGAGATCCAAAAACCAAGATTTATCCCTCAACTACGAGGGGAGGTAAGGAACTGCCATCTAGCTCTGCACTTGATTCACCTTCTATTTTGAGTAAGCTTGCGACACCTAAACCTACTTCTGTTATTGATTCTGATATGTCGCATGTTATTGATGATTCCACTTTTGCTATGCATGATACTTATGATGAAACTGCTTCTATGCTTGATACTACTATGCCACTTGGTCAATTTCTTGATGAACAACTTGCTAGGGTTAGAGATAATGAAATTATTGAAACTAATAATATTGATGAAAGTGATGATGAAGACTCTCCCCCTAATAAATATGAATTGCCTGTTGTTCCTGAGGGTTATGTTATGGATGAAGAAGCTACTAGAACTATTTTAGCTTGCAATGATAGATATGATCTAAAGAGATTATTAGCTAAATGGAAACAACAATCCCTTAATGCTAGAATGAAACCTGACCCTGCTTTTGCTACTTCACCTATCTGCATTACTGATAAGGATTATGAATTCTCTGTTGATACTGATATAATTACTTTCGTTGAATCTGATCCTTTTTATGGCCATGAATATGAAACTGTTGTGGCACATCTTACTAAATTAAATGATATAGCCACCCTGTTCACTAATGATGAGAGAACTCGTTACTTTTATATCCTTAAAATATTTCCGTTCTCATTAAAGGGTGATGCTAAGATATGGCTTAATTCTCTTGATCCTCGTTGTGTGCATAGTCCCTAGGATATGATTTATTACTTCTCTGCTAAATATTTCCCTGCTCATAAGAAACAAGCTGCTTTAAGGGATATATATAATTTTGTGCAAATTGAAGAAGAGAGTCTCCCACAAGCTTGGGGGAGGCTTCTCCAACTACTTAATGCTTTGCCTGATCATCCTCTTAAGAAAAATGAAATACTTGATATCTTTTATAATGGACTAACCGATGCTTCCAGAGATTACCTGAATAGTTGTGCTGGTTCTGTTTTCAGGGAAAGAATACCGGATGAAGCTGAAATTCTATCGAATAATATGTTGACAAATGAAAATAATTGGACACTTCCTGAGCCTATTCCTAAACCAACTCCGAAGAAGAGAGGTGTTATATTTCTCAGTCCTGAAGATATGCAAGAGGCAAAGAAATCCATGAAAGAAAAGGGTATTAAAGCTGAAGATGTTAAGAATTTACCTCCTATTGAAGAAATACATGGTCTTAATTTACCGCTTGTCAAAGAAATGCATAGTTTTAATCCACCACCTATTGAAGAAACACATGGTCTTGATAACCCGACACAAGTAGTAAAGGTAAATTCTCTCTATAGATATGATAAAGCCGAAATCCCATTTACTAAGTTTGCTAGCCCATGCTTAGATGAGTTTGATAAATTTATGGTTAAGCAAGAAGACTTCAATGCCTATTTTGGTAGAGAATTAAAACACAGTGCTGACATGCTTGAACACTTGGGTGATTATATGGCTAATGTCAAAGGTGAACTTAAACTTATTAGTAAACATGCTTCTATGGTTACCACTCAAGTAGAACAAGTACTTAAAGCTCAAAATGATTTGCTTAATGAATTGAATAGTAAGAATAATGATTATGCTGTTAAAGTGGCTACTAGAACTGGTAGAATGACTCATGAACCTTTGTATCCTGAAGGCCACCCTAAGAGAACTGAGCAAGATTCTCAGAGAAATAATATAGATGCACCTAGTCCTTCTAAAAGGAAGAAAAAGAAAAATGATAGGACTTTGCATGCTTCTAGTGAGCCTATTGCTGAAACACCTGAGAATCCAAATGATATTTCTATTTCTGATGCTGAAACACAATCTGGTAATGAACATGAAACTAGTGATAATGTTAATGATAATTTTCATGTTGATGCTCAACCTAGTAATGATAATGATATAGAAATTGAACTTGTTGTTGATCTTGATAACCCACAATCAAAGAATCAACGTTATGATAAGAGTGACTTTGTTGCTAGCAAAACATGGTAAAGAAAGAGAGCCTTGGGTTCAGAAACCCATGCCTTTTCCTCCCAAACCATCCAAGAAAAAGGATGATGAGGATTTTGAGCGCTTTGCTGAAATGATTAGACCTATCTTTTTGTGTATGCGATTAAATGATATGCTCAAAATGAATCCTTATGCTAAGTATATGAAAGATATTGTTACTAATAAAAGAAAGATACCGGAAGCTGAAATTTCCACCATTCTTGCTAATTATACTTTTAAAGGTGGAATACCAAAGAAACTTGGAGATCCTGGAGTACCACTATACCATGCTCCATTAAAAAACTATGTTAAATCAGCTTTATGTGATCTTGGAGCCGGTGTTAGTGTTATGCCTCTCTCTTTATATCGTAGACTTGATTTAATAACTTGACACCTACTGAAATATCTTTGCAAATGACTGATAAATCAACTGCTATACATGTCGGTATTTGTGAGGATGTGCCTGTTGTGGTTGCAAACGTTACTATTTTAACGGACTTTGTTATTCTTGATATTCCCGAGGACGATAGTATGTCTATTATTCTTGGAAGACCCTTTTTGAATACTGCAGGGGCTGTTATTGATTGCACCAAAGGCAATGTCACTTTTCATGTTAATGGTAATGAGCATACGGTACACTTTCCGAGGAAACAACCTCAAGTCCATAGTATCAATTCTATTGGAAAAATTCCATCGATTATTTTTGGAGGTTTTGAATTTCCTCTTCCTACTGTCAAGAAGAAATATAATATTCTTATTGTTGGGGATGTGCATATCCCCGTTGAGGTAACCTAGTGTTATTCGAAAATTCTCCGGTTCCATGTTATTCGGAATGAGTTTGTTCACAAGACTTGATCAACCTTGTTAATGGATTCCTTTTGATGATCATGATATGGATGAATTTAGAAAACACAACTCTCTGTACCCTATTTTTACTTTCTGTTATTTATATTAAATAAAGCAAAAATAGTATTTTCTGTCTGTTATCTGAATTATCCGTGCAATATAAAAATACCCCGAAAATAAAAGTTCTCCAAATGCCCTGAAGTTTAAATATGATTTTTTCTAGAATATTTTGGAATATTTGGCACTGAGAACACAGCAGGGGGGCATCCACATGGCCACGAGGGTCGAGGGCGCGCCCTACCCCCTAGGCGTGCCCCCTGCCTCGTGGGCCCACGGTGGCCCTCCTCCACTTATTCCTGCACCCACACACTCCTTCTTCCTCCCACAAACACCATTATCCAGCTCAAACCCGAGTCCAAGCTCATTTTGCTGCCATTTTCGATCTCCTTGCTCAAAGCACCTCTCACAAAACAGCTTGGGGGATTTTTCCTTGGTATGTGACTCCTCCATTGGTCCAATTAGTTTTTGTTCTAGTGCTTTATTCATTGCAAATTTGTGCTGCCTAGGTGACCATGTTCTTGAGCTTGCACGTCAAATTTATGTGGTTCCAAGTAGTTTTGATGCATGATATAGGCTCTAGGCACTTGTAGGAGTAGTTGCTATCAATTTTGTTGATCTTGGCTCACTTTTATTTGAAGTTACTAAAAATATCAGAAATTTTTCAGAGGGAGAAATATGCTTAGGAAAATGTACCAAGGTGGTTCTTCAAGGAAACAAGGACCCAGGCTTGCAATGCGTGATGCTGATGATGAGCCACCAAGGGACGCTCCAGTGCGGCCTTGTGAATGGCCTTCAGAGGACTTTATGGATCGAGCGGAAATCAAGGAAGAATTTAACGCATATTTGCGTAACGCTGATCTTGTGAGCTTCGAGGAGGAAAAGTGCCGCCAGTACCACTATCTCACTAGTTCCTTTGTGAGGAGGTTTGAATTTTCATCTTCATGAAATTCTCCAACTGTCATGTTTGATCTTTATGAAAAATCTTATACGATGGACTTAGAGGATTTTACCACTGCTTGCAAACTTCCACAATGGGTAGTGCTAGTGAACCTCGCAAATCTGAATTAAGAGATTTTCTTGCTAGTATAACTATGGGGGAATCTAGAGATATAATACAAGCTACCATAGGGAGCATTCACTTTCCTGCTATACATTATTTTGCTCTCTTCATAGGTAGATGCATTAATGGTAAAGATGAGGCATGTCACATGTGTGTCCCTGACCTCAGTATTCTTAGGAGTGCTGTGTTAGGAGATAAATCTTATAATTTGGGAGCCATTGTTGCACGTAGGTTGCATCTTAATAGATTTAATGGAGATTTCTTTGGCGGAATTTATGCAACCCGCATAGCTAATTTTCTTGGTATAACCATACGTGAGGATGATATTGAGTTGCCTCCTGCTTATTTGGATTATGAGGCTATGGTTCGTCATCAGTTTGCTGAGAGGAACGATCAGTTCCTCCAGTACCGACTAATCTTTGACAGACGATGCACCTATCACGTCTCTCTCCCTGCTTCTACTTTCTTTCACATTCAGGCAAAAGGGAGATATTTTATAACCAGAGAGGAGGCGGAAGAGCATAAGAGGAGAGCTGAGATAGCTCGCCTCCAAGCTGCAGCCCACGATGCAATGACTGTTGCATCTCAGTACGACCCCAACTACAACTTTGGATATCCGCCAGGCCAGCCATGGCCATAGACCAACTTAGGCTAAAAGCCTAAGCTTGGGGGAGTACGCATTTCTCACCGATATTACATTCACATTCACACACTCATTGCTAGATGTCGGTGCTCATACTTTTTCATTGTAATATCCATGCTAGTTTATTTCCTTTTTATGCTTTCTTCTTGTGTGTTTGATAAACCTTAAGAAAAACAAAAAAAATAGTTGTAACTTTTAGCTAGATTTAATTTTCGTGCTTGTAGTAGTAATTAAAAAGAAAACCCAAAAAGATTTCATGTTGTTCTTTTTCTTGTTGGGAGCTTTCCCGTGTAAATAGTTTTATTTCTTTTATTTTCTTTGGGGGTCGATAGGAGAAGATCATGATTAAATTGTTGAAGTGGCTCTTATATGCATTATTGTTGATCTAACAAAAGAGCCCATATTGCCTTGTCTTCTCATGTTTATTGGATGCTTGCAGAATCCAGCTTAGTCCAATGCACACGCACTATTATTATTATCCACATCATTCGGTCATGCAGGTGAAAGGCAATTATGGCGATATATGATGGACTGACTGAGATGAGAAAAGCTGGTATGAACTCGACCTCTCTTGTTTTTGTAAATATGATTAGTTCATCATTCCTGATTCAGCCTATTATGAATAAACATGTTTGCAATGACAACTAGAGATCATAGTTTCTTATGCCATGCTTGATTAGCTAGGAGCTTATAATGGTTTACCTTGCATGCCAACATGCTATCAAAATGGTTGTGATGTGGTATGATGGGGTGGTATCCTCCTCTGAATGATTTAAGTGACTTGACTTAGCACATGTTCACGCATGTAGTTGAAACAAAATCAACATAGCCTTCACGATATTTATGTTCATGCTGGATTATATCCTACTCATGCTTGCACTCGGTGTTGATTAATTTTAATGCATGTTCATGACTGTTGTCGCTCTCTAGCTGGTCGCTTCCCAGTGTTTTTCTAGCCTTCACCTGTACTAAGCAGGAATACTGCTTGTGCATCCAATATCATAAACCCCAAAGTTATCCCATATGAGTCCACCATACCTACCTATATACGGTACCTACCTGCCATTCCAAGTAAATTTGTATGTGCCAAACTCTAAACCTTCAAATAAATATCCTGTTTTGTATGCTCGAATAGCTCATGTATCAACTAGGGATGTCCGTATCTTCCATGTTAGGCGGGTTATTCTCAAGAGGAGTGGACTCCGCTCCTCACTCACGAGAAAATGGCTGGTCACCGGGATGCCCAGTCCCATGCTTTATGCAAATTAAATCAAAATAATTGCAAACAAAACTCCCCCTGGGACTCTTGTTAGTTGGAGGCACTCGTTGTTTTGAGCAAGCCATGGATTGATGCTTGTTGGTGGAGGGGGAGTATAAACTTTACCATTCTGTTTGGGAACCACCTATAATGTGTGTATCATGGAAGATATCGCCATCTCTTGGTTGTTATGTTGACAGTGAAAGTATGTCGCTCAAAATATTATTCATCTCTATTTCAAAACCGAGCTCTAGCACCTCTACAAATCCCTGCTTCCCTCTGTGAAGGGTCTATCTATTTACTTTCATGTTGAGTTATCATCCTCTTATTAGAAAGCACCAGTTGGAGAGCACCGCTGTTATTTGCATTCATTACTGTTAGTTTACATTGAGTATGACTTGACTGGATCTCTTTTATCATGAATTACAATGTCTAATCAGTCCTTGATCTTTAAAGGTGCTCTGCATTTATGTTTTGCGGTCTCAAAAAGGGCTAGCGAGATACCATCTTGTTATATCATATTATGATTGTTTTGAGAAAGTGTTGTCATCCGAGATTTATAATTATTGCTCGCCAGTTGATTATGCCATTGATATGAGTAAACATGAGACCTATGTGTTATTGTGAATATGGTTAGTCTATAATCTTTGGTGAAAACTTGAATGCTGGCTTTACATATTTACAACAACAAGAGCAAACAGAGTTTGTAAAAGTTTTTCTTTATCACTTTCAGTTTGTCAACTGAATTGCTTGAGGACAAGCAAAGGTTTAAGCTTGGGGGGAGTTCATACGTCTCCATCGTATCTACTTTTCCAAACACTTTTGCCCTTGTTTTGGACTCTAACTTGCATGATTTGAATGGAACTAACCCGGACTGACGTTGTTTTCAGCAGAATTGCCATGGTGTTATTTATGTGCAGAAACAAAAGTTCTCGGAATGATCTGAAACTCCACAGAACGTCTTTTTGGAAATAATAAAAAATCCTGACAAAAGATCAAGACCAGGGGGCCCACACCCTAGCCATGAGGGTGGGGGCGCGCCTGCCCCCCCGGGCGCGCCCCCCTACCTCGTGGGCCCCCTGGAGCTCCTCCGACCTCAACTCCAACTCTATATATTTGTTTTCGGGGAGAAAAATATAAAGAAGAAGGATTCATCGCGTTTTACGATACGGAGCCGCCACCAAGCCCTAAAACCTCTCGGGAGGGCTGGTCTGAGTCCGTTCGGGGTTCCGGAGAGGGGAATCCGTCGCCATCATCATCATCAACCATCCTCCATCACCAATTTCATGATGCTCACCGCCGTGCATGAGTAATTCCATCGTATGCTTGCTGGACGGTGATGGGTTGGATGAGATTTACCATGTAATCGAGTTAGTTTTGTTAGGGCTTGATCCCTAGTACCCACTATGTTCTAAGATTGA
This sequence comes from Triticum dicoccoides, assembly GCF_002162155.2. Taxonomy (NCBI): domain Eukaryota; kingdom Viridiplantae; phylum Streptophyta; class Magnoliopsida; order Poales; family Poaceae; genus Triticum; species Triticum dicoccoides. The sequence goes on along the minus strand of NC_041386.1, from coordinate 545,154,227 downwards.
TGTTGCTATGACTTTGCTATGCTTCAAGCTTGTCACTAGGGCCTGAGTGCCATGATTTCAGATATGAACCTATTATGTTTTCATGAATATATGTGTGTTCTTGATCCTATCTTGCAAGTCTATAGTCACCTACTATGTGTTATGATCCGGCAACCCCGAAGTGACAATAATCGGGACCACTCCCGGTGGTGACCGTAGTTTGAGGAGTTCATGTATTCACTATGTGTTGATGCTTTGGTCCGGTACTCTATTAAAAGGAGGCCTTAATATCCCTTAGTTTCCGCTAGGACCCCTCTGCCATGGGAGGGTAGGACAAAAGATGTCATGCAAGTTCTTTTCCATAAGCACATATGACTATATTCGGAATACATGCCTACATTACATTGATGAATTGGAGCTAGTTCTGTGTCACCCTAGGTTATGACTGTTACATGATGAACCACATCTGGCATAATTCTCTATCACCGATCCATTGCCTACGAGCTTTCCATATATTTTTCTTCTCTTATTTACTTTTCCGTTGCTATTGTTACAATCAGTACAAAACACCAAAAACATTAATTTTATTATCATTACCTTTTGCTACCGTTACCACTACTATCATATTACTTTGCTACTAAATACTTTGCTGCAGATATTAAGTTTCCGGGTGTGGTTGAATTGACAACTCAGCTGCTGATACTTGAGAATATTCTTTGGCTCCCCTTGTGTCGAATCAATAAATTTGGGTTGAATACTCTACCCTCGAAAACTGTTGCGATCCCCTATACTTGTGGGTTATCAGTTATGTCGATTCTTCTCTTTTGAAGGTTTCACTCCTCTATTTCTTAGGCATACCTCCCCTGCCTCTTCTTGCTATAACCAGTCATTGTTGGATGCTACTCGCCGTCATCTATCCAACAAGCTTGAGGTTTGCTCAATTCGGAGCTCATTTGCAGAAGTTGATGTAGTTCAAACTTTATTGTATCCTCTGGTTGCTCTGTTGTGTTCCTGAAGGCCTCAAGCGGCAGTACCGCTCTCTCGAGCGGTAGTACCGCGGCCCTGTGCCGCGCGTAGTACCGCTGCTTTTGGGAATGTGATTTTTCGTGTCGGGTTGCGCGGCAGTGGAACGGTAGTATGAGGGGTAGTACCGCCCATGCACTATCGCTCCACTTCCACTCACCTCTAGGACCATGCGTGCTCCCAGCAGTTGTAGAGCAGCAGTGGGTGTGTGGCACTATGTGTGCTCCCAGCCTCTAAGTGGTAGTACCGCTCCTTCAAGCGGTAGTACCGGTGGTGCGGCTCTGCTTCACCCCATCTATCCTGCTCTGCCTCCTTTAGTGCAGTGAGCTGCATCCCTAGCGGTAGTACAGCTCCGGCGGCACTATCGTCTCGTGGTCTCGCACCATTGCATTTCTCTATGTGCACTACCGCTCGGGTGGTAGTACCGCTCGTGTGCGGGCTGAGCACATAACGGTTAGATTTGGGAGGTCATATAAAAGGGGATCTTCTTCCCCATTGAACCTTATCTCTTGAGCTCGTGTTCTTCCCCCATTGTTGACCTTCTTTGAGCTTGCTATCTCTCAATCCCTCCAATATTCTTGCTAGTTCTTGAGGGAAAAGATAGAGATCTAGATCTATTTTTCCACCAATCACTTTTTTCCTCTATGTCAGGGGAACCCTTTGGATCTAGATCTTGAAGTTCTTTGTGTTCTCTTCTTTGTTCTTCCTCTCATTTTCCTCCCTAGCATTAGTTGCTTTGGTGGGTATTGGGAGAGAAGGACTTGGGCACTTCGAGTGCCCTTGCCATTGCATTTGGTGTATCGGTTTGAGTTCTCCATGGTGATACGTGGAAGTGAAAGTTGAGTAGCTTATTACTCTTGGGTGCTTGGTACCGTTGAGCTTGTTCCTCTTGGGTGCTTGGGCGCCCTAGACGGTTGGTGGTGTTCGGACCTCAATCATTATGGTGTAAAGCTCCGAGCAAGTGTCGGGGTCTCCAATTAGGTTGTGGAGATCGCCCTGAGCAATTTGACGGGTATCGGCGACTGCTCCCAAGGGTTGCCAAAGTGTACGGGTTTGGTGACCACCCCCAAGGGTTGCCATTTGTACGGGTTCGGTGACCGCCCTCAAGGGTCCCTTAGTGAATCATGACATCTTGCATTGTGCGAGGGCGTGAGGAGATTACGATGGCCCTAGTGGCTTCTTGGTGAGCATTGTGCCTTCAAACCGCTCCAAACAGAGAATAGCATCCGCAAGGGTGTGATCTTTGGGATACATTGTCGTCTCCGCGTGCCTCGGTTATCTCTTACCCGAGCCCTTTACTTTGTGATAGCCTTATTGTTTAATGTCATATATCTTGCTATCACTTAGTTGTCTTTCTTGCTTAGCACAAGTTGTTGGTGCACATAGGTGAGTCTAGTTGATTTACGTTTTGTGCTTGCCAAATTAAACGCTAGTTTTATTCCGTATTTATTTAAGTCTAAATCGTAATTATTTTAAAGCGCCTATTCACCCTCCCTCTCTGGGCGACATCCACGATCTTTTAAATGCTTTGTTCTGAAAAAAGTTAAAAAGAAATGCAACCACCATATCATTTAGCTTCGTATCAATAGAACTTATTTAATCCACTTATGTCTCTTTTGGTCAATGTCATTAAAAAATTACATGAGCTACATGTTGTAAAATATTATTGGTCTTATTTATTTACCATTGGGTCCACCTTGCAATCTCTACTATTACAGCCACAACATCTTTTTTACTTTCTTCATGATATACGCTTCCTGACACACATAACTTATTGGCATAGACCTCTGATTCTTATTACCCAATAGAAACATACATGCCTTCTAGTAAGTTGTCAAAATACATGCAACCACTCTTTGATTGTTCGGTCTCCACATCTTATTTGTCATTGACACCGAGAACCACTCATAATACTCAAACACACGCCTATGGTGAAAAGCATTATTTTGGAACAAATGTATCTACCATATCATTTAATTTTTGTATTTGCATTTTTGCATCTATTATTATGTTCTACGTGTGTCTCTTTCTCTTCCACATGTGTCTTTCTTTTATACTCCCTTCGGTCCTTTTTACTCAGCATATTAGATTTGTGTCAAGTTAAACTTTGCAAAGTTTGACCAAATTTATATGAAAAATACCAACATTTATAATACCAAATATATATATACTATGAAACTACATTTCATAATGAATCTAACAATGTTGATTTGGCATTGTAAATGTTAATATCTTTTTCTATAAGTTCGGTCAAAGTTGAGATACTTTGACTTCGGACAAAACTTATATGCGGACTAAAAAGGACTGGAGGGAGCACTAGATTGTCGATAGGCAATTGGGAAGAAAGATTCCGTTGGTGTGAATTGATCATTTTCTTATCAATTTTGCGAAAGTTTCATATAGATTTAAATCTAAACACTTGTTCTTGTACCTAAATATAGTTACTATCATGCGGTGCAACAAGGGCAACTTATTCTAGTGGTTCAACGTAGGAAAATTTTGATTGGTTAAGATTGAGATATATTGTGGGCAGGGAATCCATAGGCAAAGGTAAAGAAGGATATGATGTGATTGAGATTGTGTATGTACAACTACGTGAATTGATTTTGTTGTTTGTTTGCAATGGACTTCTTGCTAATGGAGATTTATTTGATTTTTTTTGACAGAATTTATTTGATTTATTTTAATTGCTCTGCAAGGAATTTCTTTCCCCGGAAACGAGGACACGAGACTGGTTTGGAACAAAATTAATGAGGCTTGCAGCATGGTTTGAAATAAATCGGTGGGAGGGGCATGTATCGAGGGGAGGGGTGGAAGTGTGACGCCCGGGTAATCAAGCTACAGTAAACCTTCTTTAATGATGCCAGGTCATCATGATTAAAATTTTGCTAAACCTCACGTGTATCAAACTTAGTTCAAATACAAATTCAAATAACAAGTCAAATTATAGTTTCATAAAACAGTGAATTAAAAATGTCCAAAGGGTTATAAATATTCACTAACTAATTATCAAATAACATCCAACATTATATAGAATTTTTAATTGCCCTAAAACAATTAAAACAATGACCAAAACAGCCTCATTAATCCATTTTCATTTATGCACAATCCTAATGCTCATCAAACCTTTTTGTGGCAGTGCCTAAAATGACTATGCTAATTTAGGACAAGTCTCATACTTAACTAAAAGTCATTTGCTTTTGTAAATAAAAATAAAACAGAAACAGAAAAGAAAATGAAAACAGAATTGGAAAATGAAACAACTACACTACTATGCACTAAGCCTACTACTGTGCACTAGGCCTGCTATCTATACGGGAGGCCCAGCCCAACTTGCCCCTCTCCTTCCTCCTCTGTTCACAGAGGGGAGGTGGACGCCGGGAAGTCGCCCGTGGCCGCGATGGCCACGTGCCGGCCATCCGCCGCGCCCCCGTCGACCTACAAAACGTCGCCCCGCACCCTGAAACCCTAGCCCGCCTTCCCGTTCCCCACACACACGCCGTTTCCTCTCTGCTCACCTCGCCGAGCGCCTCCATGGCCGCGTCGTCAACATGCATGCGGCCACCGGCCACCGTCCTCCACACCGACGGGTCCAGGAGGTCCATCGTGGACGAGTTCGTCGCCTGCGCCCTCGAGACCAAGCCGGAGAGCCTGCAGCACCGCCATCGCCTTGTTCTGCACCGCCTCGGCCGCCGTCGATCCGCGGCGGACACCACCGCTTCGGCGCCACCCCGTCCTCCCCGAGTCTTCTATGAGCATCGCTGTGAGCCCCGCATACTTTCCCCTTTCCTCCATAGCTCGAACTCGCACCGTAGCCACCTCCTGCTCAAGTCCGGCACCGCTGTCCGCCATGGCCTATTCGTCGCTAGCGCCCGAGCTCCTATGCTCCGTCCGAGCGCTCCAGCACGCTCCGGGTGAGCTATAGGTCTGATTTAGCTAGTTAGGTAGCCCGTTCGCGTTGCGTTTGGCGGTTTTTCATTTGAGCCGAGCTCCGTCGCCGCCGTATCCTCCCATGGCCGCGCATGGAGCACTGCTCCCGCGTGCGCCCGCGCGAACGCCTTGTCGCCCCTGGCCTCTGCTGCTGCTCACGCCGCGGCTTGCTGCTCGCCTGAGCTCCTGCGCCCGCCCACCGCACGCACCAGGCGCCCGTGCTGCTCGCTGCAGCTCTGCCTGCTGCTATGCTACACGGGTACAGTAACATTCAGTTACTGTAGCTAGTGCTAGCTTTTCTAATTTGACATTGTCTGACCCTCTGTACAGCCTCTAAACAACATCTAACCAGCGGTTAACATGGGTAAAAATAATATGAGTAGAAAGCATACATGACAAACTCCATTTTATCCCACTGGACCAAATCGTTTTGATGTATGGTTTAATTCCTACAAAAATCACAAATTCCAATGTTCTGTTAATAGAAAGCTGAAAACAGCTTTAATTTCATAGCTACTTTAGAGCTGTTAATGATCAATCAAATGGACTCTAACAGAGATGAAAGTTCTACTATCTTATAGACCACAGAAAAATGCTCCATATTGATATAAGGCACAAAATCATAGGAGTTACAGATCAATAGTTGTAGTGTTTTGAAAACAGCCAAGTAATGTTTAAAACTATCGAATTCTCAGACTTAGCAAAATTTCAGGGTTTTTCGAATATTGTTTTAATCTTCAAAAAAACATATAAAATAATTCGTAGCTCGGATGAAAAAGTTTTATACATAAAAGTTACTCAGAATGATGAGACGAATCCGGTTACACCCTTCGTTCGTCCGCCACACACTCCTAGCATAGCGAACACGCAATTGTTCCCCTCCGGTTCATCTGCCCGAAAACGCGAAACACCGGGAATACTTTCCCGGATGTTTCCCCCCCCCCCTTCGTCGGTACCACCTAGTATCGCGTTAGGTCACTCTAGACCGCGTATTGCCATGTTACGCTTTGTGATGCTTTGATTTCTCTGTTATTTATTGTGTTCCCCCTCCATTACTTCTTTCCGGTAGACCCCGAGACTGCCGGCGACCCCCAGTTCGACTACGGTGTTGACGATCCCTTCTTGCCAGAGCAACCAG
>NC_041386.1:545098369-545148049 GCF_002162155.2 Triticum dicoccoides | reverse complement strand
GCAATCCTAAATGCTTAGTATAGGATGCTAGTTTATCATCATTGGCCCTACATTCTTGTCGGTCTGCCTTGCTATACTATTGGGCCGTGATCACTCGGGAGGTGATCACGGGTATATACTATACATACATACATACTATACAGATGGTGACTAAAGTCGGGTCAGCTCGAAGAGTACCCGCGAGTGATTCACGGATTGGGGGCTGAAAGGACCTTTGTCCCGACGGCCCTCTGTGTGGATCTTTGTGGCGGAGCGACAGGGCAGGTTGAGACCGCCTAGGAGAGAGGTGGGCCTGGCCCTGTTCGGCGTTCGCGGACACTTAACACGCTTAACGAGATCTTGGTATTTGATCTGAGTTGGCTACGAGCCTATACGCACTAACCATCTACGTGGGAGTAGTTATGGGTATCCCGACGTCGTGGTATCAGCCGAAGCACTTCAGACGTCAGCGACGGAACGGCGCGCGCCGAATTGGACTGGAACGCCACTAGGCTAGGTCTGCTTTCGGCCGCCCACGCAACGTGCAGGTGTGCTCAGGGCGATGGGCCCAGACCCCTGCGCGCTTAGGTTTAGACCGGCGTGCTGGCCTCTCTGTTTTGCCTAGGTGGGGCTGCGACGTGTTGATCTTCCGAGGCCGGGCATGACCCAGGAAAGTGTGTCCGGCCAAATGGGATCGAGCGTGTTGGGTTATGTGGTGCACCCCTGCAGGGAAGTTAATCTATTCGAATAGCCGTGATCTTCGGTAACAGGACGACTTGGAGTTGTACCTTGACCTTATGACAACTAGAACCGGATACTTAATAAAACACACCCTTCCAAGTTCCACAGACAACCCGGTGATTGCTTTTTTACAGGGCGACGAGGAGAGGATCGCCGGGTAGGATTATGCTACTGCGATGCCGCTGGAGATGCTACTGGAGTTGTTACTTGGAGTTGCTATTTGGAGATTCTACAGTGGAGATGCTACTTGGAGGACTTAGAAGCGTAGTCTTCGATAGGACTAGTTATCCCCCTCTTATTCTGGCATTCTGCAGTTCAGTCCACTGATATGGCCTCCTTACACATATACCCATGCATATGTAGTGTAGCTCCTTGCTTGCGAGTACTTTGGATGAGTACTCACGGTTGCTTTCTCCCCCCTTTTTCCCCCTTTCCTTTCTTTCTGGTTGTCGCAACCAGATGTTGGAGTCCAGGAGACAGACGCCACCGTCGACGACAACCCCTACTACACCGGAGGTGCCTATTACTACGTGCAGCCCGCTGAAGACGACCAGGAGTAGTTAGGAGGATCCCAGGCAGGAGGCCTGCGCCTCTTTCGATCTGTACCCCAGTTTGTGCTAGCCTTCTTAAGGCAAACTTGTTTAACTTATGTCTGTACTCAGATATTGTTGCTTCCGCTGACTCGTCTATGATCGAGCACTTGTATTCGAGCCCTCGAGGCCCCTGGCTTGTATTATGATGCTTGTATGACTTATTTTATTTGTAGAGTTGTGTTGTGATATCTTCCCGTGAGTCCCTGATCTTGATCGTACACATTTGCGTGCATGATTAGTGTACGATTAAACCGGGGGCGTCACAGGAAGCGATGGAAGCAAAACCAACAAACTCCTCTTTAATAATCCCAAATGATAACGCCCATACATGTAGCACTTATCAACACGCTCACACGCACTTAATGTTGTTCGATCCATTTGCATGGATTTTGAAGCAGTTGCCATATGGGTGGAGAGCCACGTAAGCATCCAACATCGTGTGTGCAATATCATTTAGTGTCACACGTGTGGGCGCTCCTCGCCCAAACGACACATAGGACGCTCGCCCGAACGTGTGGAAGAAACTGCTATTGGCTCACACGATGATAGATGGCAACTACAGATGTGCATATGTGGCAACTAGTTAATCACACACGACAACTATGATTGACCATACATGGCAACTATGGCTTAGCCACACACGACAATTACAAGTGTACCTATGTGGCAACTAGTTAATCACACACGACAACTATGGTTGATAATACGGAGTTATTTGGTTTCTAGCCACACTTTGCCACACCTCACCTTAGGCAAGTTTGACCAAGTTAGGTGGGTGTTTGGTTCTAGCCACATCTAAGACAACAATTTTTTATTAGCAGTGTACCCCACATGTCATAGACACAAAAAGTGTGGCAAGATTTCTTTAGGCAAGCCAAAGTGTGGCTAACAATTTGAGCAACTTAAGTTAGGCAAGTGTGGCAAAAATAATGTGGCAATATAAGGCAAACATAGTCACAATCCAAACAGCCCCTACATGTCAACTATGATTTGACCACACGTGGCAACTCCAATTAGTTACACTAGCAACTATATTTAATGATACATGACAGACATGGCAATTACAATTAATTACACATGACAACTAAAATTGATTACACACGCATTCGTGCTCACGGGGTGGGGGTGAGCAGTTGCCACACAGGGTCATGTGGGCCATCGTAGCTGCGCCCAAACATATGAACAGTTTTAATGTTCGCCCACACAGAGTTGTGTGGGTTGTCTCCTGGGTATGACCACATGACTCGTGTGATCGGGTATCCAATGTGCCACACGTTTGTCAGTTATCGGCGTCCTTAACAATAGAGATTTCCCTACAAATATATTATATTTTTTATTAGTGCAAAATGTAATTCGTCCAAGATGCTTGCACAAAATCTTCATCTTATATTCTAACTTCTAGTGTTGCTAATCCGTTAACAAGAATGTATTGATAAAATATTTGCTAAGACGCTTTTTGATTGTATTATTCTTTCATTGCCCTAATGTATTTCCAGTTTAATTTATTAGACATTACACCCCGCAAAAAAAATATTAGACATTGCAACTTACTGAAGTAAATATGTTGCACTGCACAACACATCTATGCTTCAGTAAATCTTGGTCCGTGCACAAATAATTTTTTGGTTCTGTTGTTAACATAAGTATAACATATATTTGTGAAGGTTTGGAGCTTTGTTTTGCTAGTTAACATGAATGCGCAACAATATCACATGGACTATGAGCATCCGACACTTCTATTGTGTGTGTTGTCCTTGTTAGAATTCAGTTTCAACCCTTGAATTAGCATACATTTAGCATGGTTTGTTAGAAAATCTAGACCACTACCTACCACATGATCAATGGTTTATATTTTTTTATTAGATGATGAATCTGGTAGTTTGTTTGCCTTTTGTTTAAATGTACTCCCTCTGTTTCTTTTTTACTCTGCATATAAAATTTATTTGAAGTCAAAACTATGTAAAGTTGATCAATTTTATATTTAAAACATCAACATTTACAATACAAAAGTTATATAGTTTAAAAATAAATTTCATGATGCATCTAATGATATTGATTCATATTCTGAATGCTGATATTTTTTCTTATATAGTTCGTCAAACTTTATAAAATTTGACTTCTGACAAATTTTATATGCAGACTAAAAAGGAACAAAGGGTTCCCGCAGAAAAAAAGGAACAAAGGGAATACAAAATAGATAGATTGTATAACTAAATAAAGAAATTTCAATGGCTACGGAATGTGCAGTTAATCCATATTTAAAATAAATAAATAAATAAAACATACTCCCTCCATCCAGAATTACTTGCCGCGGAAATGGATGTATCTAGACATGTTTTTAGTTCTAGTCTTCTAAATGGATGTATCTAGACGTGTTTTAAGTTCTAGTCTTCTGGATACATCCATTTCTGCGACAAGTAATTCGGGACGAAGGGAGTATATTATTAAGATTCACGCATGCATATGCAACTGCTGGTTAGATGGAAATAAGGGTGTATACCCGTTGAGCTTGACATTTGCTCTTTATATTTCTGGATGTAACATATGATGCCATTTCTATATAGGATGTAAGGAAAAAATGGGTTTGGTACAATTGTACTATGTAACCATAAAGAGGAGGGGGGCATCAACCAAATTTACTTACTGACAGAGTCATGATTCGTGTTTATCAAACTCATGTAGGATCGCAAAAGCTAGACACACCCTTAGGATGCATTTACTTGAAGATGTCGTATGAATGGGTTTGGACCGCCCAGTTTTTATGGGATGGGATCATTCAATCCATGTGTTTGGATGTATACAAGAAATGAGCTATTTATTTGGGATGGGACCACCAGTCATGCTCACATGGTCATGCATGCAATAGGAGGCCCTTTGATTTGACCGATTTCTTAGGGTGGAAGGGTTCAACATCTTCGGGCAATTTTTTTTACTGAAAGCATTCAAGTGCTTTATAACCAAACTGGAAGCATTCAAGTGCTTTATGACCAAATGTACTTATTTTCTGGACGATCCCAACCCATCTTTGGCCACCCTTGCAACCAAACGCACCCTTAATCTCTTGTAGCATGATGCAACACTATGAAAACAACTCAATTTGGCCACCTTTCATGTATTCCAAATCCGATTCAAGTATGCTCGATCCTTTTTGAAAAAACCAACAAGTTCTCAATCTTCACATATACCAAAAAAATTAGAAAGCCTTAGACCTGTCACATTTTTTTCTAGTCCAGTGTAGCACGATTCCAAACATGGAGTACAACTCTATGCATGAAGAAATAAAAATATCACGAATGCTATTCGCCAAATATGCTTCAATTGCCATCGGCCAAAGTTGATGAGTGAGGCTACACAATTTATTTCCCTTGGACGGTGCCTTGTATAGTGTCTAACTGCGGCCTATAATGCACCCCGCCTATTTAAGGCAAGAAAATCAGATAGTAGTTGGTAGGATCACATGGCATTGACATCGCCCAACTATCTTGATTATCATGTGAGGTATGTATATCACTATATATGTGCGCAAGTTGATTCCTATAGCATCTCATCCCGTTCTACATGCGAGCCACTGTGTGTCTAGCTATGAAATTGGACAATTGGATCCTTCTTTTCTTCCATCTTCATAGCCAATATATTATGTAGGAATGAAAGGTGCCAGGAATATATAGAAACCTTACACGGTAAACAATCAAACATAGTGGACTGAACCATGCGGATGAGAGTTGTCTGCAACCGCTAGTGCGACAAAGGGAATTCCATGAAAGCAAGCAGGTTCTGATGAAAATCCTGTTAGTATTCATAGTTGGCACTATCGTCCCCAGTCTAATGGATGTGGCGCCGATGTTTTTACTTTGCTAGCTCGATTGTCAGGTTCACCATGTTCTAGGTGTGTTACCGTGTTTGTGTCAAACATTTGGGCATTTAGCTTACCACGAAATCGCCACTTTGTATCGTACACAATTTCCAGCTCAGCCTATGTCGACGAGTCTGAAAAGGAAAACACTAGTCCTCTGTTCAATGTGCATCTCCGAGTAAAAGTAGTTGTTTTGACAGTTGAGTTTTCTTATGCCAGTGCGTGCAACGTGATTTATTCAAGATAATCTTTTGCACGTGTAGGAAGTGAACAAACGAAACACATTCTTATGCTTGCTTTTATGGTGGGGAGAAATTCTTGGGTTTCTTGTGTAAACAATGGAGGAAAATATAATTAAGGAACCAAAAATATATATCAACTCGTCCTCCTCTCGTTGATCTATTTTCTTTCTCTACCATCACACCTCATCCTCATCTACCGCTCGACTATACATCTAAGTACTAAGGACCTCTTTGGGTCGCATGATCAAGAAACACATGAATTGACAAGAGCACATGAACTTGATAAGGTTGATGGTGCAAAATAGATGATTAATACAGAGAAACTTATATGAATAGTTGTTTGGATGGAACATGGTAAAAACATAGTGAAAACAGCGGGCGAACGAAGCAGCCCGACATGAAGTGGACAAGTGGTCGATGCTGACATACCGACCAAGGCTCACCTAATGCATGCGGAATAGCGCATGAGACGATGCATGGAGGCACACCAAAAAATGCCACAGAAAAGGTGGCCCCGAGCGCGCCGGCAGCCCACACGTCATTGACCCCCGAGGAAATCGGCGCGGGGCGGCCGCGGAACAAACGACGCGGGGGTACTCGCGAGCGCTGATACACCAGGGAAAGGTTCCTCTAGCATCCCTTGTAGGAGTAATTTGTTGAAAAATACCCATGTGAGAGCTAGTTTCAAAGATCTTTTTGTAAAGAACACATCCACGAAAACGGTTGTGATTTTGACACTTGGTTTGGAAGTAATGCATTTTTTAAGTTATAGGAACAACTTTGTCATGACGCTGATATCTATCTTTTTTTATTCAAGGTCATGACGGTCACATCATTCTATGTTTATGTTCTAGACCGCCGCTCTATGCAACGACACAATGTCCGCTTCTTGCATGACATTGCCAATCATGCCGTCCATGCATATGATCAAACTGCAACGCGTCGATGGACTCATCATCGTACAATTTTCATTTTATTTTGAGCCCTTGTACAATTTTCATACCACCAAGAATTGTATGCATTGTCATTTCGTACTCCCTCTATAAGAAACTAGTAGAATGCCCGTGCGTTGCAACGGGCAAGCTATGGGCGAAATATAGCTAGGAACATGAATCAAATTGATGACAAAGTGACATGAGTGAAGTCCTTCGCCTTCTATCATTTTTAGTGGAAACTATGAGAGCAACTATGCATCATCGTCTACTTTTGTCAGTTGTAAAATTCTTTGATCAATTTCTTCTTCCTCCTCTTCACCTTCCTCCTTCTGACCCCACAGTCCATCCTCCGACATTGGTCGCGGCCAGTGTCGATGTCGTGCACCACCCTACCTAAGCTGCCTTCTCCATCGGTTCACGTTTCCCAACACTGGTCACGACCGGTGTATATGCCACCCTGCCCGAGCTACCTTCTCAGGTGGTTCACTGTTGCCCCTGATCCACCCTCCGACACTGGTCATGTCAATGTCGCGTGCCTCCCTGCCCAAGCCGTCTTCTCCGTAGGTCCACCGTTGCCCCTGACCATCCCTCTATCCCCACCCCTTCTTCTAAAATTTCATGGTCATTGTCAACTTCTTGCTTTCATCCCCATAACCCACCTTTTGACAGTGGTTGCAACCGGTTCTAATGCAGGGTGCTGCCCTGACCGAGCCGCCTTCTCCGATGGTCCATTGTTGCCCCCGACCATACATCTACCCCCCCTCCCCTTCTACGGTACTGGTAAGCACCCACACTGCATGATTGGTAAGGATACCGTTTTTGTTGTCAAATTTTCAAGGAAAAAACTTAAGCATTTTGACTTGTGCAAGAAAAATAAGTCGAACGCCAAATGGTACACTTAATTTTTTTTTCACCAACGAAGCATTGCTATCCCATATCGCATGAAAATTGTCAATCACACTTGCTACACTAACATGAACATCTGCAAAAGAATATCAGAATTTTGGCTTTTTATTTACTATTTATTTAGATTTTACTGTTTATTAGGGACCATTTTCTCCCCGTAGCCAAAATTCCGCGTCCAGATCAAGTGCCAAAAATGTCAGTACCATATTAATGCATTGGTGTTCTTAATCCAAAAAAAAACGGACACGTACTTGTACAGGCAGTCACCTAAGATATGATTATAGGTGGTACTAAAATCTGTCTTCTTGCAAAAATAGTAAACAAACGTTACAAAGGTCATTATACATGAAAAATGTTCTGTACATTACAATAAATCATCATATATGAAAAATGTTTAGTGAAGTAATTGGGCATCACATTATGAGATGCTAAATTTTGAATGACTAACCATGATATGTTGTGATAATTTGGACCATCACATCGCTCTGTACTCAGCCAGCTTGAACTGAAACATAACATGCTACACACAGACTGAAAGAATCGGACCACTTGCATCAAAATTGGGACATGAAATAACATGACCAAAGCTCCAACAAAACTGGTTGTCTCTAGTAAGTTTTATTACAACGTACGATGTAAACTCCTCTACAATTGAGGCGTCAAAAGAAAAATGCTCCCAAGATCTAATCAGATCCAGCGAAACCAAGAACCCTCTGCATCACAGTTCAGGGGTCAGGGTATTAACTATTAACCTCACCTAATAAAAAGATGAGCGTAATGCCCAAGTAAAATTCCTCCAATTCATTTCCCTAGAAAAAAACTTTCATTTGAACAATGGGCCTGATATCATACAAACTGATTAGTTATCACGAAATTAATACAGAAATATTACTTACCAACAAAACTTAAAGAGTACTTCTCAAAAACCAAAACCATGGTCTGAAACAATCAGAAAGTTTCCTACCCATAGCTGTATAAAATTATATCTCCTCCTCGACAAGATCAGAATAGAACGTACTCAAGTACAGTGGTTGTTCACCAAGCAGAACACGAACTCACTACCTCAAACCATGCCTCAAACAGGGACATACCAATCGTTGTAAACTTGTCATACTAATTCCATGGACATTCAACAATTAACTCAGCATATCATGGAAACATTTGACGATTTGGAAGTAGTATTTCAGAATTTTTACCCAGGAGAACTTGGAAATCTGGTATTCATGAGATGATGAGAAATTGTGTTCGTGAGTTCCCCATATTGGGAGGTTCTTTACGGATGCATCCTACCGGCCCAGTCATTGGATTTTGCTCACCTCTTGGCCATGGTGGGCAGAGAGAAGCTCTACCAGGATTGGCAGGCAGTCGCCCGCGTTGGATCAGCCAAGCGCAGGTGCACGGGGATGCTGATTGAAAAGGCTAGGGCAGGCCGGCTGCACGGCGTGTGAGGCTCTGAGCACAGCAGGAATAGCTGCAGTGGTGCTCGTCGTGGATGGTTAATTATGCAGTCCTCGTCATCGCTGCCGCCACACCTCCACACAGCCCGCAACCTGTCCATGAAGTTGAGCACGATAAGCGCTAGGCCGGCGCTCCAGGTCATGTTCAGGCAGAGCAGCAGCGCTGCAAACATGCTAAAAGTCCTTACTCAAGAATCATGAGTTGTACAAAAGTACAAATAGCGACAAACCGCCGCCTCCCCTCGGCCAAACCCATCCTACTCTTCATGGCTTTTTCCAGCGCCGTGATGTTGAGTTTTCTCGACGAACATACCTTTGCCCGCAACAACCCATCTAAGGTTTTGGAATTGATCACCTGGCTCGTCCTCAAAGAGCATCCCTTGGTCTTCCTTCTCCGTCAAGATGAGTCCTCCCAGTCCCAGCCTTGCTGCGTGGCCTGCATCCTCCTCCTCCGAGCCTTGCCGAGTGGTCCGCATCCTCCTCCTCGGCGTCATATCTCATGAGGATCGGGACACCCTTCATAGGGGATGCATTATCTTGTGCGTCGCCATCGCCCCCGTGCGACAGCCAAGCAAGCGAGACGACCAACACACGATCTGGCCAGCCAATGGATCACGCCGTCGTAATCCTTATGGCCGCCAGCAAGAAACCATCCCTGTGAGCGAAACCCTAGCAGCCGTGATCGCCTCCCGATCGCACGTCTAACGCCTTGACCTGGTGCACGTTGGCTTGGTCTAGCGACAGTTGGGGATCGTGACTTCGTGAGGCGCGTGTGGGGTAGGGCTGTTTAGTTTGGTTGGTTTTTCCTGTAAACCGGAGGTGGAAGTGGGACGCACCATGAAAGAAAATCGGTGGCGTGGGGCGATCGATAAGAGGAGGTGGTCGTAGGAAGGGAGGGGGGATCGAACGAGGACGAACCATCACGACGTTCGATCCCCCTTTAATAGTAGAGAATATAAGAGCGTTTAAATCACCAATTACTTTTTTGAGTGGTAAATCACTAACTACTTTAGTGATCTAAATGCTCTTATATTTCTTTTTTAGACACACTCTTATATTTCTTTACGAAGGGTAACCTGATTTCTAGTGGGCTGAATGCAGTGAAAGAAAAATGGTGAGAGACGTAGTCGTGTGTGGGCTCACGATAGTAAAAGGCCCATGATGTTTACAGCTTTGTCTATTGGTAGCGTAGAAACAATCCGAAATCAAGGAGTACTCGTTGCAAAGAACATTCGTTGCAAAGAACATTCGTTGCAAAGAACATTGTCTCAAAAAAAACTCGTTGCAAAGAACACTCCACTTTCCCAGGTTGCGACAAGTGGCATACATGCAGCGCGCCACTTGTCACAACCAGGGAGTTTTCCCTTTTTCCGTAGATTCGTTTATTCAAAACGTTTTATCTTTTAAACCGTGCGTCCAAATCTTGAACCGTTTTTATCATTGGATTCCTCGCGTCGAGATCTTCAAAACTAGATCCCATGGTGATAGGTTTTGACGAACTTTTTTTCATGAAAAAATCAGACGAAAAAACCAGGCGAAAAAACCGAACAGGGAGCACGGTTTTTTTTCTTTCCGAAAGAGGCACGCCCGTGCCTCTCATGAAATCACACCCGTGCCTCTTGTGAAAGCAAAACCGTGACTCGTGAAAGGAAAAAAAAACAGAAAACGCGTTTTTTTTCCGTTTCCGAGAGGCACGACCGTAACTCTCGCGGAAGCAAAACCGTGACTCTCGCGAAAGAAAAAAAAAACAGAAAACGCGTATTTTTTCCCTTTCTAAGAGGCACGGCCGTGACTCTCACGAAAGCACAATTGTGCCTCTCACGAAAGAAAAAAAATAGAAAACGCGTTTTGTGTTTCCCTTTCCGAGAGGCACGGCCGTGATTCTCACGGAAGCAAAACCGTGCCTCTCGCGGAAGCAAAATCATGACTCTTGCGAAAGAAAAACAGAAAACACGTTTTTTTTTCGTTTCCGAAAGGCACGATCATGATTCTCATTAAAGCACAACCGTGTCTCTTGCGAAAAAAAACCGTGACTTTCACGGGGAAAAAAGAAAACACGCTTTTTTCGTGCAAATTTGTTTCCCGACTTTTTTTATCAAAAAGCTAAAGAAGACCGGGAGAAAACCAAAACGTCGAAAAAACTAGGAAAAATCCTTTTAAAAAGCCGAAAACGCGTGCAGAAAAATAAAAAAAATAAAAATCCGGAGGAAACATCCAAAGCGCGACACGTGGCGAATGGCTGAGAGCGCGCCAAATGACGCTGATCATTGCGAGACTCCCGAAGAAGCGCTCCTTAACTAGTTGCTCCAGGTCCAGATCAACTTTTTTTTTGAGTGTACATAGTGGGGAGCTCCTATGTGCCGCTCTTTGCGGCAAATTGCCGGACGCACGCACAGGCGCAAAGCTGACTGGGCCGGCCCAAGCTAACGACCAGACGAACTGTATAGCGCGAGTCTGTTCACATCTACAAAAAATTCGAGTACTGTCTGTAGTGATCGAGCCCGGGAACTCTGGTGAAAGAGGCGACAATGCTAGCCAGTAGACCTAAGAACACACCGCATGATTACATGTGTAGCGCCATAATATAAGAACCAAAAACAACGAAGATCCAAACGTTTTTCTTTTCTTTTTTTGTGTTTTTGATTTTTTGCTCGAAATTCCAGAAAAAATGGGAAAAAGGTAAAATAATGAAATTTTCGAACAATGTTTAAAACAGGAACAATTTTGGAAGTACCAAAAAAATTACAACATGAACATTTTTTTTGAAACTGCAGAACAAATTTAAAACATGAACAATTTTTTGAAACAGAAACATTTCAGGAAATTTGCGAACAACCTTCGAAAACAGGAACAATTTTTGGAAACACAAAAAGCTGAAAACGGGAACATTTTCTGAATCTGTAGAATAAATTTGAGAACGTACACAATTTTTGGAAAGATGAACACTTTTTGTAAACTAGAACATTTGTTTTTTTCTGAAAACTGAAACATTTTCCATATTCCAGAAGAAATTTTGGATATGCAAACATTTTTCTTAAAATGGGAACATTTTTTCAAACACCTGAAAGTTTTTGGAAAAACAAACATTTTGAAAATTTTACGAACATTTTTTGAGCTCTCCAAAAAAATTAAAACACGAACATTTTTTCAAATTCATGAACAATTTTTTAAACTCCTGAACAAAAATTGTAAAACATAAAAAAATCTTGAAATTTCTGAATAATGTTTGAAATAGGAACATTTTATCAAACTCCCAAACAAAATTTGAAAATATTAACATTCCTTCTAAAACAAATTGTGAACAATTTCCCAAAATTTAAGATGAAATCATTTTTTTGAAGTCTTGAACAAAGATTGAAAAGTTATGGAATTTTGAACAAAATCATAAAGAAAAGAAAACAAAAAGGGGAAAAAGAATATAGAAACAGAAAATGAAAAAAAGAATAGAAACAGAAAAGGAAAGGGAAAAAACGAAAAAGAAAAAACAAAAAGAAACCAGAAAACCAGTCCAAGAAACGGCTCAGGAATCAACTAGAAGGTTCCCAAAACCATTAGAAACCTGGGCCGGAACCTTCCAGAAAGTTCCTAAAAACCAGATGCGATCTACTCGTTAGCCATATAGATGGGCCGGCCCAGTCGTTCGGTTAGTTATCCTAGCTGCGTGCGTTACCTCGACTGTTGGACGCAGAGAGCGTCGAATAGGAAATTCTTACATAGTATCCTGATCCAAGCAGCAATTCCAAACCAGTTTATGGGCCTGCGGCAGCACGGCCAGATAGTACCAGCAACAGAGCCCAAACCACGATCTTATAAGCTGGCGGAGCAGAGGAAACAGAGAGATTCGCCAAGAAAAAGAAGAAGCGAGAGGAGAGAAAAGCGAAACCCTAAACCCCCGTATTCCCAGACCTTCGATCCGATCCGACCCGAACCGACCGGCGGCGATGGCGTCTGCGCCGGTGGAGAAGCTCAAGAGCCTGTGGAACTCCCAGGTCATGGACGAGGAGCAGTGGGCGGTCAACTATGTACGCACCCCCTCCCCGCCCCCTCTCAAGTGCTCTGCTCTGCCCTTTGTTTTCCTGTTTCCTTCGCGTGCGATTGCGCTGGTAGCTGTAGTTGTAATAGCTCTGCTGCTTTTGGTCGGCGCGAGTGAGATGATTAGCGGCGCAAGTAGGCGATCTAGCTGCTTTGGTTCGGCGCGATTACGTTGCTGGTGCTTAATCTTAGATCCGTATTTATACTTTCCCCAGTTGACGCGTATGGTTTCCTCGTACAAATCATACCAGCCGCTACTATCTCGAGGAATAGTGTGCTAGAGGGAGGGATTTGCCGTAACCAGCTATGTTGCCTGAATGCCTGTGATGTCGCTGGTTAGCTTGGGCGTTTATCTAGAGGTTGGGTCCTGTAGAACAAGGAACAAATTTAATTTATGATTCTTCTCCTGATCTGCTACATGTAGAAGTTCAATGGTTATGCCAAGAGAAATAGGTTGATGCAAATCTAGTGCTCCTTTGTACCTGCAAAAGAACACTGGATGACCATTAGGATGAATTTTTCAGTTTCTCTGCAAGGCCTACTGGCAGGGGATATTCATTGTTCCTAGGTAGAAAATTCTTTTAATCACCGAATTACATGGTCTCCTCATCTACTTGTTATATTGCCTGTTGTTTTTTATTTTGAAGCTGTTGAGCTGGGATTTTCTTTTTGAGTGTATTTTTATTGCGATATAGATTGTGAGAGAGAAACATAATTGTTCTTCCTGGAGCTAAATCTTAGCACCTTCGTAGTGCCTTACTGTTCTGCCTCTTACATTTGAAAACCTACAAAATTAATCATCATTATTGCCAGTTAAAGTAAGGCCTACTGCCTTCTTGACAGTGGAATTTGAACTTTGGTATGAGGATTTCTCAGTGTGCAACTGTTTGTCAAAAAAAAAAGGATGTGCCACCTCTTCAAGTCTGTTTTAGCAACTCAACTTACTTCAGAGCAGTTTCAGGCTTTTTCAGCTAATAATGAATTTATTTCTCATTTGAAGAGAGACAATGGTATCCGTATGGCATGATCCATCTCCTTCATATTAGAAATTAGATATCTCCCTGACCTTCACCACCATGTCAGTTTATATAATCTTCATTCCTTACTAGTGACTGCAACACCCACCATATGTATGCACGAACACTGAAGAAAAGGTTGGCCCTGGATTTAGGACAATGTCACAGACATTCCAAGAAAATGTGGGGCGTGTTTACGGCGAGTCGGCAATATTTCAACTCCGCAACTAAACTAACATATAGGAACTCATCATTCGAAGGGAGGCCAAAGATGTATGGACCATGAAAAAATATCATTGGCATATTGTGTTGTACTAGTTGCTTTGAATCGTGCTAACCCTGTCCAAACACCAGACAGTAGTACTGTGTTGCGTTAGTGTTGCTGCTGTGATGGAAATTAATAGTCTTGTAACGTACCAGTTTCTACCACTGGGTTAGCTGGAGTGTTTTTAAATTCGCATCATTTAGAGCAATCTGGAACTGATACTTGACTGTCTACTATATGTGTCTGGGTGATTAGCTCAAATTTGGTAACCTGTGCATGGCATATGCTGTGTATCTGGATTGATTAGTTATTTATAAATATATATGTGTGTTATATTTGTTTTTTCTCTTGAATTGGATTGCTGTCCTTTGGCCATTGAGACTTTGAACTGAAATTTGGTCTAGAACAGAGCAGAACTAAAATGCCCTTAGCTGAATCCAAAACTTGGCAGCCCATGTTAGTGGAGCATCAAACACCAGTTACATGGCCAAATTTGACCTCATAATGAATCTATGTTTATTAGTGACCTTCCATCGTGTTTTGTGAAAATTTTATGCTAATTACACTACTTCTCTTTATTGCTTTTGATTTACAGAGAGTGCTAAAGGCTGCGGGGATATTTACTGGATCCATCTTTTTGATGCGCACCTTTGGTGACATGATGGTAGTTTAAGGGAGTCGTAGTGGCTGAGCAGGGTAATGGTGGTTCCATGCCCATTTTCGTTGTGTGCCTTATGATCAGGCTTGTGGAATATTTGTACTCAGACTTGTGGGTTTCTTGTTAAGGTGGTGTTTGAAGCATTTCTCGGCAGGGTTATTTGACTTGTTCTTTTTGAGTCGAGCACTTGTCTTCTATGAGTAATAAGTAAAATGTCCAGTTTGCTGTTAGGCCACCACAAATCTACGGTTGTGTTAAAATTAACAGTCTAATTTCATTGTTTAGATGGAACGCTTTGATTCTGTTATGGGTGTGGCTAAAGAATGGGCAAGTTGAGGTTCCCTGAACTAAAATCATAAATATTCCCAGCATCTCGTTCGGTGACATTCCGGACGCAATCCCAACAACTAAAACATAAGCATTATCATCAGAACAAAATGACTGAATATGCAACTTGAAACCAAGATTATTTTTCTGAAATGGCAGGACTTCTTACGAAGAGAATAGTTGCTTGGTTTTTTTTTTTTGAAATCAACCGACATTGAGTGTATAGTTGCTTGGTTAATTAAGGAAAGCCGAGTGAAAACTAGATTGTCTAGTTAATTATTAACACATAAGGTAGCCCGACTTTGATGAGGTCCGACCCCACGCAGGCGACTTTGATGCTGCCATCGTCGACTCAACCGACATTGAGTGTATAACCAAGATTACAGAGAAGCAAATAAAGTAGCTCACGAGTTTGCGAGTTTAGCTAGATTTTCATTGATTTCTAATTGGTTTGAGGAACCTTTAAATGAAATTGTAATGATCCTCACAAACGATGTACTTTTTATCTCTAGTGAATAAAGTTTTGGTTTATCTCAAAAAAAAAAAGTTAGGCTGCGAAAGTATCATAACCCTGAGCTCAAAAAGTAAAATAAAAAAGTAGAAAATAAATTTTAAAAATCTGATTCTTTTACAACAAACATTGCTTAATTTTCTAACTGTGTGCAAATTCTCGTGATGGAAAAACATTCGAGGAGGTTGGCAAAAATACAAAATTAACACTTCAAAATGCTTTAAAAAAATATTCTATTTGGAGCATTGATTTTATTTTTTCGCCCAGAGCATCAGGAATGTAACTTCTTCATGGAAATTTGCACGCATTCAACTTGTGTTGCCAACAAAATTCAAATATTTTTATTGTCATTTTTTGATTTTATGCATTCCCAAACTCAAATGTTGCTGCTTCTTAGGCCTTATACAATGCAAAGTGCTCAGGGAGTTGTTTATAAAAATAAACCAGTTTTTCTTAAACAAATGTTAATTAGGCACCCTTCTTATTGAGATATAAGCATTGATGCTTGAGAAACCTCGGTTTATTTTACTAAATTTCTCAATGTTTGTATGTTTGTAACCCATCATTCGACTGATTACAAGGTGAAAATTACATAGGCACGCGTAAACGTGATAAGAGGTAGGAACGCCATGAGGAGGAGGCCTGCTTTTGCTCTGTTTTCTTCATCCTGTGTGTCCAGAGCATGAGATCATCAATGATTCTCCTAAGGGTGAGGATATTGTGGTGGTTTTGCTGCCTGAAGGTCATAGCATTTCTCGAGTCCCAGATCTTCCATGGAATAATGAGGAGGACGGAGTGCCAGATTGCCGCATCCAGCTGAGAAGGGAGACGACAGTCCCAAAGATCGTCGATGGTGGCCGAGGGGTAAATGCCAATCTGTTGCCATATCCGCTGCGCGAGTGGGCGGTCGATGAATATGTGCGAGCGTGTTTCACCATCGAACCCGCACCAGAGAGTCAGCGACCATGTGCTTGCGGAGTAGGTTGCTTTTGGAGTTGAGTCGATCTCGGAACAACAGCCATGCAAAGATCTTCACCCGGTTGGGAACGCATGAAGACCATATTGGAATGGCATGCACATCATTGACAGAGGCGTCGCCCATGATGAGCGTGTAGGCGGCCCTGGTGGAGAAGCACATGCCACCATTGAGGTAGCGCTCGTCTGGCCCAGTCGACAGCTGGAAATCCCGCAGGAGGGACAACACAGAACACAACTCAGCAGTAGCATTAGAGGTTAGGCGGTTCCGTAGGATTGAATCTAAACCATAGTTAAAAACAGTAGACACACGAGCTAGGGGTAAAGTGGTGTGAGAGTATAGGCAAGGGAATAATACAACGAGAGGCTTCTGGTGAATCGATGTGTCTAACCAGAAATATGTATTTGTGCCAGAGTTGGTTAGAACAAAGAAGATAGCATGGAGTGCTGGTAGTTGCTGGTTTATAGTTCGGCAGATGAAGGAGTGGCTGTTTTGTGGGGCGATAAGAGCATTGGGGTGTTGCAAGGCGATCCAGTCTAGCCAAGGTGTTTGATCCGGGAGTAGAGCTTTTACAGCGAATTTCATTAACAAACAGTTGTTCTGCTTATGCAAGTTTTTTAGGCCTAGACCATCACAGTTTTTTGGTTTGCACACATTTTTCCATGCAACTAAGCATTGAGCACCGATACAAGTTTCCTCTGCGGTCCAGAAGAAGGCTCGCCGAATCGAGTCTAAGATTTTTAAAACGCTTTTGAGGATGAGGAAGACAAACATAAAATAAACTAGTATGGAGTCGAGAACTGCAGAGGTCAACTTTTCGCTTTGCAAAGCAGAGATGCCCCTCTCTATCAGTCGTGTATACACCTCATTTTCTATGCTCTTCAACCTAGACTCTCTCTCTCTCTCTCTGCGTTTGTGTTTCAGCCTTTTTTGTTGTTGTTGCTACACTGAGAATACAACTTCGTTGAATAGTTAACTAATTTAACTGAATCAGAAACTCATGTAGTCTATCTGTCTTGAATAGTTAACTACCTCCTCCATCCTATAATATAAGAACGTGTTTGGCATTAGTGTAGTGCTAAAAACATTCTTATATTATGGGAACGGAGGGAGTAGTTTCAAGGCACTGTTAATGGGATGCTTGCTGTACAGTTTCTGAGAACAGTTTGTATTGTTAAAGTAGTGAAGCAACTGCTACGTAGAGGAAGTCTTCTTGGAAAATTCATTGTAAGCTTATTGAATAATCATGTAGGTAAAGTGGTCAGGTCGCAAAAAGTTTGAGAATAGGGTGGTCGAAACTCTCTTGAAGTATGGCTACAAAGGCGAATACATGTCTGAACATTGGCTCAAGCAGCCAGTATTCATCCAATCCTTTGCTCCAACTTCACTCATTCACATCTCAATCATGAAAACCTCTCCAAAAGTTTCTCTAATACAGATGATACCACGGTTTGGACTCAAGATACTAACCAGGTAACTACTATCAACAGTTTTCGGACTCCAGATACTAACCAGGTAATTAATATCAGCAGTAATCACTGACGTTTATTTCTACAAAAATGCCTTGTTACCAAAGGCATTTTTTAACGTGCAGTCATACTATGAGATAAGTTCAAACGGTTATCTTGTGTTCATAAGGAAGTAACGTCTTACGTTATGGAACAAAGGGAGTATGTAACTGGGATTGCGCCATGGAAAGACACAATTGTTCCCCCAGAAAATAACTACTTAGGGCCTCCGACCGATTTCGTTGCACAAGCACATGCTCTGAATCTTCATGTGAGTTTGGAGTAGATGTCAAGTACAATGCTAAGCCTGTAAACCATGGTGCTTCACATGTCCATCCATACGCATTCAGAAATGAGAACTCATCCTTGCACTTCAACTTCCGCCAAGACCCTTACGTTGAATACGAGTACCAGCAGTGCACAGCTCCATACCAAATGAAGTAAAATAATGTGGGATGATGGATACTAAGGGTTCCTTTGATTCAAAGGATTTGCATAGGAATTTTGGAGGATTAGAATCCTTAGGAATTTTTCCTATATTGGTTGTTTGATTCATAGGATTGAATCCTATAGGATTTTTTCCTAAGGAATTTTTTGTACTACTTCCCATAGGATTTCTAGCATCCAATCAAACCTCTTTGAAAGAATCCTTCGTTTTACTATGATGCAATCAAACAACCTAAACTTCTATAGGATTGGGATGAGCATGACATTTTAATCCTATGTTTTTCCTATTCCCATGTTTTTACAATCATGCGAATCAAAGAGGCCCTAAGCTTTGTAAATTGTTTGCCTTTGAGATCCGTCTCACTGTTAACATCACAGAGAAAAAGGACATGTGCTGCCATTCTCTAAATTTTACCAATAAATCTGGAATGCTAACTATAGAGCATCACAATAAAAATTGTCATAAAATCTGGAAGAATTGCACTATTTATAAATCTTTGTAGAAAAGAGGAGCATTTCTGAAATAAGTACTATATTCGTGGCATTTGTTCTCAACTCTAAATAATGAGAGTAAGATGGAGGATATCGTTTGACATACATGAGGCCCAAGAAATCTTTCTTTTTCTGTAAGACATGTGAATGATTTTAAAATTTATGCGCAGTCTTGCTTGTTACCCAGCCTTGAATACAGAATATGGATATATCTTCCTAGCGGGCCAAATAAAATCTCTCGGGGTGAAAAGCATGTGCATTAACTAATTCTTGTTCCAATGTTATGTGGATGCTGACCTTCATGCGAAATGTATGCGAGGAAAGAAATTGTGTGACACTTATCAGATACTGTACATGTTGGCGCACTACACAGCATACATAAACAATCACTATATATATCCAGCCTGCTTCCATACACTACACTCCTGCTTCATTCGCTTAGTTAAATTTGTAGGAATTGATTTTTTTTTCGTTGCTACAGTTCTGAGATAGTGGAGGTAACCACAGAATCAGGGGAGTATGTCTTGGAAGTTACAGAGAGTCAAATACGGCATGTGTGTCATGTTTAGGTTGCCGTCGACCTGGTCAATAGCTGTTCTTACCTAGTAGGAGTTTGTATCCTACCAGGCCTGGGGCATAGGTTGTAGGGGAAGGAGGGGGAAGGGCGAGGGCTGGTGTGCGGCGGCCGGCGGCATGGCGCCTTCCTTGCGACGGGAGCAGCGGCGGCGAAAGCAGGAGGCGGCTAGGGTTTAGGTCTCCCGGCTCCCTAAGAGAAGCCGAGCAAATATTGATTGCTTCTTCCTTGATTAGATTGATACATCTCCTTTACTTATATAGAGAGGTTTACTTAACTCCTAAGCAAACGATCCTAATACGATAAGATAATTGGGCTAAGCCCCTAATTAAGATACTTGGGCCATAACCCACTGGGCTAAGCCCCTATGCCGGTCATAACACTTCTCCCCGCCTGCACAAACAACTCGTCCTCGAGCTGTAAGGTGGGAAAGCGCTTGCTGAACTCCTCGAGGTGATCAACCAGCGTCAAACACCTTCGCGACAGCTGGGGTGGCAAGATCGGCGGCGACGGCGTCCTCCGGAATGTAGTCTGCAACCTCCAGGTAGAAGAGTCGCGGGCAGGCGTGGCCGGGCGTGTAGGGTTCGTCGCAGTTGAAGCACAACCCTTGGCGGCGACACTCGAGTAGCTGGGTCGAGGTGAGCCGGCGGAACGGGCGCGCCGCGGTCGCGGCGAGGGGTGCCGCGGAAGCCTGAGCGGGATCTGGCCAGGGTAGCGACCTAGTGGCTCGGGACGGTGACTCCTGCTGGTCGGCCACCGCGCGGCGCTCGAACGCGCGGGCGTAGTACATGGCCGTCTAGATATCCTGGGGTCCCCGAAGCTCCACGTCCACGTGGATGTGATCCGGAAGTTCACCGACAAAGAGGTCGGCCCGTTGTTGCACCGTCACGCCCGACGCGTGGCATGCCAGGGCCTGAAAACGATCGGCGAAGTCCTGAACCGTGGAGGTGAAGGGAAGGCGGCCTAGCTCCGTCAGGCGGCTCCCGCGGATCGAGGGCCCAAAATGAAGGAGGCAGAGCTCGCGGAAGCGCTCCCAAGGGGGCATTACTGCCCTCGTCCTGCTCGAGGGCGTAGTACCAGGTTTGTGCCACGCCACGGAGGTGGTACGAGGCGAGCCAGGTGCGCTCCGAGGCAAGGGTGCGCTGCCCGCGAAAGAACTGATCGCAGTGGTTGAGCCAGTTGAGGGGGTCCTCCGTGCCGTCATAGGTGGCGAAGTCGATCTTGGCGAACCGCGGCAGTGTCTGGGTCGGAGCGCCGTGTCAAGCTGGCTCGGAGGTGCGGAGCAGTGAGGCGGGTGGCGCTTGGTCGGAGTACTCCGGGCAAGGACCCGCGATGCTGGATGGCCCGTCAAACTGCAGAAACGGGGTCGGCTGCTCCGGAACCGTGGTGTAGACTGGCGATGGCGAAGACCCAGTCGCCCAAGCTGGTAGTGGCGACGGGGAGGCCGGAAACCGGACCTGATGTATCGGAAGGCTGGCCGGCGAGGACGCCCCTGAGCTGGGCAGAGGTGGCACCGGTGGTTTGCAGCGTCGGTTGTGGAGGGTGGGCGGGTGCGTCGGTTGCCGCGGGGGAAGGCGGCTGCAGATGCCAGAGGGGAGCCGCAGCTGGCGGCGGCAACAGATGCCACAGAGGAGCCGCGGCCGGAGTGGTCTCGCCAGGGTGCCCCGCTTGGAACGGCAGCAGCGGCAGCCCGGTGCAGGCCGGCGTGCCCTGGGCCGGCCACGGCAGCGCGGGGGGCCGCCTGGAACGGCAGCAGCAGCTGCCCGCTGTAGGCAGGCGCGCCATGGGACGGCCATGGCAGCGTGGGGTGGCCGTAGGCGGCGATCGGCGCAGCCGGCGGAGGTGCGTACGGCCCGGCCATGTACGGTTGGTACTGGTTCAGAAGGAGTCCCTGGACAGCCGTCACGAGATCCCGCAAGATATTGGTGACCTGATCCGGCGTGAATACGACGGTCGTTGGCGGCGCGGAAGTGATGGGGGCCGGGGGCGGTGAGGAGCCCACGGTGGTGACCAGGCCCGACAGTGTGGAGGCCCCGGCGATGGTCATCGGGGCGGACGTCATCGGCGCGGAGGTGGAGACAGGCAGCGGCGGCGATGGTGTTGACGAAGACATGATCGGACCCAAGTCTCTGGATACCAAATTGATAGGAGTTTGTACCCTACCAGGCCTGGGGCATAGGTTGCAGGGGAAGGAGGGAGAAGGGCGAGGGCTGGTGCGCGGCGGCCGGCGGCGTGGCGCTGTCCTTACGACGGGAGCAGTGGCGGCGAAAACAGGAGACGGCTAGGGTTTAAGTCTCTCGGCTTCCCTGGAAGCCGAGCAAACATTGATTGCTTCTTCCTTGATTAGATTGATACATCTCTTCTCCTTATATAGAAAGGTTTACTTAATTCCTAAGCAAACGATCCTAATACGATAAAATAATTGGGCTAAACCCCTAATTAAGATACTAGGGCCATAACCCACTGGGCTAAGCCCCTATACCGGTCATAACATTACCATTATTGGTTTCTGATAAGAGTCATATTGCTGGGTAAGAAGATTTGGCATATGAGCATGGTTAATAATACAGCCAACAATCGGCTATAAGAAGTGTTCATATCATAGTCAATCCAATAGCTGGCTTGTACAATAGTAAGTTTTAGATAAGTACTACTTTATTAATAGTTGGCTCATCTTACAAACTTACAAAGTGGCATAAATTTTAAATCATTCACATGTCTCACAGAAAAAGAAAGATTTCTTGGGCCTCATGTATGTCAAACCATATCCTTCATCTTACTCTCATTATTTAGAGTTGAGAACAAATGCCACGAATATAGTACTTATTTCAGAAATGCTCCTTTTTTCTACAAAGATTTATAAATAGTGCAATTCTTCCAGATTTTATGACATTTTTTACTTTGTGATGCTCTATAGTTAGCATTCCAGATTTATTGGTAAATTTAGAGAATGGCAGCACATGTCCTTTTTCTCTGTGATGTTAACAGAGAGACGGATCTCATGAGGCCCAAGAAATCTTTCTTTTTCTGTGAGACATGTGAATGATTTTAAAATTTATGCTCACGAGACCCGAGGTGCATCATTATTATTTAGTGAGATAAACGCATCACTAGTCATACACCCATAGTAGTTTGGTGACACATCTTCTAAAATGTTATAAACTGCTCACAAGACTTTGTTTAACGAGCAAACATGTCGCCAGTGTTGAGGTGTCCTGCTGACGATCATTTATTTGTAAAAAAGACCTTGAACCTTGACAATATTTTTGGAGGTGTTGTTTGTGAACCTAGTGATAACTCCCAATTTCATCATCTAGTAGTAAGGGTAACCATCTCGCAACATTTCATCAAACATCTTGTGTAGCTCTCCGCATGCCCCGCAGGCGCGGCTCTCACACCCTGGTATCACGCGCCGCCATGCAGCCAGTCCAGAGCAGAGCAGCAGCTTGAGCCAAGCGCCTTTACCCCTTCGAGGGTCTACTGCCTAAAGCCCCGGTGGTAGAGTACCTAGGCTACCGCCTGCGACCTTAGCGGTAGGCAATTTACCATGTCAGCGCGGTCATGAGGGGTCGGCGGCGTTGCCGAACGTCCCGATAGGCCAGGCACCTTACCACCGCCATGCAGAGCAGTAGACCCGAGGATAAGATCATGCCTTCAAACATGTGTCATTTCGTACTTAAGTGTATGACAAAATCAAAACAGTGATTTTGGCCCGCGGCTGCGAGCCCGCGAGCTTATGACAGACTTTTATTTTGCGGGTGAGCTTATAACAGACGTTACATGGTGATTACTGATAAAGAGACGTGGTCATGATCGAACCGGACCGGTGGACGAGGAGTCGTCCTTCGGCGCGGCGGTGGAGGAACTCGAGTGGGACTCCGACGATGTCCGTACGTAGCAGCCGGCACGCTGGTCAGCACCGTAGATTATTGAGATCGCGAGATCGTGCGGCGGAAACTGTGTAGCATACAGGTAAGCCGGCCAACGTCCGCCCGATAGTAGTTCAAATAGGACAGGACAGTAGCGAGCCACAGTGTCATTCGGACACGAGTGCTCGGTGCTCCGAAATCCCAATACGACTCGGACATGCACGGCCGGATCCCAATGAATAAATACGTTACTCCATGAGCTGTGAAAGCACCTACGTACCTAAGATTGCTGACACGCGCAAGAGCAATCCGAACAGAGCAACGACTCAAGAACCAGGCGATCCATCATCATGTACGGGGCCAGTCCGGCGAAATTCCGGTCGTTCCCGCCGCCGGCGATCACCCTGCCGCCCCCGCTCCCACTCCCGCCGCACGACGACCCATGGCCGACCTCCGCGCCTCTGAAGCCCGCGACTCCACTCGCCGAGCCCGCCGGCGCCGAGGCTTACGATCAAGAGATCGGCGCGTGCCACCGGTCCGTGGAGGCCGCGGCGCCGGACTACACCTCGACGATGTCGGTGCCCCAGAGGCCGGAGACGCCGCCCATGCTCGCCGTCCTCGTCAAGTGGGTCGCCTCCGTCGCGGTCGGCTTCAAGACGCAGCTACGGTGCGACCTTGATATGTGACACCAGTCACCAGGCCGAACAGATCTGTACACTCGCATTAGTTTATTCTTTTTTAGGGATGCATTAGTTTATTCTTTGGCATGCTTGTTGTAGTTGTGTACTTTTCTTTTTTGCGATTAGAAGTTGTGTATGCCGGTGTGTATATACAATCGGGATTGCTATTTCTCAATTGATATTTGTCAATCAACTCCATAACAGCACTGATTCTTGCGGAGAAAAAAAACGCACATTTTACGTTGTTTACTACTCTATTATTTTTTCACATGTAACTGTAGTCACATGCTCTGTGCATGACACACACAACCGTACATAACTATAATTACATGTTCGTCTGTCCGTGACTTGTCAACCTTAGTGCAACTGCAAATATGTCGCAGTTGAATGTACTTCTATTTGGCCTAGCACAACAACACTTCATCATCCATGTCCAACTATAGTTGCACACATGTATGTTTGCGCGTGACTACATGTACGTCCCCGCACACGATTGCAATTCTAAGCCTGCTGGCCCAGCACAATCGCACGTCACTCACGCGCAACTATAGTTGCACCATCGTCTGTCTGCGTGCAACTGCACGCCCTTCATCTATGTGCAACTGCACATCCCACAACGGGAATGAAAAAATAAAAGAGAAAGAAGAAAATAGAAATAGAAAAAAATATCCCCGTAAGATGGCAACAATTGAGAAACCATTATTTCTGACTGAGATGTAGGCACAACCATAATCGCCACGTAGGGCAAGATTTCTATTAACCGTGTTCAGCATGAAAGAACTAATACATTACGAGAAGCCTCATAAAGTGCTTCTTTAGGGGTTAAATTTCCATTAGTCCATATTTCTAGAAAAAGGTATCTCGTGTTTTTCATTCCCATTCCCAGATGATTAAACCCCCTCCTACTTCTTGTATTTTTTTTACAATTTTTATTCAACTAATCAACCAAAGCAGTTCACAGGTGGTTGCCAATAGTGTGATCGTCGTTGAAGGGAGTGTGCGTCGATACATCTCCGTGTACTTCCTGCTCGCCGGCGGTCACTTAAAACTCAATGGTTATTCACATCTACCACCTTAATTAACTCAAAGAGATGTTTGGCCAATAAGACACGGGGAGTTGGCTCACATTTGAAATTGCACAAAAAAGAATTGATAGTACCAGGTCCCTTAGCTAGTCTTCTTAAGAAATGGCCGATGGGGAGGATGTCACTGTCGGCAAAGTCCCAAAGTCTGCATGGCGAAAACTCCACAAGCAAAAAATTACATTTTTTTTTCTTTCATTAAGGTGTGGGGCTTTTTATTCCCCGGCTTCCATATCATAAGTTCACCAACTTTCTTGACCGGGCAGGCGTCAGGCCCAATGCTATTCCCTGTACTAGACTAGTTTGTTAGTTAATTGCAAATGGAATGCGGATTGTTTCGCCTCATCAAGTGAAAAAAGCATGACATTGCACTACCTAGTTCTATGTACCAAATATATGTGATTGTTGATCTCCATCTTGATGGAAAAAATGTGCGGAGGTAACATAATTTGTGTGTTTTGAGCATGTACATTATACTGATACATGCATATTGTCCTGCCCTCAACTACTCAAGTGAACACGAATCACCTACTCTATATAGAGTTGTGCTTATATATCGCAACAAACCTCATAGTTCCGCTTTCGTGTAATGGCTCCATAATTTGTATGGTCTATGAACCATTGGCAGAAGCAGAAAATAATTAGAAAGAAAGAAGAATAAAGTACCCTTGGACGGAGATCTGAGATAGTGGAGGCAACCAGTATGATAATTACCGGATCATGCAAGAGAAGAGGTGAAATTATTAAAGAAATGATCGTGTATTAGAGGTCACAAACATGTTTGCAATCTAGCAACGAGAAGTGGAAAGGTTCTACCGAAGAGTTTGTTGCAAGGCATGGTGAGATACAAACCGTATGCATCTTGATCATCTAGCTAGAAGATAGGGTTTTTAACCCAAGCTTCCTCGTGTATCAATATGATTACGTGTTGTGACAGACCTCCCCGATGGGTGTTTAGCCGCCGGATGTTAGCTTAGAGGAAAGAGCAGATTCGTCGCCTTGTTGTAGACGTGTATCCTCCCCGACTACATGTACGTCTCCCACACGCAATTGCAATTTCAAGCCTGCTGGACAACGCAATCGCACGTCAACCACGTGCAACTATAGTTGCACCATCGTCTGTCTACGTGCAACTGCACACCCTTCATCTATGTGCAACTGCACATCCCACGACGGGAACGAAAAAATAAAATAGAAATAGAAAAAAAATCCCCGTACAGATGGCAACAATTGAGAAACTGTTATTTCTGACTGAGATGTAGGCACAACCATAATCGCCATGTAGAGCGAGATTTCTATTAACCGTGTTCAGCATGAAAGAGCTAATACATTACGAGGAGCCTCATAAAGCGCTTCTTTAGGGGTTAAATTTCCATTAGTCCATATTTCTAGAAAAAAGTATCTCGTGTTTTTCATTCTCATTCCCAGATGATTAAACCCCCTCCTACTTCTTGTATTTTTTTACAATTTTTATTGAACTAATCAACCAAAGCAGTTCACAGGTGGGTGGAAAGGGGGGGAGGTTAAATGCAGGTTGTCAATAGTGTGATCGTCGTTGAAGGGAGTGTGCATCGATACATCTCCGTGTACTTCCTGCTCGCCGGCGGTCACTTAAAACTCAATGGTTATTCACATCTACCACCTTAATTAACTCAAAGAGATGTTTGGCCAATAAGACACGAGGAGTTGGTTCACATTTGAAATTACACAAAAAATAATCGATAGTACCAGGGCCCTTAGCTAGTCTTCTTAAGAAATGGCCGATGGGGAGGATGTCACTACCGGCAAAGTCGCAAGACTGTATGGCGAAAAGTCCGCAAGCGAAAAATTACAGTTTTCCTTTCATTAAGGTATGGGGCTTTTTATTCCCCGGCTTCCATATCATAAGTTCACCAACTTTTTTGACCGGGCAGGCGTCAGCCCCCATGCTATTCCCTGTACTAGACTAGTTTGTTAGTTAATCGCAAATGGAATGCGGATTGTTTCACCTCATCAAGTGAAAAAAGCATGACATTGCACTACCTAGTTCTCTGTACCAAATATATGTGATTGTTGATCTCCATCTTGATGGAAAAAAATGTGCGGAGGTAACATAATTTGTGTGTTTTGAGCATGTACATTATACTGATACATGCATATTGTCCTGCCCTCAACTACTCAAGTGAACACGAATCACCTACTCTATATAGAGTCGTGCTTATATATCGCAACAAACCTCATAGTTCCGCTTTCGTGTAATGGCTCCATAATTTGTATGGTCTATGAACCATTGGCAGAAGCAAAAAATAATTAGAAAGAAAGAAGAATAAAGTACCCTTAGACGGAGCTCTGAGATAGTGGAGGCAACCAGTATGATAATTACCGGATCATGCAAGAGAAGAGGTGAAATTATTAAAGAAATAATCGTGTATTAGAGGTCACAAACATGTTTGCAATCTAGCAACGAGAAGTGGAAAGGTTCTACCGAAGAGTTTGTTGCAAGGCATGGTGAGATACAAACCATATGCATCTTGATCATCTAGCTAGAAGATAGGGTTTTTAACCCAAGCTTCCTCGTGTATCAATATGATTACGTGTTGTGACAGACCTCCCCGATGGGTGTTTAGCCGCCGGATGTTAGCTTAGAGGAAAGAGCAGATTCGTCGCCTTGTTGTAGACGTGTATCCTTGACTCCTTGTTCTTTATTTATTTTT
Source organism: Triticum dicoccoides (assembly GCF_002162155.2). Taxonomy (NCBI): domain Eukaryota; kingdom Viridiplantae; phylum Streptophyta; class Magnoliopsida; order Poales; family Poaceae; genus Triticum; species Triticum dicoccoides. The sequence goes on along the minus strand of NC_041386.1, from coordinate 545,120,213 downwards.
GGTTGTTTGGATAGCAAGTATTTGGAACAAGTTTTAGCAAAACCAGTTTTAAGAGGATTTTTTTAGGAAACCCAGTTTTAAGATGTTGGTTTGGTGAAACTGGTTTGCAGAGTAGTACTACTTTGTTTGGGCTTGAAAACTTCAAATATGGGCGCTAGTTTGGCAGAGATGAGTATTCAATGGATTTTCATCTCACAGCCGAATGTCCCCTTTCTCTAAATCTTATTTCCACGAGGTGCGGTGCTGTTGGCAGGGCAACATTGTCCGCTGCAGCTGGGCATAGAAATTTCAGATCCTCCATCACTCATTGCTTAGCTAGCGCAGATCTTGAGTTAGTTTGGTTCACGTCCTCGTCATAATGTGCCTGGCCTGGAGCCTGCCTGGATTTACAAGGAAGCTTTTTGTTTACTGTCCTGGAACTGAGAAAGGTTGCCTGGCCTGGGAACCTGGCGATGTGGTTAGCCTGGTGCAGGCAGGCTGAGGCGACCCAGGCGTCCAGTTTCAAGCGCCTAGGAAGCCGGCCTGGCTGCTAACAATTGCCCGGGAGCTACTAGTCACAAAACGACAACATCCAACATCCATGGTATGTCAGTGTACAGTGTAAGATTCCTTTTTAACCAACCTAACTAATATTTTATAGGCCAGGCTTCATCCAAACAAGTTTTCTCCAGGCGTGCTGATACGTCTCCATCATATCTACTTTTTCAACACTTTTGATTTTGTTTTGGACTCTAACTTGCATGATTCGAATGGAACTAATCCGAATTGACGATGTTTTCAGCAGAATTGCCATGGTGTTATTTTTCTGCAGAAAAAAAAATTCTCGGAATGACCTGAAACTTCACGGAGAATATTTTTGGAATATATATAAAATACTGGCGAAAGAATCAACGTCAGGGGGCCCACACTCTGTCCACGAGGGTGGTGGCGCGCCCATCCCCTGGGGCGTGCCCCCCTATCTCGTGGGCCCCCTGAGGCTCCACCGACCTCAACTTCAACTCTATATATTCACGTTCGGGGAGAGAAAAAACAGAAAGAAGGATTCATCATGTTTTACGATACAGAGCCGCCACCAAGGCCTAATCTCTCTCGGAAGGGCTGATCTGGAGTCCATTCGAGGCTCCGGAGAGGGGAATCCGTCGCCATCCTCATCATCAACCTTCCTCCATCACCAATTTCATGATGCTCACCGTCGTGCGTGAGTAATTCCATCATACGCTTGCTGGACGGTGATGGGTTGGATGAGATTTATCATGTAATCGAGTTAGTTTTGTTAGGGTTTGATCCCTAGTATCTATTATGTTTTCAGATTGATGTTGCTATGACTTTGCTATGGTTAATGCTTGTCACTAGGGCCCGAGTGCCATGATTTCAGATTTGAACCTATCATGTTTTCATGAATATATGTGAGTTCTTGATCCTATTTTGCAAGTCAATAGTCACCTACTATGTGTTATGATCCGGTAACCCCGAAGTGACAATAATCGGGACCACTCCCGGTGATGACTATAGTTTGAGGAGTTCATGTATTCACAGTGTTAATGCTTTGTTCCGGTACTATATTAAAAGGAGGCCTTAATATCCCTTAGTTTCCAATAGGACCCCACTGCCATGGGAGAGTAGGACAAAAGATGTCACGCAAGTTCTTTTCCATAAGCACATATGACTATATTCGGAATACATGCCTACATTACATTGATGAACTGGAGCTAGTTCTGTATCACCCTATGTTATAACTGTTGCATAAGGAATCTCATCCGACATAATTATCCATCATCGATCCATTGCATATGAGATTTTCACATATTGATCTTTGCTTAGTTATTTTTCCGTTGCCATTGTTACAATCACTACAAAATCAATATTGTTACTTTTGCCACAATTACCGTTACTTCCATATTACTTTGCTACTAAATACTTTGCTGCAGATATTAAGTCTTTCAGGTGCGGTTGAATTGACAACTCAACTATTAATACTTGAGAATATTCTTTGGCTCCCCTTCTGTCGAATCAATAAATTTGGGTTGAATACTCTAACCTCGAAAACTGTTGCGATCCCCTATACTTGTGGGTTATCAAGACTATTTTCTGGCGCCGTTGCCAGGGAGCATAGCTCTATTCTTTGAGTCACTTGGGATTTATATCTATTGATCACTATGAAGAATTTGAAAGATGAAAGAACCAAGATTTATCCCTCAACTACGAGGGGAGGTAAGGAATTGCCATCTAGCTCTGCACTTGATTCACCTTCTGTTATGAGTAAATTTGTGACACCTACATCTGCTATTGATTCTGATATGTCGCATGTTATTGATGATGCCACTTCTGCTTTGCATGATACTTATGATGAAACCACTTCTATGCTTGATAATACCATGCCATTAGATGAATTTCTTGATGAAAAACTTGTTAAGGTTAGAGAGAATGAAATTATTGAAACTGGTAATATTGATGAAAGTGATGATGAAGATTCTCCGCCTAGATATGAATTGCCTGTTGTGCCTGAGAGTTATGTTATGGATGAAGAAACTGCTGGAGATTTTTTAGCTTGCAATGATAGATATGATCTTAAAAAACTGCTAGCTAAGCTGAAAGAAAAATCCTTGAATGCTAGAATGAAATATGACCCTGCTTTTGCTACTTCACCTATTTGTATTTCTGATAAGGATTATGATTTCTCTGTTGATCCTGATATAATTACTTTGGTTGAATCTGATCCTTTTTATGGGTATGAATCTGAAACTGTTGTGGCACATCTTACTAAATTGAATGATATAGCCACCCTGTTCACTAATGAAGAGAAAATTCGTTACTACTATATCCTTAAGTTATTTCCGTTCTCATTAAAGGGTGATGCTAAAACATGGTTTAATTCTCTTGATCCTGGTTGTGTGCGTAGTCCTCGGGATATGATTTATTACTTCTCTGCTAAATATTTTCCTGCTCATAAGAAACAAGCTGCCTTAAGGGAAATATATAACTTTGTGCAAATTGAAGAAGAGAGTCTCCCACAAGCTTGGGGGAGGCTTCTCCGATTACTTAATGCTTTGCCTGATCATCCTCCCAAGAAAAATGAAATACTTGATATCTTTTATAATGGACTAACCAATGCTTCCAGAGACCACCTAGATAGTTGTGCTCGTTGTGTTTTTAGGGAAAGAACTATTGATCAAGCTAAATTGCTATTGAATAATATGTTGAGTAATGAAAATGATTGGACACTTCCTGAACCAACTCATAAGCCAACTCCGAAGAAAAGGGGTATTCTATTTCTCAGTCCTGAAGATATGCAAGAGACAAAGAAATCTATGAAAGAAAAATGTATTAAAGCTTAAGATGTTAAGAATTTATCACCTATTGAAGAAATACATGGTCTGGATAACCCGACACAAGTAGTAAAGGTAAATTCTCTCTATATATTTGATGAAGGTGATATTCCTTGTAATAAGTCTGCTAGCCAATGCTTGGATGAGTTTGATAATTTTATCGTTAAACAAGAAAACTTCAATGCTTATGTTGGTAGACAATTGAAACGTAATGCTTATATGATTGAACACTTAAGTGATTATATGTCTAGAGTTAAAGGTGAACTAAAACTTATTAGTAAACATGCTTCTATGGTTACCACTCAAGTAGAACAAGTACTTAAAGCTCAGAATGATTTGCTCAATGAATTAGATAATAAGAAAAATGAAAATGCTTTTAGAGTTGTGACTAGAGGGGGTAAAATGACTCATGAACCTTTATATCCTGAGGGCCACCCTAAGAGAATTGAACAAGATTCTCAGAGAACTAATGTTGACGCACCTAGTTCTTCTAAGAAGAAGAAAAGAAAAAATGATAGGACTCTGCATGCTTCTAGTAAACCTATTGTTGACACACCTGAGAATCCCAATGATATTCTATTTCTGATGCTGAAACACAATCTGGTAATGAATATGAACCTAGTGATAATGTTAATGATGATGTTCATGTTGATGCTCAACCTAGCAATGACAATGATGTAGAAATTGAACCTGATGTTGATCTTGATAACCCACAATCAATGAATCAAACATTATGATAAGAGAGACTTTGTTGCTAGGAAGCACGGTAAAGAAAGAGAACCATGGGTTCAGAAACCCATGCCTTTTCCTCCTAAACCTTCCAAGAAAAAGGATGATGAGGATTTTGAGCGCTTTGCTGAAATGATTAGACCTATCTTTCTGCGTATGCGTTTGACTGATATACTTAAAATGAATCCTTATGCTAAGTATATGAAAGATATTGTCACAAATAAAAGAAAGATACCGGGAGCTGAAATTTCCACCATGCTTGCTAATTATACTTTTAAAGGTGGAATACCCAAGAAACTAGGAGATCCAGGAGTACCAACTATACCATGCTCCATTAAAAGAAACTATCTTAAAACTGCTTTACGTGATCTTGGAGCCGGTGTTAGTGTTATGCCTCTCTCTTTATATCGTAGACTTGATTTGAATAAGTTGACACCTACTGAAATATCTTTGCAAATGGCTGGTAAATCAACTGCTATACCTGTCGGTATTTGTGAGGATGTGCCTGTTGTGGTTGCAAACATTACTATTTTAACGGACTTTGTTATTCTTGATATTCCCGAGGACGATAGTATGTCGATTATCCTTGGTAGACCTTTCTTGAATACTGCAGGGGCTATTATTGATTGCAACAAAGGCAATGTCACTTTTCATGTTAATGATAATGAGCATACGGTACACTTTCCGAGGAAACAACCTCAAGTCCACAATATCAATTCTATTGTAAAAATTCCAACAATTACTATTGTAGGTTTTGAATTTCATCTTCCTACTGTCAAGAAGAAATATGATATTATTATTGTTGGGGATGTGCATATCCCCGTTGAGGTAACCTAGTGTTATTCAAAAATTCTCCGGTTTCATACAATTCGGAAAGAGTTTGGTAACAAGACTTGATCAATCTTGTTAGTGGATTCTTTTTGATGAGCATGAGATGGATGAAGTTAGAAAGCACAACTCTCTGTACCCTCCTTTTACTTTCTGTTATTTAGATTAAATAAAGCAAAAATAGCATTTCCTGTTTGTTTTCTGAATTATCCTTGCAATAAAAAATACCCCGAAAATAAAAGTTCTCCAAATGTCCTGAAATTGAAATATGATTTTTTTTTCTAGAATATTTAAGAATATTTGGCACTAAGAACACACCTGGGGGCCACTCCACCTGGCCACGAGGGTCCAGGGCGCGCCCCGTGCCTCGTGGACCCCACATGGCCCCTCTCCACTTATTCCTGCAACCACACACTTCGTCTTCCTCCAGAAAAATCCTCACATAGCTTAAACCCGAGTTCTAGCTCATCTTGTTGCCATTTTGATTTCCTTGCTCAAAGCTCCACTCACAAAACTGCTTTGGGGGATTGTTCTTCGGTATGTGACTCCTCCAATGGTCCAATTAGTTTTTGTTCTAGTGCTTTATTTATTGCAAATTTTTGCTGCTTAGGTGACCCTGTTCTTGAGCTTGCATGTCAAATTTATGTGGTCAAAAGTAGTTTTAATGCATGATATGGTCTCTAGGCACTTGTGAGTAGTTGCTATCAATCTTGTTAAGTTTGGTTCACTTTTATTTTGAGTCACTAAAAATTTCAGAAATTTTTCAGAGGAAGATGCCTCTCTCTTTATATCGTAGACTTGATTTGAATAAGTTGACACCTACTGAGATATCTTTGCAAATGGCTGATAAATCAACTGCTATACCTGTCGGTATTTGCGAGGATGTGCCTGTTGTGGTTGCAAACGTTACTATTTTAACGGACTTTGTTATTCTTGATATTCCCGAGGACGATAGTATGTCGATTATCCTTGGTAGACCTTTTTTGAATACTGCAGGGGCTGTTATTGATTGCAACAAAGGCAATGTCACTTTTCATGTTAATGACAATGAGCATACGGTACACTTTCCGAGGAAACAACCTCAAGTCCACAGTATCAATTCTATTGTAAAAATTCCAACAATTACTATTGTAGGTTTTGAATTTCCTCTTCCTACTGTCAAGAAGAAATATGATATTATTATTGTTTGGGATGTGCATATCCCCATTGAGGTAACCTAGTGTTATTCGAAAATTCTCCGGTTTCATACAATTCGGAAAGAATTTGGTAACAAGACTTGATCAATCTTGTTAGTGGATTCTTTTTGATGAGCATGAGATGGATGAAGTTAGAAAGCACAACTCTCTGTACCCTCCTTTTACTTTCTGTTATTTAGATTAAATAAAGCAAAATTAGTATTTCCTGTTTGTTTTTTGAATTATCCTTGCAATAAAAAATACCCCAAAAATAAAAGTTCTCCAAATGTCCTGAAATTGAAATATGATTTTTTTCTAGAATATTTAAGAATATTTGGAACTAAGAACACACATGGGGGCCACTCCACCTGGCCACGAGGGTCCAGGGCGCGCCCCGTGCCTCGTGGACCCCACATGGCCCCTCTCCACTTATTCCTGCAACCACACACTTCGTCTTCCTCCAGAAAAATCCTCCCATAGCTTAAACCCGAGTTCTAGCTCATCTTGTTGCCATTTTGATTTCCTTGCTCAAAGCTCCACTCACAAAACTGCTTTGGGGGATTGTTCTTCGGTATGTGACTCCTCCAATGGTCCAATTAGTTTTTGTTCTAGTGCTTTATTTATTGCAAATTTTTGCTGCTTAGGTGACCCTGTTCTTGAGCTTGCATGTCAAATTTATGTGGTCAAAAGTAGTTTTAATGCATGATATGGTCTCTAGGCACTTGTGAGAGTAGTTGCTATCAATCTTGTTAAGTTTGGTTCACTTTTATTTTGAGTCACTAAAAATTTCAGAAATTTTTCAGAGGAAGATGCCTCTCTCTTTATATCGTAGACTTGATTTGAATAAGTTAACACCTACTGAAATATCTTTGCAAATGGCTGATAAATCAACTGCTATACCTGTCGGTATTTGCGAGGATGTGCCTGTTGTGGTTGCAAACGTTACTATTTTAACGGACTTTGTTATTCTTGATATTCCCGAGGACGATAGTATGTCGATTATCCTTGGTAGACCTTTTTTGAATACTGTAGGGGCTGTTATTGATTGCAACAAAGGCAATGTCACTTTTCATGTTAATGATAATGAGCATACGGTACACTTTCCGAGGAAACAACCTCAAGTCCACAGTATCAATTCTATTGTAAAAATTCCAACAATTACTATTGTAGGTTTTGAATTTCCTCTTCCTACTGTCAAGAAGAAATATGATATTATTATTGTTGGGGATGTGCATATCCCCGTTGAGGTAACCTAGTGTTATTCGAAAATTCTCCGGTTTCATACAATTCGGAAAGAGTTTGGTAACAAGACTTGATCAATCTTGTTAGTGGATTCTTTTTGATGAGCATGAGATGGATGAAGTTAGAAAGCACAACTCTCTGTACCCTCCTTTTACTTTCTGTTATTTAGATTAAATAAAGCAAAAATAGTATTTCCTGTCTGTTTTTTGAATTATCCTTGCAATAAAAAATACCCCGAAAATAAAAGTTCTCCAAATGTCCTGAAATTGAAATATGATTTTTTTTCTCTAGAATATTTAAGAATATTTTTTCACTAAGAACACACCTGGGGGCCACTCCACCTGGCCACGAGGGTCCAGGGCGCGCCCCGTGCCTCGTGGACCCCACATGGCCCCTCTCCACTTATTCCTACAACCACACACTTCGTCTTCCTCCAGAAAAATCCTCCCATAGCTTAAACCCGAGTTCTAGCTCATCTTGTTGCCATTTTTATTTCCTTGCTCAAAGCTCCACTCACAAAACTTCTTTGGGGGATTGTTCTTCGGTATGTGACTCCTCCAATGGTCCAATTAGTTTTTGTTCTAGTGCTTTATTTATTGCAAATTTTTGCTGCTTAGGTGACCCTGTTCTTGAGCTTGCATGTCAAATTTATGTGGTCAAAAGTAGTTTTAATGCATGATATGGTCTCTAGGCACTTGTGAGAGTAGTTTCTATCAATCTTGTTAAGTTTGGTTCACTTTTATTTTGAGTCACTAAAAATTTCAGAAATTTTTCAGAAGAAGAAAAATGTACCAAGGTGGTTCCTCAAGGAAGCAAGGCCCAAGGCTCGCGATACGTGAGCCGGACAATGAACTACCAAGGGAAGCTCAAGTGCGGCCTTGTGAATGGCCGTCAGAGGAGTTCATGGTCCAGGCAGGCATCAAGGATGAATTTGACGCGTATGTGCGTAACGCTGATCTTGAGAGCTTCGTGTCAGATAAGTGCCGTCAATACCACTATCTAACAGATTCATTTGTGAGAAGGTTTAAATTTACATCCTCGCGTAATTCTCACACTGTTTTATTTGATCTTTATGATAAATCATATACCATGGACCTAGGAGATTTTAATACTGCTTGTAAACCCCCGCACTGGGGCAATGTTAGTGAACCTCACAAATCTGAATATAAAGACTTTCTTGCTAGTATCACTATGGGAGAATCTAGGGAGATCACACAAGCTACCATAGGGAGCATTCATTTCCCTTCCATATATTATTTTGCTCTCTTCATTGGTAGATGCATTAACGGTAAAGATGAGGCTTGTCACATGTGTGTTCCAGATCTTAGTGTCCTCAAGAGTGCGATATTAGGTGATAAACAATATAACTTGGGGGCTATTGTTGCACGTAGGTTACATCACAATAGTATAAGTGGTGATTTGTTTGGTGGAATTTATGCAACTCGTGTAGCTAACTATCTTGATATACCCATACATGGAAATGATATAGAATTACCTCTTGCTTACCTAGATTATAATGCCATGGTTCGCCATCAATTTGTTGAGAGGAACGATCAGTTCCTCCAGTACCGACTAATCTTTGACAGACGGCGCACTGTCCATGTTGCTCTCCCTGCTCCTACTTTCTTTGACTTTCAGACAAAAATGAGATGTTATAACCAGGGGGAGGCGAACGAGTACGAGAGAAGGACGGAGGAAGCTCGCCTCCAAGCTGCAGCTCGTCAGGCAGTAGCTGCTGCATCACAGTACAACCCCAGTTACAACTTTGGATATCCACCAGGCCAGCCGTGGCCCTAGACCAACTTAGGCCAAAATCCTAAGCTTGGGTGAGTACATATTTCTCACCGACATTACATTCATGTTCACACACTCATGCCAGTTGTCGGTGCTCATACTTTTTCATTGTACTATCCATGCTAGTTTAAATTCTTTTTAAGCCTTCTTCTTGTGTGTTTGAAAAACCTTAATAAGAACAAAAGCAAAAAATTAGTTGTAGCTTTTAGCTAGTTTACTTTCCATGCTTGTAGTAGTAATAATTAAAAGAAAACCCCAAAAGATTTCTCGTTCTTCTTTTGCTTGTTGGGAGCTTTCCCGTGTAAATAGTTTTGTTTCTTTTCTTTTCTTTGGGGGTCGAGAGGAGAAGACCATGATGAAAATGTTGAGTGGCTCTTATATGCATTATTGTTGATTTAACAAAGATCCCACATTACCTTGTCTTCTCCCTTGTATTGAATGCTTGCAGATTCCAGCTTAGTCCAATGCATGTGCACTATTATTATTATCTACACCGTTCGGCCATGCAAGTGAAAGGCTATAATGACGATATATGATGGACTGATTGAGATGAGAGAAACTGGTATGAACTCGACCTATCTTGTTTTTGTAAGTATGATTAGTTCGTCGTGTTGGGGAACGTTGCAGAAAACAAAAAAAATTCCTATGTTTTCACCAAGATCCATCTATGAGTTCATCTAGCAACGAGTGATCGGATGCATCTACATACCTTTGTAGATCGCGAGCGGAAGCATTCAAAGAACGGGGATTAGGGAGTCGTACTCGTCGTGATCCAAATCACCGAAGATCCTAGCGCCGAACGGACGGCACCTCCGCGTTCAACACACGTACAATCAGCGTGACGTCTCCTCCTTCTTGATCCAGCAAGGGGGAAGGAGAGGTTGATGAAGATCCAGCAGCACGATGGCGTGGTGGTGGATGCAGCAGTCACCGCAGCAGGGCTTCGCCGAGCTTCTGCGAGAGGGAGAGGTGTAGCAGGGGAGAGGGAGGCCCCAAGGCTTGAGGTGGTGCTGCCCTCCCTCCCCTCTCCTTTATATAGCCCCCCTAGGGGGGTGCGCCGGCCCTAGGAGATGGGATCTCCTAGGGGGGCGGCGGCCAAGGGGGTGGAGTAGCCCCCAAGGCAAGTGGGGGCGCCCCCTCCCCTAGGGTTCCCAACCCTAGGCGCATGGGGGCCCAAGGGGGGGGCACCAGCCCATTATGGGCTGGTTCCCTTCCCCACTTCAGCCCATGGGGCCCTCCAGGATGGGTGGCCCACCCGGTGGACCCCCGGGACCCATCCGGTGGTCCCGGTACAATACCGGTGACCCCAAAACTTTCCCGATGGCCGAAACTGCACTTCCTATATATAATTCTTCACCTCCAGACCATTCCGGAACTCCTCGTGACGTCCGGGATCTCACCCGGGACTCCGAACAACTTTCGGGTTACTGCATACTTATATCTCTACAACCCTAGCGTCACCGAACCTTAAGTGTGTAGACCCTACGGGTTCGGGAGACATGTAGACATGACCGAGACGACTCTCCGGTCAATAACCAACAGCGGTATCTGGATACCCATGTTGGCTCCCACATGCTCCTCGATGATCTCATCGGATGAACCATGATGTCGAGGATTCAAGCAACCCCGTATACAATTCCCTTTGTCAATCGGTACGTTACTTGCCCGAGATTCGATCCTCGGTATCCCAATACCTCGTTCAATCTCGTTACCGGGAAGTCAATTTACTCGTACCGTAATGCATGATCCCATGACCAGACACTTGGTCACTTTGAGCTCATTATGATGATGCATTACCGAGTGGGCCCAGAGATACCTTTCCGTCATATGGAGTGACAAATCCCAGTCTTGATCCGTGTCAACCCAACAGACACTTTTGGAGATACCCGTAGTATACCTTTATAGTCACCCAGTTATGTTGTGACGTTTGGTACACCCAAAGCACTCCTACGGTATCCGGGAGTTACACGATCTCTATTGGAGAACGTTGTAGAAAACAAAAAAATTCCTACTCGTTTCACCAAGATCATCTAGGAGTTCATCTAGCAACGAGTGATTAGATGCATCTACATACCTTTGTAGATCGCGCACGGAAGCGTTCAAAAGAACGGTGATGATGTAGTCGTACTCGACGTGATCCAAATCACCGATGACCAGCGCCGAACGGACGGCACCTCCGCGTTCAACACACGTACGGGACGGGAGACGTCTCCTCCTTCTTGATCCAGCAAGGGGGAAGGAGAGGTTGATGAAGATCCAGCAGCACGACGGCGTGGTGGTGGATGCAGGGCGTCACAGCAGCAGGGCTTCGCCGAGACTACGAGGGAGAGACGTAACGGGGGGAGATGGAGGCGCCAGGGGCTGGTCTGAAATCCCTCCTCTCCCCCCCACTATATATAGGGGTGCCAGGGGGGGCGCCGGCCCTAGTAGATGAGATCTACTAGGGGGGGCGGCGGCCAAGGGGAGGTTTCCCTCCCCCCCCAAGGCACCTAGGGGTGCCTTCCACCACATGGACTCTTCCATGGTGGAAACCCTAGGCGCATGGGCCTATAGGGGCTGGTGCCCTTGTCCCATCTAGGCCAAGGCGCACCCCCTACAGCCCATGTGCCCCCCCGGGACAGGTGGCCCCACCCGGTGGACCCCCGGGACCCTTCCGGTGGTCCCGGTACAATACCGATAACCCCGAAACTTGTCCCGATGCCCGGAATAGCACTTCCTATATATAATTCTTTACCTCCGGACCATTCCGGAACTCCTCGTGACATCCGGGATCTCATCCGGGACTCCGAACAACATTCGGGTTTCTGCATATACATATCTTCATAACCCTAGCGTCACCGAACCTTAAGTGTGTAGACCCTACGGGTTCGGGAGACAAGCAGACATGACCGAGACAACTCTCCGGTCAATAACCAACAGCGGGATCTGGATACCCATGTTGGCTCCCACATGCTCCACGATGATCTCATCGGATGAACCACGATGTCGAGGATTTAATCAATCCCGTACGCTATTCCCTTTGTCTATCGATATGTTACTTGCCCGAGATTCGATCGTCGGTATCCCAATACCTCGTTCAATCTCGTTACCGGCAAGTCACTTTACTCGTACCGTAATGCATGATCCCGTGACCACACACTTGGTCACTCTGAGCTCATTTTGATGATGCATTACCGAGTGGGCCCAGTGATACCTCTCCGTCATACGGAGTGACAAATCCCAGTCTTGATCCATGTCACCCAACAGACACTTCCGGAGATACCCGTAGTCTACCTTTATAGTCACCCAGTTACGTTGTGACGTTTGGCATACCCAAAGCACTCCTACGGTATCCGGGAGTATGGTCTAAGGAAAAGATACTTTGACATTGGAAAACTCTAGCAAACGAACTATACGATCTTATGCTATGTTTAGGATTGGGTCTTGTCCATCACATCATTCTCCCAATGATGTGATCTCGTTATCAATGACATCCAGTGTCCATAGTCAGGAAACCATGACTATCTGTTGATCAACGAGCTAGTCAACTAGAGGCTCACTAGGGACATGTTGGTGTCTGTTATTCACACATGTATTACGATTTCCGGATAACACAATTATAGCATGAATAAAGACAATTATCATGAACAAGGAAATATAATAATAATGCTTTTATTATTGCCTCTAGGGCATATTTCCAACAGTCTCCCACTTGCACTAGAGTCAATAATCTAGTTACATCGTGATGAATCGAACACCCATGGAATTCTGGTGTTGATCATGTTTTGCTCTAGGGAGAGGTTTAGTCAACGGATCTGCTATATTCAGGTCCGTATGTACTTTACAAATCTCTATGTCTCCATCTTGAACATTTTCACAAATGGAGTTGAAGCGACGCTTGATGTGCCTTGTCTTCTTGTGAAACCTGGGCTCCTTGGCAAGTGCAATAGCTCCAGTGTTGTCACAGAAGAGCTTGATCGGCCCCGACGCATTGGGTATGACTCCTAGGTCGGTGATGAACTCCTTCACCCATATTGCTTCATGTGCTGCCTCCAAGGCTGCCATGTACTCCGCTTCACATGTAGATCCCGCCACGACGCTTTGCTTGCAACTGCACCAGCTTACTGCCCCACCATTCAAAATATACACCTATCCGGTTTGTGACTTAGAGTCATCCAGATTTGTGTCGAAGCTAGCGTCGATGTAACCCTTTACGACGAGCTCTTCGTCACCTCCATAAACGAGAAACATTTCCTTAGTCCTTTTCAGGTACTTCAGGATATTCTTGACCGCTGTCCAGTGTTCCTTGCCGGGATTACTTTGGTACCTTCCTACCAAACTTACGGCAAGGTTAACATCAGGTCTGGTACACAGCATGGCATACATAATAGAACCTATGGCTGAGGCATAGGGGATGACGCTCATCTCTTCTATATCTTCTGCCGTGGTCGGACATTGAGCTGAGCTCAATTTCATACCTTGTAACACAGGCAAGAACCCCTTCTTGGATTGATCCATATTGAACTTCTTCAATATCTTATCAAGGTATGTGCTTTGTGAAAGACCTATGAGGCGTCTCGATCTATCTCTATAGATTTTGATGCCTAATATATAAGCAGCTTCTCCAAGCTCCTTCATTGAAAAACTTTTATTCAAGTAGGCCTTGATGCTGTCCAAGAGTTCTATATCATTTCCCATCAAAAGTATGTCATCTACATATAATATGAGAAATGCTACAGAGCTCCCACTCACTTTCTTGTAAACGCAGGCTTCTCCATAAGTCTGTGTAAACCCAAACGCTTTGATCATCTCATCAAAGCGAATGTTCCAACTCCGAGATGCTTGCACCAGCCCATAAATCGAGCGTTGGAGCTTGCACACTTTGTCAGCATTCTTAGGATCGACAAAACCTTCCGGCTGTATCATATACAATTCTTCCTTAAGGAAACCATTAAGGAATGCCGTTTTGACGTCCATTTGCCATATTTCGTAATCATAGAATGCGGCAATTGCTAACATGATTCGGACGGACTTCAGCTTCGCTACCGGTGAGAAAGTCTCATCATAGTCAACCCCTTGAACTTGTCGATAACCCTTAGCGACAAGCCGAGCTTTATAGATGGTCACATTACCATCCGCGTCTGTCTTCCTCTTAAAGATCCATTTATTTTCTATGGCTCGCCGCTCAACGGGCAAGTCAGTCAAAGTCCATACTTTGTTTTCATACATGGATCCTATCTCGGATTTCATGGCTTCTAGCCATTTGTCGGAATCCGGGCCCGCCATCGCTTCTTCATAGTTTGAAGGTTCACCGTTGTCTAACAGCATGATTTCCAAGACAGGGTTGCCGTACCACTCTGGTGCGGAACGTGTCCTTGTGGACCTTCGAATTTCAGTAGGGGCTTGATCAGAAGTATCTTGATCATTGTCATTAACTTCCTCTCTAGTCGGTGCAGGCACCTCAGGAACATTTTCTTGAGTTGCGCCATTTTCCGGTTCAAGAGGTAATACTTCATCAAGCTCTACTTTCCTCCCACTTACTTCTTTCGAGAGAAACTCTTTCTCCAGAAAGGACCCATTCTTGGCAACAAACATCTTGCCTTCGGATCTGAGGTAGAAGGTGTACCCAATAGTTTCTTTTGGGTATTGATGGGGTTATGTACCTAGGGTAGGGTCATGGACCTGATCTAAGTACCTTACCCAAGGACACCCTTAGAAGAAGTCGCCTTCCAGTCGACCAACGAGGGACACACTCGACTGACTTGAAGGACTCGACCACGAAGACTCACTCGACCACCAGAAGGTCAAGAGGCACTCTGCACTGCAACGGCCTGTAATCAAGTAGACTTTATGACAGTAAAGGCACTTTATGTGGGGCGTTACCAGTAACGCCCCAGACTTAACTCACCTTAAACCCTCTCCTACGTGGGCTGGCTGGGGTCCTGGCGCACTCTATATAAGCCACCCCCCTCCACAGGCAGAGAGGTTCGGCACCTTGTAACTCATATACTCATAATCCACTCGAACGCCTCCGGGCTCCGAGACGTAGGGCTGTTACTTCCTCCGAGAAGGGCCTGAACTCGTACATCCTTTGTGCTTACAACCTCTCCATAGCTAGGACCTTGCCTCTCAATACCTACCCCCCACTCTACTGTCAGGCTTAGAACCACGACAGTTGGCGCCCACCGTGGGGCAGGTGTTTTAGCGATTTTGTGGAGAAAGTTGCGATTCTTCCGAGTACTTTCATCATGGTGTCTGCTGGAGTTTTGGTCGGGGGTCAAGAGATCCGTCTCGGCACTCTCACCTTCATCGTCGACGACTCCGCATGGCTCCAGGAGGCTCCACTCGACGTGGATGCGCTCCCCGTCCGCGGCGCGACGCATTTTCGCGCATGTGTCTGTGGCGTTCTGCTGCGGCAACCGTCGACCCAGTATCGGTCGGCTCCTTTATCGTCCACCCTCCCGGTCTCCCGCCAGCGCAAGCGCTCAGGCCGGTCGAGGCTTCAGCGATGGGTGAGGAACGCGGTGGCTCGCCAATCGGCCACCACCCAAGTTGCGGCAATCGAGCCCGACGCACCTTTCTACGGCTTGTTCGATCAGTCGACTGGCTCCGTAGAGACTACATCCGAGTGCGGTAGCAGTGATCCAGCGGCGGAAATCTTGATGGTCGACGGGCCCCACAGTCCCCCTGGCTTCGCCCGTGGTGGTGGAGCAGGTGACGGCGGCGACCCTACACGAGGCTACGAAGAGTACCAGCCCGAGCCACTCGACTCTCTGCAAAGAGAGGAACTTCGCCGCAGGAACGAGGATCCCCTGCGTATTCCCATCGCAGGAGAAACCCCCGAGGCTCGTGCCTTGGAGGAGGCGCGTCTGGCCAATTTGGCCGAGCGCACTCGACTGGAGAACCTTCAGCGAGCACTCGACGAGCGCGCGCGGCAACGAGTTCCCGACACCAGTCGACGTCAACTCTTCCCGCCGACTCAGGTATATCGAACCCCAGTTCAGAATTTAGCAGCTGCGACCCGTATACCAGAGTCCATCCAGCCTTCGCAGTCGGAAGCTGGCAGAGGTTTGCTGCAGATCAGGGATCTGCTCCGGGCAGCAGGAGATCAGAATTCAGCCGTGTCTCAGTCGCGCAACAGAATTCACAGTCGATCCGTCACTGTGAATACGGTTCAGTCGGCTCACAGCCCCAGATCGCCTCCGCGGCGTGAAGGGCGCGAGAATCGGCGAGATCAATATGGCGACAGACTCGACCGAGATGATAGGCGTCAAGTGCCCTATTCCCCTCCGAGGGGTGAGTCTTACGCTCCTCGGCAGCCAGATGATAGGTGTCAGTACAGTACAGGGCATAGGGTTCCAGTCGACCCCAGAGAACCAGGCTTCGACGCGCGATCCATTATCGTGCAAGGGTTGGTCGACCGGAACAGAGCCCATTGAGGTGCACTCGACAGAGATGTACCCACAAGCAGTCGAGTGCATGTTTCCGGCCCTGAATGTTTCAGTAGGGCTATCAGAGGCGCAGTTATCCCTCCCAATTTCAGGTTGGCAACAGGAGTCAGCAAGTTCACTGGTGAGTCAAAGCCTGAAACTTGGCTTGAAGACTACCGAGTGGCAGTTCAGATTGGTGGTGGGAACGACGAAGTGGCCATGAAGCACTTGCCCCTCATGCTGGAAGGTTCTGCCAGGGCATGGTTGACTCAGTTACCTCCTAGCAGCATTTACACTTGGGAAGATCTGTCCCGAGTGTTCGTCAGGACGTTTGAAGGAACTTGCAAGCGACCAGCTGGATTGACAGAGCTGCAAGTCTGCGTGCAGAAAACTAATGAGACTCTCAGAGAGTATATTCAGAGGTGGATCACTTTGCACCACACTGTGGAGAATGTGTCCGATCATCAGGCAGTCTGCGCCTTCAAAGATGGTGTCAAGAACAGAGAACTGAGTTTGAAGTTTGGTCGAACCGGTGACATGACCTTGGGTCGGATGATGGAGATTGCTACCAAGTATGCCAACGGCGAAGAAGAAGACCGACTCCAAAGCGGCAAGCACAAGCCGAGTCAGTCGGAAAAAGGAAACACCAGTCGGAAACAGAAGCGGAAGGCTGAACCGGCAGCTCCTGGAGAGGCTCTGGTCATGACTCAAGGAAAGTTTAAGGGGAAACCAAAAGGATCCTGGAACCCCAAGCAGGTAAAGGATAAAGAAGGGAACAACGTGATGGATATGCCATGTCACATTCACACGAAGAAAGACGAAGAGGGGAATATCATTTACCCGAAGCACACCACTCGCCAATGTCGACTCCTGATCCAGCAGTTTCAGGGAAAACAGTCTAAGGACAAGGAGAAGGAGTCAGACAAGGCTGAAGACAAGGAGGACAGTGAGGAAGGATATCCGCATATCAACTCCACTCTGATGATCTTTGCAGATGTGGAAAGCAGAAGTCGACTGAAAGTGATTAACCGAGAGGTGAACATGGTTGCCCCCGCAAAAGCAAATTATCTGAAGTGGTCTCAAACACCCATCACATTCGACCAATCTGATCACCCGACTCATATTGCCACCCCTGGGAGGCAAGCTTTGGTGGTCGATCCAGTTGTCGAAGGCACTCGACTGACAAAGGTGCTGATGGATGGTGGAAGTGGGCTGAACTTATTGTATGCGGACACATTGAAAGGTATGGGCATTCCGATGTCCTGACTGAGCACTAGCAACATGAGCTTTCATGGAGTTATACCCGGGAAGAAGGCCGAGTCACTCGGCCAGATAGCTTTGGACGTGGTGTTTGGCGATTCAAAGCATTTTCGCAAAGAAAAGTTGACGTTTGAGGTCGTGGATTTTTAGAGTGCATATCATGCCATTTTGGGGAGACCAGCTTACGCGCGGTTCATGGCTCGACCATGCTACGTATACCTCAAATTGAAGATGCCCGGCCCCAAAGGAGTGATCACTGTCACCAGTGATCGGAAAAAGGCAGAAGAGTGCTTTCAGAAGGGCTCCAAGATCGCCGATTCCCAGGTGACAGCGGTCGAGTTCGAAGAATACAAGCAAAACGCAGATCCGAGTGACTTGCTGCGATCCAAGAAGCCCGCCACAGAGTCTGCTTTCCAGTCGTCCGGTGAGACGAAGCCTGTTCACATTCACCCGACCGACCCCGAAGCAGCTCCGACCCGCATCTCCACAACACTCGACCCAAAATAGGAAGAAGCGCTCATCCAGTTCCTCCGTGAGAACTGGGACATTTTTGCATGGAAGCCCGCTGACATGCCAGGTGTTCCCAGGGGACTGGCTGAGCATCGCCTAAGAGTCGACTCATCTACAAAACCAGTCAAAGAGCATCTTCGGCGGTCCGCCATCCAGAAGAGAAAAGCCATTGGCGAAGAAGTGGCTCGACTGTTGGCGGCAGGATTTATCCGAGAGATATACCACTCCAAGTGGCTCGCTAATGTCGTCATGGTTCCTAAGAAGGACAAGTCGCTACGAATGTGCATTGATTTCAAGCACATCAACCGGGCCTGCCCAAAAGATCATTTTCCTCTCCCTCGCATAGATCAAATTGTTGACTCGACCGCGGGATGTGAGAGGCTATCTTTTTTAGATGCCTACTCCGGGTACCACCAGATCCGTCTGTACGGACCCGACGAGGTAAAAACAGCTTTCATCACTCCATTCGGGTGCTTCTGCTATATCACCATGCCATTCGGCCTCAAGAATGCCGGAGCCACATTCATGCGAATGATTCAGAAGTGTCTACTCACTCAAATTAGTCGGAATGTGGAAGCTTATATGGATGATATCGTTGTCAAGTCGCGAAAAGGTTCCGACCTGGTCGCTGACCTCGCCGAAACATTTGCCAACCTCAGAAGGTATGATATCAAGCTCAATCCATCAAAGTGCACATTTGGAGTTCCTGGTGGCAAGTTACTCGGTTTTCTCGTTTCCGAACGGGGAATCGATGCTAACCCAGAGAAGATTGGCACTATTCTCCGAATGAAACGCCCTGTGCGAGTGCATGATGTCCAGAAGCTTACTGGATGCTTGGCCGCATTAAGTCGATTCATCTCACGACTCGGTGAAAAGGCATTACCTCTTTACCGACTGATGAAGAAGACAGACAAGTTCGAGTGGACTCCAGAAGCTGATGCAGCGTTTGCCGAGCTAAAAGCTCTGCTCTCCACCCAGCCGGTGCTTGCTGCTCCAATCAGCAAAGAGCCTCTGTTGCTCTATATCGCAGCCACAGGACAAGTCGTCAGTACTGTGCTCACGGTCGAGCGGGAAGAAGAAGGAAAAACTCTCAAAGTTCAGCGCCCAGTGTATTATTTGTCTGAAGTCTTGACTCCATCCAAGCAGAGATATCCTCATTATCAGAAGCTTGTATATGGGATATACATAACCACAAAGAAGGTTGCTCATTATTTCTCTGATCATTCCATCACAGTCGTCAGCGACGCTCCACTATCAGAGATTTTGCACAATAGGGATGCAACTGGTCGAGTGGCCAAATGGGCGATTGAACTTCTTCCCCTTGATATCAAGTTTGAGGCAAAGAAAGCCATTAAGTCCCAGGCAATAGCAGATTTCCTTGCCGAGTGGATTGAACAGCAGCAGCCGACTGAAGTTCACTCGGAGCATTGGACCATGTTTTTTGATGGCTCGAAGATGTTGAATGGTTCCGGTGCTGGGGTTGTCCTGGTTTCCCCCAGAGGAGATAAGCTCAGATATGTGCTCCAGATTCACTTTGATTCCTCCAACAATGAGGCAGAATATGAAGCCCTCTTATATGGGTTGCGCATGGCCATTTCACTCGGCGTCCGTCGCCTGATGGTCTATGGCGACTCGGATTTAGTGGTCAATCAGGTGATGAAAGAGTGGGACGTGAGAAGCCCAGCCATGACTGGATACTGCAGTGCAGTGAGGAAGCTGGAAAAGAAGTTCGAGGGGTTGGAGCTCCATCATATACCCCGACTGAAAAATCAAGCAGCTGATGATCTAGCAAAGATAGGTTCCAAGAGAGAAGCCATCCCGAGTGGTGTGTTCTTGGAGCATATACACACTCCGTCAGTCAAAGAAGATCCTTTCACTGAAGAAACTCCACAGCCCAAGAGTGCCACAGATCCGACTGAAGTTGAAGTCCCAGCGGTGGTCGACTTGATCATGGAGGTTTTGGTGGTCATTCCCGACTGGACGATTCCGTATGTCGCATATATCCTGAGGAAAGAGCTCCCGGAGGATGAGGAAGAGGCTCGACAGATCGTCCGTCGATCTAAGGCCTTTACCGTAATCAAAGGACAATTATACAGAGAAAGCGCGACTGGAGTTGGTCAGAAGTGCATAACACCAGAAGAAGGTCGACTCATCCTCAATGATATTCACTCGGGGACCTGTGGTCATCATGCGTCCTCTCGGACCATCGTGGCCAAAGCATACCGAGCCGGATTTTACTGGCCAAAGGCGAATGAGATGGCAAAAGAGATAGTGGATAAGTGCGAGGGATGTCAATTCTACTCAAATATGTCACACAAGCCTGCGTCAGCTCTGAAGACCATCCCACTCGTCTGGCCTTTCGCAGTATGGGGATTGGACATGGTCGGTCCTTTGAGAACAGGACGAAGTGGCTTCACGCATGTACTGGTGGCAGTCGACAAGTTCACCAAGTGGATCGAGGCTAAACCAATCAAGAGCCTTGACACCGGTACTGCTGTTAGCTTCATCAGGGAACTAATATTCAGATATGGAGTCCCACACAGCATCATTACAGATAATGGGTCGAACTTTGACTCGGAGGAGTTCAGAGATTTTTGTAACTCCCAAGGCACACGGGTCGACTACGCTTCAGTCGCCCATCCGCAGTCGAATGGACAAGCAGAGCGAGCTAATGGACTGATCCTTAAGGGATTGAAGCCCCGACTGATGCGTGATCTCAAACACGCGGCTGGAGCTTGGGTCGACGAACTTCCCTCAGTGCTTTGGGGGCTGCGGACCACACCTAATCGGTCGACCGGAAGAACTCCATTCTTCTTGGTCTACGGAGCTGAAGCAGTCTTGCCGAGTGATCTTCTCCACAATGCTCCTCGAGTTGAAATCTACAACGAAGCAGAGGCTGAACAAGCGCGGCAAGACGCAGTCGACCTTTTAGAGGAAGAAAGGGAGATGGCTCTGATCCGGTCGACCATCTACCAACAAGATTTGCGTCGTTTCCACGCCAGAAATGTGAGAGGTCGAGCCTTCCAGGAAGGAGATCTGGTTCTTCGAGTGGATCAGCACAAACCACACAAGCTTGCTCCTTCTTGGGAAGGCCCCTTCATCGTCACCAAGGTTCTCCACAACGGGGCGTACCGTCTTTACAACGTCAAGCATAATATCGACGAGCCCCGAGCTTGGAACGCGGAGCTACTCCGCCCATTTTACACTTAAGTTTTATCACTCGGATGAGTTGCAATAAAGTACTTCTGTAGTTCATGGACCTCAAAATAATAGTGTCATAGCCCTCCATAATTTCTGTCGCTTTTTATTTTTGTCCAATAAAATTCCCCTCAGTGGGTGACTTAGCTGCGAATCCGTTTCGCCTAAGTTTGTAAAAATCCTACCGAGTGGCGAGCCAGACTCCCACTCGGAGGCTTAGCTGCGAATCTGTTTCGCCTAAGTTATCAAAATCCTACCGAGTGGTAAGCCAGCCTTCCACTCGGGGGCTTAGCTGCAGCCCTGTGCTCGCCTAAGTTATAAAAATCCTACCGAGTGGTAAGCCAGCCTTCCACTCGGGGGCTTAGCTGCAGCC
>NC_041386.1:545068978-545097025 GCF_002162155.2 Triticum dicoccoides | reverse complement strand
TGCAGTCCAAGCACTCGCCTAAGTTATCAAAATCCTGCCGAGTGTAGAGCAACCCTCTCACTCGGAGGCTTAGCTGCAGTCCAAGCACTCGCCTAAGTTATCAAAATCCTGCCGAGTGTAGAGCAACCCTCTCACTCGGAGGCTTAGCTGCAGTCCAAGCACTCGCCTAAGTTATCAAAATCCTACCGAGTGTAGAGCAACCCTCTCACTCGGAGGCTTAGCTGCAGTCCAAGCACTCGCCTAAGTTATCGAAATCCTGCCGAGTGAAGAGTAAAACTCTCACTCGGGGGCTTAGCTGCAGCCCAGTGCTCGCCTAAGTGGACTGAAGAATAAGTCGATTGCAGTAAAGACGCCTTGCTTTGAACCTGCAAAAGACATTTCGAGCCAAAGGCAATCATATTCAAGCACCAAATTCAAGTTTTGAATCGATATCTAAAGGAACCGAGAGTGCTCAAGCGTTAAGCCTGTTAAGGTTTATCGGTTACAATTCCACTCGGCATACCGAGGCAAATTTAAAAGCGTCGAGCCAAAAGAAGTTTTTTACCCCTCCTGTGGAGGGCTGGAAGGAGCAACGAATTCATCAAGGTCAATTCCGTCGGCGATCCGAGTGGCAGCTGCAAGGAAAGTTTCCATAAAGGACCTAAAGTCGTGCTTCTTGGTATTGGCCACCCGAAGGGCCGCCAGCTTCTCTTCTCGTGCATCCTTACAGTGGACTCGGGCAAGACACAGAGCAACATCTGCACCACACCGAGCCGAGGACTTCTTCCATTCCTGCACTCGACCAGGAATCGTGTTCAACCGGGCCATCAGCGATTCAAGGTCATTCTGAAGTGTCTCCTCAGGCCAAAGCGTCGAGTCGATGCGAGAGGTGGCAGCCTTCAGCCTTGCGAGATAGTCCACGACAGCTGCAACACGGGACTCCAGTCGGAGAACATCCATGGCAACTTCATCGTTCACCGGAGAATTGACGGGGTCGAGGTTTGGCTCCAGCCGGCTAGTTTCTTCTTCGAAGTTTTGACAAAATTCTGCAAGGGTGATCACTAAGTCAAGGAGATGGTCGAATGGAAAATCACAATTGGAAATGTCTGCCAAGCATAGAGGTTTACCTTCAAGCATGAGAAACAGCTTCTTGGCAAGTCCACTCAGGAAGGCCTCCAGATCAGTTTTCTTCCCAGTCAATTTGGCGACTTGGTCGGTCAGGGCAACTTTATCGGTTCTCAGTCGACTGACCTCCTTGTTGGCAATCCCAAGAGCAGCTTTCAGATTGGTATTGTCTTGTTCGAGCTTGGTGACTGAAGCTAACTTCTCGTCAGCAAGCTTGACCTTCTCAGCTAGCTCAAGGTCTTTCTTCTGTTGGGCCTCCCTTACCTTACCTGCAAGTTACAGCAAGATCAGATTTTGAAACAAGCAAGGGGAAAAGCAGTCGTCAGGGTCTCACCAAACATACCTTCGGTCTCCTCCTTTGCCTTTGTCAGCTTCTCCTGAACCAGCTTCAAGCTCAGCTCGACTTGAGTATGCTTGTGCTCCAGCTTTGAGTAGCGAGCCACAAGATCACAAGAGTTCTGCGAAGAACCAATCGACTAAATGTCAAATCTAATTCACTTCCGAGTGAAAAAGGGAAAAACTCACGTTTCTAAGACTACAGCCGAATACAAGCATTCGACCGTAGTCTCGGGGACT
This sequence comes from Triticum dicoccoides, assembly GCF_002162155.2. Classification (NCBI taxonomy): domain Eukaryota; kingdom Viridiplantae; phylum Streptophyta; class Magnoliopsida; order Poales; family Poaceae; genus Triticum; species Triticum dicoccoides. Next base: position 545,095,345 of record NC_041386.1, on the reverse strand, counting down.
ACACCCAGTGGGTGCACTCAGCGTGCCCCCACTAATCCTATTGAAGACAAAGTCGACCAGTCGACCTCAAAAAAAAAAAGATGTATTCTCTAAGACTGTGATCAACTGCAAGCAGTCGACCACAGTCTCGGGGACTACACCCAGTGGGTGCACTCAGCGTGCCCCCACCGTTTTGTGAAATCCAGTCGACATAGTCGACTGACAGAAAAATTGACATCATAAAGCCTAAGGCCGACTGCCAGCAGTCGACCTTAGCCTTGGGGACTACACCCAGCGGGTGCACTCAGCGTGCCCCCGCTAATACGGAGCTCAATCGACAACACCCACTGGGTGACTACTATAAATTCCGGAAAAGAAAAGTTTTTGGTGGCATATCCAACAGAACAAACAGCGGTCGACTGACCTGGACATTGCTTTGGAGGGCAGAACTGACGTCATAAGCTGCCTGGCTCGCGTCCCGGATGGTCTTCAGCTGCTCCATCATGAGTCCCGCCTGGCGTATCGCCTCCTTCGCCGCGCCGGCTTGGTCCTCTGGGACGTGGTGCGTCGTGAAGAGGGAAGGCTGCTGAGCACTCGTCAGTGGGTTCGCGAAGGACACTGTGTGTCGAGTGGTGTTCTCTTCCTCCACAGTCAGAATCTCAGGCGCCGTCACATCCTGAAGCACCTTACTGGCGGACGTTTTCCGACTCCTCCTGCGCTGCAGCGGCTCTTCATCCTCATCATCATCAGGGAGATTGATAACAGTATTGGGTGGAGCTACAGAGAAAGATCAGGATCAGAGATCGCGAGTCAGGCGACTAAGAACGGCGTTAAGAATACAGTACCTGGGTTCGAAGTTGCTGCGTCCTCCATCTCGTGGTCATCAGCCCGGGCCGAGGTTTCAGAAGTAGCAGCACTGCAACTCCAAAGGATCAGTCGACTAACTTCAGCGTCGACCAGAGACAAAGTTCACACAAAATGAGAAGATTCAAACAACACGATTACCCTGATATGGTAGGGATGGACACCTTCATCTTCGGTAGGAGCTTGATCGGCTTCGATGAGGCCGCCCTGGGCTGCTTCGGCGCCTTTTCAGTCGGCACCGGAGAGGTGGTCCGAGGGCGCTTGGTCGACTGAGTGGCGGTCGCAACCCCCTTACCACGTTCAGTCGAAGGGTCGTGGACAAGCTTCGACCGCCTTTCTGAGCGCGGTGGTACGACCTCCTCCTCCTCTTCTTCCTCGTCCTCGACGTCATCTTCATCACCGTCATCATCATCGTCGTCGTCATCATCCTCTGCAACATCCGAGTCCCATTCCTCCTCTTCCTGGCTCTCACCCCCGCTCACCTCGCCCTCCTCAGTCGAAGCTTGTGCCCCATTGGGCATCGAGTACAGCTCGGTGAGGGCCTAGCAGATGTCCAGACAAGGATCAGTCGACCAGTCGGCAGGGTAAACAGAAATGAATGCGACAAAAGCACAGTGGAGAGCAGGGCAAGTATACCTTGTTTGGGTCGCTGTTGTGGTCGAGTGGAGGAATCCTTCTGGCTCCGCGTGGGTTATCCTTATTCCCGGTAACGGCTACCATCCACCTTTCCAGAGTGACGTCGTCGACTGCTTCTGGATGGACTCTAGTCTCGTCTTCGGTCCCACAGTACAACCACATGCAGTGGCTCCGGAACTGAAGGGGCTGGATGCGACGCCTGAGGAAGACCTCCAGAAGGTCCATGCCCGTCACTCCCTCCCGAACCAACTGCACCACGCGCTCCATCAACATCTTCACGTCAGCTTTCTCCTCCGGAATCAGCTTCAAAGGGGAGGGCTTGTTCACTCGGTCCATGGTAAACGGAGGGAGTCCACTCGACTGCCCTGGCGTCGACTGGACCTGGCAGTAGAACCAAGTCGACTGCCAGCCTCTGACGGACTCGGGAAAGGTCATGGGCGGGAAGGTGCTCTTATTCCTCACCTGGATCCCCAGGCCCCCACACATTTGGACGACTCGGGTTCTCTCATCACCTGGGCTCGCCTTCTTCACGGTCTGAGAGCGACACGTGAATATATGTTTGAACAAACCCCAGTGCGGTCGACAGCCCAAGAGACCCTCACACATGGACACGAATGCAGCAAGATAGGAAATGGAGTTTGGGGTAAAGTGGTGAAGCTGCGCTCCGAAGAAATTCAAGAAGCCACGGAAGAAAATACTCGGCGGCAAGGAAAAACCACGATCAACATGAGTGGCCAAAAGCACACACTCACCCTCTTCTGGCTGTGGCTGCCACTCCTTCCCCGGAAGCCTCGCAGCTCCGTGAGGGATCAAGCCCTCGTTGGCCATGTCGAGGAGGTCCTTCTCTGTGATGGTCGACTGGATCCAGTCTCCTTGGATCCAGCCCTTCGGCAGGTGGGATCTGGACGAGGACCCTCCGCGGCTGGTGGATCTCCCCTTCGCCTTCTCCGACGCCGACGCCTTCTTTGCGCGCTCCAGCGCCGCCGTCTTCTCCTTGGCCATGGTCGCCGGCGAGATGCGCGAAGGGAAGTGGTGCGGGGGCGAGAGCGAGCACGCTGGGCGGAGAAGAAGGAAGCAGAGAGAGGGAGAGAATGCTGAGGCGCAGCACAGAAATCCTCGCCGGGCACATTTATAAGGTCTCTTCCGAGTGGATGACAGGTGGGCCCGACGATCTAATCATATCTGGGAGCAGTTACGCAGACTGGATACGTGGCGAAAAAGGCGGCGCGGAGATCGAGGCGTCTATGCCTCGTCCCATCCGAACGCCGCGGTCCGCCCCGCTTCACGCGCGTCCCCAAATTTTGCATCCCGCGGAATCCGCGAACAACAAATCAGTCTGTCAGACGCGGTGTTTCCGGCGATCCGTCGCTCGGAGATCGTCGAAGCCCGAAAGATCACTCGACGCAAATATAGAATGGATCGAGTCGACTGAAGGCAAATTGCTCCCTGTCGACGAAGAGATTCTTTGGTCCAGGACAACACACGACCAGGGCACAAAGGTTAATCGGAAACGACATCAACTCCTTCCTCACTCGAAGCCTCAATCCATTCGGGGGCTAATGATGGGGTTATGTACCTAGGGTAGGGTCATGGACCTGATCTAAGTACCTTACCCAAGGACACCCTTAGAAGAAGTCGCCTTCCAGTCGACCAACGAGGGACACACTCGACTGACTTGAAGGACTCGACCACGAAAACTCACTCGACCACCAGAAGGTCAAGAGGCACTCTGCACTGCAACGACCTGTAATCAAGTAGACTTTATGACAGTAAAGGCACTTTATGTGGGGCGTTACCAGTAACGCCCCAGACTTAACTCACCTTAAACCCTCTCCTACGTGGGCTGGCTGGGGTCCTGGCGCACTCTATATAAGCCACCCCCCTCCACAGGCAGAGAGGTTCGGCACCTTGTAACTCATATACTCATAATCCACTCGACCGCCTCCGGGCTCCGAGACGTAGGGCTGTTACTTCCTCCGAGAAGGGCCTGAACTCGTACATCCTTTGTGCTTACAACCTCTCCATAGCTAGGACCTTGCCTCTCAATACCTACCCCCCACTCTACTGTCAGGCTTAGAACCACGACAGGTATCCTATGAAGACACATTTTTCCGACTTGGGTTCGAGCTTTTCAGGTTGAAGTTTCTTGACATAAGCATCGCATCCCCAAACTTTTAGAAACGACAGCTTAGGTTTCTTCCCAAACCATAATTCATACGGTGTCGACTCAACGGATTTCGACGGAGCCCTATTTAAAGTGAATGCGGCAGTCTCTAAAGCATAGCCCCAAAAAGAAAGCGGTAAATCGGTAAGAGACATCATAGATCGCACCATATCTAACAGAGTGCGATTACGACGTTCGGAAACACCATTACACTGAGGTGTTCCAGGCGGCGTGAGTTGTGAAACTATTCCACATTTTCTTAAGTGTGTCCCAAACTCGTGACTCAAGTATTCTCCTCCACGATCTGATCGTAGAAACTTGATTTTCCTGTCACGTTGATTTTCAACCTCACTCTGAAATTCCTTGAACTTTTCAAAGGTTTCAGACTTGTGTTTCATTAAGTAGATATACCCATACCTACTTAAATCATCAGTGAGGGTGAGAACATATCGATAGCCACCGCGAGCCTCAACACTCATTGGACCGCACACATCAGTATGTATGATTTCCAATAAGTCGGTTGCTCGCTCCATTGTTCCTGAGAACGGAGTCTTGGTCATTTTACCCATAAGGCATGGTTCGCATGTGTCAAATGATTCATAATCAAGAGACTCTAAAAGTCCATCAGCATGGAGCTTCTTCATGCGTTTGACACCTATGTGACCAAGGCGGCAGTGCCACAGGTATGTGGGACTATCATTATCAACCTTACTTCTTTTGGTACTCACATTATGAACATGTGTAGCATCACGTTCGAGATTCATAAAGAATAAACCATTCACCATAGGAGCATGACCATAAAACATATCTCTCATAAAAATGGAACAACCATTATTCTCAGATTTAAAAGAGTGGCCATCTCGAATTAAACGAGATCCCGATACAATGTTCATGCTCAAAGCTGGCACTAAATAACAATTATTAAGGTTTAAAACTAATCCCGAAGGGAGATGCAGAGGTAGCGTGCCGACGGCGATCACATTGACCTTGGAACCATTCCCGACGCGCATCGTCACCTCGTCCTTTGCCAGTTTCCGCTTATTCCGCAGCCCCTGCTTTGAGTTACAAATGTGAGCAACTGCACCGGTATCAAATACCCAGGAGCTACTACGGGCACTAGTAAGGTACACATCAATTACATGTATATCACATATACCTTTTGTTTTGCCGGCCTTCTTATCCGCTAAGTACTTAGGGCAGTTCCGCTTCCAGTGACCGCTTCCCTTGCAATAAAAGCACTCAGTCTCGGGCTTGGGTCCATTCTTTGGCTTCTTCCCGGCAGCTTGCTTGCCGGGCGCGGCAACCTCCTTGCCGTCCTTCTTGAAGTTCTTTTTACCCTTGCCTTTCTTGAACTTAGTGGTTTTATTGACCATCAACACTTGATGTTCCTTCCTGACTTCTACCTCTGCTGATTCCAGCATAGCAAATACTTCAGGAATGGTCTTTTCCATCCCCTGCATATTGAAGTTCATCACAAAGCTCTTGTAGCTTGGTGGAAGCGACTGGAGGATTCTGTCAATGACCGCATCATCCGGGAGATTAACTCCCAGCTGAGTCAAGCGGTTATGCAACCCAGACATAGTGAGTATGTGCTCACTGACAGAACTGTTTTCCTCCATCTTACAGCTGAAGAATTTGTCGGAGACTTCATATCTCTCGACCCGGGCATGAGCTTGGAAAACCATTTTCAGCTCTTCGAACATCTCATATGCTCCATGTCTCTCAAAACGCTTTTGGAGCCCCGGCTCTAGGCTGTAAAGCATGCCGCACTGAACGAGGGAGTAGTCATCGAAACGTGCCTGCCAAGCGTTCATAACATCTTGTTCTGCAGGGAGAGCGGGTGCGTCACCAAGCGGTGCTTGTAGGACATAATCTTTCTTGGCAGCTATGAGGATGATCCTCAGGTTCCGGACCCAGTCCGTATAGTTGCTGCCATCGTCTTTCAGCTTAGTTTTCTCTAGGAACGCGTTGAAGTTGAGGACTACGTTGGCCATTTGATCTACAAGACATATTGCAAAGATTTTAGACTAAGTTCATGATAATTAAGTTCAACTAATCAAATTATTAGTGAACTCCCACTTAGATTAGACATCCCTCTAGTCATCTAAGTATTACATGATCCGAGTTAAACTAGACCGTGTCCGATCATCACGTGAGACGGACTAGTCAACATCGGTGAACATCTTCATGTTGATCGTATCTTCTATACGACTCATGCTCGACCTTTCGGTCTTCTGTGTTCCGAGGCCATGTCTGTACATGCTAGGCTCGTCAAGTCAACCTAAGTGTTTGCATCTGTAAATCTGTCTTACACCCGTTGTATGTGAACGTCTGAATAAAACACCCGATCATCACGTGGTGTTTTGAAACAGCGAACTGTCGCAACGGTGCACAGTTAGGGGGAACACTTCTTGAATTTATTGTGAGGGATCATCTTATTTACTACCGTCGTTCTAAGTAAACAAGATGCAAAACATGATAAACATCACATGCAATCAAATAATAAACGTGACATGATATGGCCAATATCACATAGCTCCTTTGATCTCCATCTTGGGGCTCCATGATCATCTTGTCACCGGCTTGACACCATGATCTCCATCATCATGATCTCCATCATCGTGTCTCCATGAAGTTGCTCGCCAACTATTACTTCTACTACTATGGCTAACGCGTTTAGCAATAAAGTAAAGTAATTTACATGGCGTTTCTTGATGACACGCGGGTCATATAAAAGAATAAAGACAACTCCTATGGCTCCTGCCGGTTGTCATACTCATCGACATGCAAGTCGTGAATCCTATTACAATAGCATGAACATCTCATACATCACATATAGATCATTCATCATTCATCACAACTTTGGCCATATCATATCACAAACCACTTGCTGCAAAAACAAGTTAGACGTCCTCTAATTGTTGTTGCAAGTTTTACGTGGCTGAATTAGGGTTCTAGCAAGAACGTCTTCTTACCTACATTAAAGCCACAACGTGATTTGTCAACTTCTATTTACCCTTCATAAGGACCCTGTTCATCGATTCCGCTCCAACTAAAGTAGGAGAGACAGACACCCGCCAGCCACCTTATGCAACTAGTGCATATTAGTCGGTGGAACCGGTCTCACGTAAGCGTACGTGTAAGGTTGGTCTGGGCCGCTTCATCCCACAATACCGCTGAAGCAAGAAAGGACTAGTAACGGCAAGAAAGTTGACAAATCTACGCCCACAACAAATTGTGTTCTACTCGCGCAAGAAGAACTACGCATAGACCTAGCTCATGATGCCTCTGTTGGAGAACGTTGCAGAAAACAAAAATTTTCCTACTCGTTTCACCAAGATCATCTAGGAGTTCATCTAGCAACGAGTGATTAGATGCATCTACATACCTTTGTAGATCGCGCACGGAAGCGTTCAAAAGAACGGTGATGATGTAGTCGTACTCGACGTGATCCAAATCACCGATGACCAGCGCCGAACGGACGGCACCTCCGCGTTCAACACACGTACGGGACGGGAGACGTCTCCTCCTTCTTGATCCAGCAAGGGGGAAGGAGAGGTTGATGAAGATCCAGCAGCACGACGGCGTGGTGGTGGATGCAGGGCGTCACAGCAGCAGGGCTTCGCCGAGACTACGAGGGAGAGACGTAACGGGGGGAGATGGAGGCGCCAGGGGCTGGTCTGAAATCCCTCCTCTCCCCCCACTATATATAGGGGTGCCAGGGGGGGCGCCGGCCCTAGTAGATGAGATCTACTAGGGGGGGCGGCGGCCAAGGGGAGGTTTCCCTCCCCCCCCAAGGCACCTAGGGGTGCCTTCCACCACATGGACTCTTCCATGGTGGAAACCCTAGGCGCATGGGCCTATAGGGGCTGGTGCCCTTGGCCCATCTAGGCCAAGGCGCACCCCCTACAGCCCATGTGCTCCCCCGGGACAGGTGGCCCCACCCGGTGGACCCCCGGGACCCTTCCGGTGGTCCCGGTACAATACCGATAACCCCGAAACTTGTCCCGATGCCCGGAATAGCACTTCCTATATATAATTCTTTACCTCCGGACCATTCCGGAACTCCTCGTGACGTCCGGGATCTCATCCGGGACTCCGAACAACATTCGGGTTTCTGCATATACATATCTTCATAACCCTAGCGTCACCGAACCTTAAGTGTGTAGACCCTACGGGTTCGGGAGACAAGCAGACATGACCGAGACAACTCTCCGGTCAATAACCAACATCGGGATCTGGATACCCATGTTGGCTCCCACATGCTCCACGATGATCTCATCGGATGAACCACGATGTCGAGGATTTAATCAATCCCGTACGCTATTCCCTTTGTCTATCGATATGTTACTTGCCCGAGATTCGATCGTCGGTATCCCAATACCTCGTTCAATCTCGTTACCGGCAAGTCACTTTACTCGTACCGTAATGCATGATCCCGTGACCAGACACTTGGTCACTCTGAGCTCATTTTGATGATGCATTACCGAGTGGGCCCAGTGATACCTCTCCGTCATACGGAGTGACAAATCCCAGTCTTGATCCATGTCACCCAACAGACACTTTCGGAGATACCCGTAGTCTACCTTTATAGTCACCCAGTTACGTTGTGACGTTTGGCATACCCAAAGCACTCCTACGGTATCCGGGAGTTACACGATCTCATGGTCTAAGGAAAAGATACTTTGACATTGGAAAACTCTAGCAAACGAACTATACGATCTTGTGCTATGTTTAGGATTGGGTCTTGTCCATCACATCATTCTCCCAATGATGTGATCTCGTTATCAATGACATCCAGTGTCCATAGTCAGGAAACCATGACTATCTGTTGATCAACGAGCTAGTCAACTAGAGGCTCACTAGGGACATGTTGGTGTCTGTTATTCACACATGTATTACGATTTCCGGATAACACAATTATAGCATGAATAAAGACAATTATCATGAACAAGGAAATATAATAATAATGCTTTTATTATTGCCTCTAGGGCATATTTCCAACAATCTCATGGTCTAAGGAAAAGATACTTGACATTGGAAAAACTCTGGCAAACGAACTATACGATCTTATGCTATGTTTAGGATTGGGTCTTGTCCATCACATCATTCTCCTAATGATGTGATCTCGTTATCAATGACATCCAATGTCCATAGTCAGGAAACCATGACTATCTGTTGATCAACGAGCTAGTCAACTAGAGGCTTACTAGGGACATGTTGGTGTCTATGCATTCACACATGTATTACGATTTCCGGATAACACAATTATAGCATGAATAAAAGACAATTATCATGAACAAAGAAATATAATAATAATCCTTTTATTATTTCCTCTAGGGCATATTTCCAACAGTCTCCCACTTGCACTAGAGTCAATAATCTAGTTACATTGTGATGAATCAAACACCCATAGAGTTATGGTGTTGATCATGTTTTGCCCTAGGGAGAGGTTTAGTCAACGGATCTGCGACATTCAGATCCGTATGTACTTTACAAATATCTATGTCTCCATCTTGAACATTTTCACGAATAGAGTTGAAGCGACGCTTGATGTGCCTGGTCTTCTTGTGAAACCTGGGCTCCTTGGCAAGTGCAATAGCTCCAGTGTTGTCACAGAAGAGTTTGATCAGCCCCGACGCATTGGGTATGACTCCTAGGTCGGTGATGAACTCCTTCACCCAAATTGCTTCATGCGCTGCCTCCGAGGCTGCCATGTACTCCGCTTCACATGTAGATCCCGCCATGACGCTCTGCTTGCAGCTGCACCAGCTTACTGCTCCACCATTCAACATATACACGTATCCGGTTTGTGACTTAGAGTCATCCAGATCTGTGTCGAAGCTAGCGTCGACGTAACCCTTTACGACGAGCTCTTCGTCACCTCCATAAACGAGAAACATGTCCTTAGTCCTTTTCAGGTACTTCAAGATATTCTTGACTGCTGTCCAGTGTTCCTTGCTGGGATTACTTTGGTACCTTCCTACCAAACTTATGACAAGGTTTACATCAGGCCTGGTACACAGCATCGCATACATAATAGACCCTATGGCTGAGGCATAGGGGATGACACTCATCTCTTCTATATCTTCTGCCATGGTCGGACATTGAGCTGAGCTCAATTTCGCACCTTGCAACACAGGCAAGAACCCCTTCTTAGACTGATCCATATTGAACTTCTTCAATATCTTATCAAGGTATGTGCTTCGTGAAAGACCTATGAGGCGTCTTGATCTATCTCTATAGATCTTGATGCCTAATATATAAGCAGCTTCTTCAAGGTCCTTCATTGAAAAACTCTTATTCAAGTAGGCCTTAATGCTGTCCAAAAGTTCTATATCATTTCCCATCAAAAGTATGTCATCTACATATAATATGAGAAATGCTACAGAGCTCCCACTCACTTTCTTGTAAACGCAGGCTTCTCCATAAGTCTGCATAAACCCAAACGCTTTGATCATCTCATCAAAGCGAATGTTCCAACTCCGAGATGCTTGCACCAGCCCATAAATCGAGCATTGGAGCTTGCACACCTTGTCAGCATTCTTAGGATCGACAAAACCTTCCGGCTGCATCATATACAATTCTTCCTTAAGGAAACCATTAAGGAATGCCGTTTTGACGTCCATTTGCCATATCTCATAATCATAAAATGCGGCAATTGCTAACATGATTCAGACGGACTTCAGCTTCGCTACGGGTGAGAAAGTCTCATCGTAGTCAACCCCTTGAACTTGTCGATAACCCTTAGCGACAAGCCGAGCTTTATAGATGGTCACATTACCATCCGCGTCTGTCTTCTTCTTAAAGATCCATTTATTTTCTATGGCTCGCCGCTCAACGGGCAAGTCAGTCAAAGTCCATACTTCGTTTTCATACATGGATCCTATCTCGGATTTCATGGCTTCCAGCCATTTGTCGGAATCTGAGCCCGCCATCGCTTCTTCATAGTTCGAAGGTTCACCGTTGTCTAACAACATGATTTCCAAGACAGGGTTGCCGTACCACCCTGGTGCGGAACGTGTCCTTGTGGACCTACGAAGTTCAGTAGCAACTTGATCTGAAGTTTCATGATCATCATCATCAACTTTCTCTCTAGTCGGTGCAGGCACCTCAGGAACATTTTCTTGAGTTGCGCCACTTTCCGGTTCAAGAGGTAATACTTCATCAAGTTCTACTTTCCTCCCACTTACTTCTTTCGAGAGAAACTCTTTCTCTAGAAAGGATCCATTCTTGGCAACAAAGATCTTTCCTTCGGATCTGAGGTAGAAGGTATACCCAATAGTTTCTTTAGGGTATCCTATGAAGACGCATTTTTTCGACTTGGGTTCGAGCTTTTCAGGTTGAAGTTTCTTGACATAAGCATCGCATCCCCAAACTTTTAGAAACGATAGCTTAGGTTTCTTCCCAAACCATAATTCATACGGTGTCGTCTCAACAGATTTGGACGGAGCCCTATTTAAAGTGAATGCGGCAGTCTCTAAAGCATAGCCCCAAAATGATAGCGGTAAATCGGTAAGAGACATCATAGATCGCACCATATTTAATAGAGTGCGATTACGATGTTCGGACACACCATTACGCCGAGGTGTTCCAGGCGGCGTGAGTTGTGAAACTATTCCACATTTTCTTAAGTGTGTGCCAAATTCGTGACTCAAATATTCTTCCCCATGATCTGATCGCAAGAACTTGATTTTCCTGTCACGTTGATTCTCAACCTCACTCTGAAATTCCTTGAACTTTTCAAAGGTCTCAGACTTTTGTTTCATTAAATAGACATACCCATATCTACTCAAGTCATTAGTGAGGGTGAGAACATAATGATAGCCACCACGAGCCTCAACACTCATTAGACCGCACACATCAGTATATATGATTTCCAATAAGTTGGTTGCTCGCTCCATTGTTCCTGAGAACGGAGTCTTGGTCATTTTACCCATGAGGCATGGTTCGCACGTGTCAAATGATTCGTAATCAAGAGACTCTAAAAGTCCATCTGCATGGAGCTTCTTCATGCGTTTGACACCTATGTGACCAAGGCGGCAGTGCCACAAGTATGTGGGACTATCATTATCAACCCTACATCTTTTGGTATTCACACTATGAATATGTGTAGCATTACGCTCAAGATTCATTAAGAATAAACCATTCACCATCGGAGCATGACCATAAAACACATCTCTCATATAAATGGAACAACCATTATTCTCGGATTTAAATGAGTAGCCATCTGAAATTAAACGAGATCCTGATACAACGTTCATGCTCAAAGCTGGCACTAAATAACAATTATTGAGGTTTAAAACTAATCCCGTAGGTAAATATAGAGGTAGCGTGCCCACGGCGATCACATCGACCTTGGAACCATTCCCGACGCGCATCGTCACCTCATCCTTCGCCAGTCTCCGCTTATTCTCCTGCTTTGAGTTACAAATGTGAGCAACTGCACCAGTATCAAATACCCAGGAGCTACTACGAGTACTGGTAAGGTACACATCAATTACATGTATATCACATATACCTTTTGTGATGCCGGGCTTCTTGTCCGCTAAGTATTTGGGGCAGTTCCGCTTCCAGTGACCACTTCCCTTGCAATAAAAACACTCAGTCTCGGGCTTGGGTCCATTCTTTGGCTTCTTCCCGGCAGCTTGCTTACCGGGCGCGGCAACTCCCTTGCCGTCCTTCTTGAAGTTCTTCTTACCCTTGCCATTCTTGAACTTAGTGGCTTTATTCACCATCAACACTTGATGTTCCTTTTTGACTTCTACCTCTGCTGATTTCAGCATTGCAAATACTTCAGGAATGGTCTTTTCCATCCCCTGCATATTGAAGTTCATCACAAAGCTCTTGTAGCTTGGTGGAAGCAACTGGAGGATTCTGTCAATGACCGCATCATCCGGGAGATTAACTCCCAGCTGAGTCAAGCGGTTATGTAACCCAGACATTGTGAGTATGTGCTCACTGACAGAACTATTTTCCTCCATCTTACAGCTGAAGAACTTGTCGGAGACTTCATATCTCTCGACCCGGGCATGAGCTTGAAAAACCATTTTCAGCTCTTCGAACATCTCATATGCTCCGTGTCTCTCAAAACGCTTTTGGAGCCCCGGTTCTAAGCTGTAAAGCATGCCACACTGAACGAGGGAGTAATCATCAGCACGTGTCTGCCAAGCGTTCATAACGTCTTGTTCTGCAGGGAGAGCAGGTGCTTCACCTAGCGGTGCTTGTAGGACATAATCTTTCTTGGCAGCTATGAGGATGATCCTCAGGTTCCGGACCCAGTCCGTATAGTTGCTGCCATCGTCTTTCAGCTTGGTTTTCTCTAGGAACGCGTTGAAGTTGAGGACGATGTTGGCCATTTGATCTACAAGACATGTTGTAAAGATTTTAGACTAAGTTCATGATAATTAAGTTCATCTAATCAAATTATCCAATGAACTCCCACTCAGATAGACATCCCTCCAGTCATCTAAGTATAACATGATCCGAGTTAACTAGGCCGTGTCCGATCATCACGTGAGACGGACTAGCCAACATCGGTGAACATCTTCATGTTGATCGTATCTTCTATACGACTCATGCTCGACCTTCCGGTCTTCTGTGTTCCGAGGCCATGTCTGTACATGCTAGGCTCGTCAAGTCAACCTAAGTGTTTGCATGTGTAAATCTGTCTTACACCCGTTGTATGTGAACGTTGGAATCTATCACACCCGATCCACGTGGTGCTTCGAAACAACAAACTGTCGCAACGGCGCACAGTTAGGGGAAACACTTTCTTGAAATTATTATGAGGGATCATCTTATTTACTACCGTCGTTCTAAGTAAACAAGATGCAAAAACATGATAAACATCTCATGCAATCAAATAATAGTGACATGATATGGCCAATATCATATAGCTCCTGTGATCTCCATCTTGAGGCTCCATGATCATCTTGTCACCGGCATGACACCATGATCTCCATCATCGTGTCTCCATGAAGTTGCTCTCCAACTATTACTTCTACTACTATGGCTAACACGTTTAGCAATGAAGTAAAGTAATTTACATGGCGTTTCTCAATGACACGCAGGTCATACAAAAATAAAGACAACTCCTATGGCTCCTGCCGGTTGTCATACTCATCGACATGCAAGTCGTGATTCCTATTACAAGAACATGATCAATCTCATACATCACATATAGCATTCATCATTCATCACAACCTTTGGCCATATCACATCACAAAACACTTGCTGCAAAAACAAGTTAGACGTCCTCTAATTGTTGTTGCAAGTTTTTACGTGGCTGCTATAGGTTTCTAGCAAGAACGTTTCTTACCTATGCCAAAACCACAACGTGAATTGCCAATTTCTATTTACCCTTCATAAGGACCCTGTTCATCGAATCCGATCCAATTAAAGTGGGAGAGACAGACATCCGCCAGCCACCTTATGCAACTAGTGCATGTCAATCGGTGGAACCGGTCTCACGTAAGCGTACGTGTAAGGTTGGTCCGGGCCGCTTCATCCCACGATGCCGCCGAATCAAGATAAGACTAGTAACGGCAAGCAAATTGACAATATCGACGCCCACAACTACTTTGTGTTCTACTCATGCATAGTAACTACGCATAAACCTGGCTCTGATACCACTGTTGGGGAACGTTGCAGAAAACAAAAAAAATTCCTACGTTTTCACCAAGATCCATCTATGAGTTCATCTAGCAATGAGTGATCGGATGCATCTACATACCTTTGTAGATCGCGAGCGGAAGCGTTCAAAGAACGGGGATTAGGGAGTCGTACTTGTCGTGATCCAAATCACCGAAGATCCTAGCGCCGAACGGACGGCACCTCTGCGTTCAACACACGTACGGTCAGCGTGACGTCTCCTCCTTCTTGATCCAGCAAGGGGGAAGGAGAGGTTGATGAAGATCCAGCAGCACGACGGCGTGGTGGTGGATGCAACAGTCACCGCAGCAGGGCTTCGCCGAGCTTCTGCGAGAGGGAGAGGTGTAGCAGGGGAGAGGGAGGCGCCAAGGCTTGAGGTGGTGCTGCCCTCCCTCCCCCCTCCTTTATATAGGCCCCCTAGGGGGGTGCGCCGGCCCTAGGAGATGGGATCTCCTAGGGGGGGCGGCCAAGGGGGTGGAGTAGCCCCCAAGGCAAGTGGAGGCGCCCCCTCCCCTAGGGTTCCCAACCCTAGGCGCATAGGGGCCCAAGGGGGGGCGCACCAGCCCACTATGGGCTGGTTCCCTTCCCCACTTCAGCCCATGGGGCCCTCCGGGATGGGTGGCCCCACCCGGTGGTCCCGGTACAATACCGGTGACCCCAAAACTTTTCCGATGGCCGAAATTGCACTTCCTATATATAATTCTTCACCTCCGGACCATTCCGGAACTCCTCGTGACGTCCAGGATCTCATCCGGGACTCCGAACAACTTTCGGGTTACTGCATACTCATATCTCTACAACCCTAGCGTCACCGAACCTTAAGTGTGTAGACCCTACGGGTTCGGGAGACATGTAGACATGACCGAGACGACTCTCCGGTCAATAACCAACAGCGGGATCTGGATACCCATGTTGGCTCCCACATGCTCCTCGATGATATCATTGGATGAACCACGATGTCGAGGATTCAAGTAACCCCGTATACAATTCCCTTTGTCAATCGGTACGTTACTTGCCCGAGATTCGATCGTCGGTATCCCAATACATCGTTCAATCTCGTTACCGGCAAGTCACTTTACTCATACTGTAATGCATGATCCCGTGACCAGACACTTGGTCACTTTGATCTCATTATGATGATGCATTACCGAGTGGGCCCAGAGATACCTCTCCGTCATATGGAGTGACAAATCCCAGTCTTGATCCGTGTCAACCCAACAGACACTTTCGGAGATACCCGTAGTATACCTTTATAGTCACCCAGTTACGTTGTGACGTTTGGTACACCCAAAGCACTCCTACGGTATCCGGGAGTTACACGATCTCATGGTCTAAGGAAAAGATACTTGACATTGGAAAAACTCTAGCAAATGAACTATACGATCTTGTGCTATGTTTAGGATTGGGTCTTGTCCATCACATCATTCTCCTAATGATGTGATCTCGTTATCAATGACATCCAATGTCCATAGTCAGGAAACCATGACTATCTGTTGATCAACGAGCTAGTCAACTAGAGGCTTAATAGGGACATGTTGGTGTCTATGCATTCACACATGTATTACGATTTTCGGATAACACAATTATAACATGAATAAAAGACAATTATCATGAACAAGGAAATATAATAATAATCCTTTTATTATTGTCTCTAGGGCATATTTCCAACACGTCGTTCCTGATTCAGCCTATTATGAATGAAACATGTTTGCAATGACAATTAGAGATTATAGTTTCTCATACCATGCTTAATTAGCTAAGAGTTTATAATGGTTCACCTTGCGTGCCAACATGTTATTAAAATGGTTGTGATGTGGTATGATAGGGTGGTATCCTACTTTGAACGATTCGAGTGGCTTGATTTGGCACATGTTCACGCATGTAGTTGAAACAAAATCAACATAGCCTCCATGATATTTATGTTCATGGTGAATTATATCCTACTCATGCTTGCACTCAGTGTTGATTAATTTTAATGCATGTTCATGACTGTTGTCGCTCTCTAGCTGGTCGCTTCCCAGTCTCTTTCTAGCCTTCACTTGTACTAAGCGGGAATACTGCTTGTGCATCCACTTCCATAAACCCCAAAAAGTTATTCCATATGAGTCCATCATACCTTCCTATATGTGGTATCTACCTGCCATTTCAAGTAAATTTGTATGTGCCAAACTCTAAACCTTCAAATGAAATTCTGTTTTGTATGCTCGAATAGCTCATGTATCAACTAGGGATGTCTGTATCTTTCATGCTAGGTGGGTTATTCTCACGAGGAGTGGACTCCGCTCCTCACTCACGAGAAAATGGCCGGTAGCCGAGATACCCAGTCCCATGCTCAAACCGAATCAAAATAATTGCAAACAAAACTCCCTCGGGACTGTTGTTAGTTGGAGGCACCCGTTGTTTCGGGCAAGCCATAGATTGATGCTTGTTAGTGGCGGGGGAGTATAAACTTTACCATTCTGTTTGGGAACCGCCTATAATGTATGTAGCATGGAAGATATCGAGATCTCTCGGTTGTTATGTTGACAATGAAAGTATACCACTCAAAATATTATTTATCTCTATTTCGAAATTGAGCTCTCGCACCTCTACAAATCCCTGCTTCCCTCTGCGAAGGGCCTATCTATTTACTATTATGTTGAGTCATCATCCTCTTATTAAAAAGCATAAGTTGGAGAGCACTGCTGTCATTTGTATGCATTACTATTAGTTTACATTGACTATGACTGGATCTCTTTTATCATCAATTACAATGTTTAGTCAGTCCTTGATCTTCAGAGGTGCTCTGCATTTATGTTTCGCGGTCACAAAAAGGGCTAGCGAGATATCATCTTGTTATATCATATTATGATTGTTTTGAAAAGTGTTGTCATCCGAGATTTATTATTATTGCTCGCTAGTTGATTATGCCATTGATATGAGTAAACATGAGACCTAAATGTTATTGTGAATATGGTTAGTTCATAATCTTTGCTGGAAATTTGAATGCTGGCTTTACATATTTACAACAACAAGATCAAATAGAGTTTCTAAAAGTTTTTCTTTATCACTTTCTCCGTCGTATCTACTTATCCAAACACTTTTGACCTTTTTGGACTCTAACTTGCATGATTTGAATGGAACTAACCCGGACTGACGTTGTTTTCAGCAGAATTGCCATGGTGTTATTTTTGTGCAGAAATAAAAGTTCTCGAAATGACCTGAAACTTTATGGAGAATATTTTTTGAATATATAAAAATACTGGTGAAAGAATCAATGTCAGGGGGCCCACACCCTGTCCACGAGGGTGGGGGCGCGCCCATCCCCCGGGGCGTGCCCCCCTATCTCATGGGCCCCCTGAGGCTCCACCGATCTCAACTCCAACTCTATATATTCACGTTCGGGGAGAAAAAAATCAGGAAGAAGGATTCATCGCGTTTTATGATACGGAGCCGCCGCCAAGCCCTAATATCTCTCGGGAGGGCTGATCTGGAGTCCGTTTCGGGCTCCAGAGAGGGGAATCCGTCGCCATCGTCATCATCAACCTTCCTCCATCACCAATTTCATGATGCTCACCGCCGTGCGTGAGTAATTTCATCGTAGGCTTGCTGGACGGTGATGGGTTGGATGAGATTTATCATGTAATCGAGTTAGTTTTGTTAGGGTTTGATCCCTAATATCCATTATGTTCTGAGATTGATGTTGCTATGACTTTGCTATGGTTAATGCTTGTCGCTAGAGCCCGAGTGCCATGATTTCAGATCTGAACCTATTATGTTTCCATGAATATATGTGAGTTCTTGATCCTATTTTGCAAGTCAGTAGTCACCTACTATGTGTTATGATCCGGTAACCCCAAAGTGACAATAATCGGGACCACTCTCGGTGATGACTATAGTTTGAGGAGTTCATGTATTCACAATGTTAATGCTTTGTTCCGGTACTCTATTAAAAGGAGGCCTTAATATCCCTTAGTTTCCAATAGGACCCCGCTGCCACGGGAGGGTAGGATAAAAGATGTCACGCAAGTTCTTTTCCATAAGCACGTATGACTGTATTCGGAATATATGCCTACATTACATTGATAAACTGGAGCTAGTTCTGTGTCACCCTATGTTATAACTGTTGCATGAGAAATCGCATCCGACATAATTATCCATCATTGATCCATTGCCTACGAGCTTTTCACATATTGATCTTTGCTTAGTTATTTTTCTGTTGCCACTGTTACAATCACTACAAAACCAATACTGTTACTTTTGCCACCATTATCGTTACTTTCATATTACTTTGCTACTAAATACTTTGATGCAGATATTAAGTCTTTCAAGTGCGATTGAATTGACAACTCAACTTTTAATACTTGAGAATATTCTTTGGTTCCCCTTGTGTCGAATAAATAAATTTGGGTTGAATACTCTACCCTTGAAACTGTTGCGATCTCCTATACTTGTGGGTTATCACGTGCCTGACCAAGCAATGATTGCTAGCTTTTCATGTCCACGTCAGGCAGCATTTTTTTAAACCCCACCCGTAGAACGATAATAACAAAAAGAACAATTTACAAAGGACCCGCAACAAGTCCTTAGGGGAAAAGGAGAAAAACTATTCTATGCATGTTTTGGGAGTACAAATCATCTTAAAAGTTATTGACCATCCAGTGAGAGAAACTGGCAGAGAATTTATCTTTGATCCTGTGCTTAGGAAGAAGAATGTCCTGCTTGAGATAATATCTCCATACTTGTAAAGTTGGTTGCTGAGCACGGAAGACTTTTCCATTTCTCTAAATCCAGATGTTCCAACAGCCCAAAATTTTTCCCAGGCATCAAGCTGTGGACACAAACCAAACTAGCCCCTTCTCCTCGGGCTGAGAAACAGCCGGCGGCGCCGTCGTTACTTGCATGCCACCAGTAGCGTCCCGCCGGCCTATGGCGTACGCAGCACGAGCAAGTCATGCCGGCGCCACGTGACCTTGGTTCCTTGATGTAATGTAATTAATCGCCTTCATCCACCTTTGGTTGGTTTGGTTTCGAGCCACACGACAACAACACACACAAACCAATAACACTCCGAAGCAACTGAGGTCACCCTGACCTTGTAGAGCAATCGTCAACAGGCTGGCGTGAAGGATAACAAAGTATTGGAGCGTCGTAGCTCATAGTCTTGCAGGCGTACGAGGCTCGTACTACATTGAGAGAAGAGCTGTATATGTTGGGCCCTGATAAATTCGATTTCAAACTTAAATGTACGCGGTAGTAGTTTGCAAAGAGAGCTTTAGCTCACTGGTTAGGCATGCGGTTGTGCAGCCTGGCCATCCGGATTCAATTCTTAGAATTGAAGAATTGACACAGAGGTTTTTATCATTTATTGAGAATCAAGTTCGATATGTGGTAGGACCACTCATCAAGATAAAATTTGGTATTCATAAAAATATTTTTGACGATCATCTTATTCTTAGAGATTTTACGACTATCCTTGGAGTGTGGTGGGACTACACTTCAAGATAAAAATGCCGTTACTCATACTAAGCAGGTTGTGTGCATTTTTAGTTGGTTCAGAGGCGGGGAGAAGTGAAATTCCTCCCAAATTTACCAAGATACATGCTCCGCTTAATAAGTGCTTTTTAAAGATCGCTCAATACGTGCTTAGCAAGTAAACATTGCACCAAAATCGCCTCCCAGGTTGCCTGCTACGACCCGGGAGGCCACGCAACCCGAGGCCCAAGAACTCATCTCCTAATCTGCTCATGCCATCGTTGGCAGCGCCCGACCGTCGAATGATGAGGGGTTGTTGCTGGCCTTGAGGGTGCGAGCAGACGTTCGAGCTTGTTTCGTTGTGGCGGGCGAGACGACGTGCAGGTGGTGGGTCGGCACACAAGCGACTGACGTTGTGTGAGCAGAGCATCATCAATTTTGGAGATGCGGCCGACGTTGCATGAGCGGAGCATCATCAATTTTCAGGGATGCGGCCTCCGTTGGGTGGTTGCTCGACCTACACGACGCTTCCTCTCGGATCTGAAGCTCGCACACATGGGTATCGGGTTGTTGACTCGCGCCGGCCAAGGGTCGTTCATCCGGTAGTCGACGAGCATGCCTGGCGTTGCGTCGGTCCTGCTAGGCGATGCATCTCCCAGTTGGCTGCTCGGATTCGGCGGTTGGTTCGGATCCTTGGCTGGACTATGACCGGGGGCAACATACGTCGTGCTTAGGGCGGTCACAATGCTCCGGTCGAGAGGCATGGTGCCGATATGGCGGTTTTGTGCTCCAAATCTAGAGGCGACTACGCTATGCACAAGCGTGCTTCAGTGATGGCTATCTGCTTTCATGCTCTAGCTCCGGCCATGTCGGTCCCTATGTTGACAGGTCTGGACAGGGCTCTCTTCGGGATGTGTTAGTCGGTGGTGGTGTATTTCGCCATCAGTGTTGGTCCTTGTAGTGATCACTTTGGCCTGTGGTAGCGCCCTCACTATGGATTGTGGTGGTTATCAAAAGATCTTCGCGAGGGTTCCTCTTACCAAATCCGATGATTTACTTCAATGTGAGATGCAAATTATGGGGCGACAACTTGACACGGAGGGATGGTTGTGCAATGGAGGTGATCGCATATCACATGTAGTTACTGGGATCGCAGAAAAGTGGTGGCGACAACACATAACTGGCGTTGATGGTGGTGCCACTCAAGAACCCAGTTTCGAGCTCTGGTGTGAAAGCCTAGGTCTGCTCCAAATTGGTTATACTTGGCAATGGTGATGTTATTTTAGGGTGAAAACCTAGATTCTAGCCTTGGATGGTTGGATCCAGTGACGGCGGCGACTGAGTGTCGCTCACCTCTTGAAGGTATTGTTGTTGAAGAATCCAATCATCCATATGGTGTCATGAGATAGTTGGTGCGGATACGCTCACTGCTGCAGTTTATCGGACGTGAATTTGATTGTTTGTATTTTTTTTCTCTCGCTTACATATAGCTTTGGTCTTATATGACTTTGCTATTTGTCGGCGTGTTCTTTTATGTGTGTTGATGTTGGATGTATGCATTCTAACTATGCAGAGGCAGAGTGTGTGCTTATTATGCTTGTATCATCTCGATGCTTCACTTTAAGTCAATAAAATTCACCCCATGTCAATTTTTTTTGTAGATGGTAGTTGATGCAGAACATGAGGCATTAATACTTAGCTAGTTTTCTTGTCTTTTTAACTTGGCTAGTTTTTTGGGTCCCAAGTACTTTGCGCCCGACAGTCAGTGGCCGATTTTCGGACGACACAGGCTGTGTGACACTTGCTCTTACCCATGCACGATTGGATCCATAGCATCGTCCAAAAATCGACCGAACAGTGTCGTTCATATAGCAGCACTCTTGGGTCAATGGTTCCATAGGTAGTCCAAGAGAAGGTCATTTAGCTAAAAGACTTTTCCAAAATAAATAAAATATAATAGGGCTTATTTCATTTAATCAAGTGAAAAAAATGACACCGCACTAGTTCGATGTGTCACATCAATGTGATTGTTGATCTCTCCATCTTGATGAGAAAAATTGAAGAAGCGGAGACAACATTTTGTGTATGTTCTGATCATGCATTGCATAACAGAACATGCATGTTGGCTTGCATACAACTACTCCGGTGAGCACAACTCACCTTCTATATATTGGTTCTGCTTTCGTGTGATCTCTCCACCATTGTATCATCTATTGGACCGTTTGCAAAACAAAACATAGTTAGATAGACAGAAAGAAGAACAAAAAATCCTCGGACGGAGGTCTGTCTAAGATACTGGAGGTAACCAATAGGTTAATTCTTGCATTATGCCTAAGAAGTGCCGTTCCCATTGTGGTACTTACTGAAGAAACGATCTGGTATTTGTGAACACGAACATGGTGAGTTTTGCACCAGAGCAACGACAAGGAGCGAAAGATCTAATGAAGAAACCAGCCTGGAGAAATGAACTAAGGATAATAGTGTATTCAGTTCCTTGTGTTGCATTGTTCTTCCCTTTTTTGTTTTGGTCTTTTCACCACGATGCGGAATACTGAGGTCTTTTTTTGCGAGAGAAAAGGAGATTGCAACATCAACCATACCCTCTCCAAGCCAACTTGTCGTGAGGGTACTTTGGCCTATGCCGCTAAACAATGCCTAGCTTTATTTTGAGTTGGACTAATCTATCTTGTCACAATCTTCTTTTCATCTTTCATCAGCTCTTGATTGTGTTAGAGGCGTAAATTTTGGTACCACAATGGGTCATGCTTTTCTCCAAAGGATCATTGTGAAACTAAAAGATATGTCATAAAATATGTTTTCAGAAAAATCATATTTGATCCTTTTCGGCTCATTAGATCCATACAAGTTAAAAAGAAAACCAGATCCTAGATTGAACGGGGCCCTTTAAAAATACAAAAAATATATGGAGACCTAAAATTGTTCTAACTATGGTGTACACAAGAAGGACAAATATGTAGGTAACGGGATGCTGGACGCGCAAGATCGAGCCGGAATTGTTTTTCTTTTTGTAGCCTACATATCAACGTATTATTTGATAAAAAAACACAGACATGTAGAAAACTACATGGTGCCCGTGAGCCAAATTATCGCTCTCTAGTGAAGTTCAACTATTTTAATCCCAAAGTACAACCCGTGCCATAATCCTAGCATGTGTGTTGCGACATCCCATCTCTCCTCATATTTCATCTTAGTTTCCTCACCATATCCCCCTCAACTCCATCCTCCTTCCCCTCCTGCCACCACCAAACTCCACCGCGTGGCCGACACCACTATCTAGTCCCTTTTGCTTAGTGGCGTGCGCCACTATCAATGTGAGTGCATCAAGCGTGCATCTATAATTAGCCTGCCAACTTCAACATGTGTGGTCGCCTCATCCTCTCAACGCGTCATGACATGGTAATGTGACAAGCTCGTGATTTCCTTGCAAATCTAGATCTAAAGCTCTCTTGGCCAATTCTACATCGGGCCGCGAGCACTGGCCACTTCCGAGTACTGTCTCTGTACCCCTATTTGCAACTCAAGTACCACTCTAAAGTCAGACACGAGCACCTGTGGCATCGGTTCATTTTTTTGTTACTATACATCGTTCATATGATGATGGCTTCGAAACCATACATGATATATTTTTCCATCTTGTCTATGAAATGGCCGGAGACAGTTGCTCATGACTTTGAAAAACGTATCATGCCGGCATGCGGGACAAGCACAAATCTTGGTTTCATTATGCAATGGAGCCGGGGACATAGTTCCTTTTCATCTAAAACAACACAAATCTTGGGACTTCATCGTACGGCCAGGAAATTAGAATTACTCACTACTTTAGTGATTTAAATATTTTTATATTTCTTTACGAAGGGACTAATAAGGTTGAGCTTACTTGGGTGATAAATCTTTCTTTCTTGACCTTTAATTATTTCATTATGCCAATTTACACACATGTACGCTGCAGTCACCACCTGATCGTCTTGCCGAGAGAATGAATGCTACTGGGACGACTAAAAACAAGTGCAATACATAGGCCCCTTCCAATGCTTCACTTTGTATATATGCTAAAGCTGCCATATAGGCAAAAAAGATGATGTGGCAATGTAATTGTAATTAAAAAAAGAGATGGGTGTGGTGACCCAGAAAGAAACAATGCCAAGCACGGGAACCTAGAAAAAACACTCAATGCATGGACAACTTTAGTTGCTAAACCATTAAATGAAGGATGCTTAACTATGCAACAAATTAAGCATCTTTGCATTAAGGACTTTAGTTGTTTGTAACTTTTTAGGCTACGTTTGGTAGTAAAGTACTAAAAAAACTGAAATATTGAAAACCAAAGTATTTTAGTCAGTAGGTACAAGATACTACAGTTTTCAGATACCAAAGTATCTTGAAGTATTGAGAATAATGTGACCCGTTTGGCAAGTGCTTATATGTACCAACGTCAATTATCTAGCTTGCATATGAAGCAGTTGCAATGCGCGCCTTGCTAGCTAGCTGGACGCACTGAACGGGCATGCATGACAACCAGCCACATGCACTGAACTACTATGCATAAAGCTAGCTTACAGGAAAAGAAGACACTTGAACACGACACAGAGCTGCCGACGGCTAAACATGGGCTTGCTCTCCAAGTTCAAGGGCGCCTCGTTCCTCTCGACTAGCACTGTGCAGTAGGAGGGGTAACGAAGCGGCCACAGAGGCAAGTGCCAGCGGCCAGCGAGAAGAGGCGTAGGATAAAGATCAGCATACTCACGCTCTTTTCTCATTTGACGTCTCTTGGTTTGTCCCTGGCGGAGGCAATATCCACAGGCGACATGGTGGCTGCAGCTTAGAGGAAGGAAGAAGATAACTACGCGGTTTTTCCTACTTTCTTGCGCATGCTTTGTTTTTAAAAAAGAGGTCAAGGGTTCTTTTTTTTAAACAGAGAAAATACTGTGATTTTGTAAATACTGTTGTTTTAATACCACAGTTTTTAGTCATAGCCAAACGGACGTGAATTTTTAGGACATGGTGCCACGCGATGCCGTTATCTTGCCCATCCACTTGTGCTTTGATAGTACTAATTAATATAGGACCTTTTGCAATACCATGGCAGCTACACAATAATACATACTCCCGTACAGCCGTGAGTGGGATATGGAGTACAACCGTGAGTGGGCAATGAAGCTTTAAATTTGTATGCATGCAGCTTTGTGAGGTGGTTGGGTTTTGGCACTCCCGTACATTCGCAGATGTGTTGGATTTAATAGCTGCTGCGTGTCTTGATGGCCTGCATGCCATTTAGAACTGTCTTTGCAGCAAATTAAACATAGGCAAGAGAACGTGAATGCACGCGTTTCTGTTCCATGACACATTCTTAAGAAAGTTTTTGCAGGACATGACACATTGTTACTAATAGCAAAGGCAGTGGGGTATCACATCTTAATGTGTCAATTAATGTGAGTGTGTGCATCTTTACGTTGGGGGCACCATTCATTCAAATGTGATTGCTTAGGAATTGCTAATTAAAAATTTTTAGATAACATATGCACAATCATACGGGGCAACAATTTGGCCATTTTCCTCACACTTAGCACTATCATAACACTGTTATGCAATAATGACAAAAGTAAATGACCATTGGACAAAGCTTAGAATAACAGATTACGACTACAGTGAGACTACATGTATTACATATTATATTTAGTATAGATACATCACCAGTGGGGATTTCCCCGTTTATCATGGATATGTACGGCAGTACCAGTACAATTCTACGTCTCTATGTTTTTTCGAAAGGAGCTACACATCTTCATGGATGAGTTCTAGCTAGCTATGTACATGAACAATGTCTCAAGAATTAGAAAAGCAGGACTAGCGAGATAGGAGTCGCGGGATGAATAACGGATGGCCAGCATGTGCATTTAAAAGATGCTGGGTAACTTCATGTTCTGTCAGTCATTTACAACAAAATTTGCTGGTTCTAAATGGATGTGGCCAGCTGAAAACGTTTCTACTGGTTGGCTTGTGCGCGGGAATCAACTGAGTTATTCAATGCTTCACCACGTGGGTTCTGCACTTGCGCCAGCGTTATCAATACAAGAAATATATACATGTTAATACAGTGTAGATGAATTAATATTCGATGTCCTTGTACACAAACTGCACAAATCACGTGGCAATGGACGGGGCTGATAACATCCTCGCGTGGCACCATGTCTATTCATGATTTATTATAGCCAAACAGCTCATAGTAATTAATATTATGGTATTTTGAAAAACTGCAGTATTCTTCAAACGAAATATGTAAATGGCAACCGTGTGACAGATTGCGAAACTGCCACACGCATCCAGCGTCGTGAGTTCCCTTCCGATCTCCTTCCTTCCCCGCACGTCCGCCCGATTTCTTTCCTTTCCCGCACGCCTCGTGCCTTCCTAATTTTCGTAATCGTTAATTATGGCCCACGCGCCTTCCCGATTTTCGGCAAAAATAATGCTTGGACTAGGATTTGATCTCTGGTCTGCAGGCAATCAACAAAGGGAGCTAACCACCTCACCTATGACACTCATTGTTGACCAAACTAAGGGAATTACTGTTTTTGACATGTTCGTGGTAACTTTGATCA
>NC_041386.1:545049271-545068430 GCF_002162155.2 Triticum dicoccoides | reverse complement strand
GGATTTTTTTTTGAAAAGATACTCCGGTATCTTCTGGTGTAAATAACACGGTAGTATACCTCTCTTCCCTGGCATTTTTATGTGTAAATAGCATGAAAACATATGCACTGCGACAACTAAACACCATGATAAGTTTTTGACCCGTGGGGGGGGGGGGGCGATTTGCTGAAACATACCCTTGATAAATTTTGTGTAGATAACATGATATTTTAAGCACTATGGGCTTGATAGGTTACCTAGAATCACCCTGATAACTTTTTGTCATGGGAAAAAGTTGTTCAAAACATCCCCAATATTTTTTGTGTAAATAACATGATAATATAAGCACTGCATAACCGATAACTCGCAATATAAACATGATGGTAACTTTTTTACCAAAGGAAACTAAGTTGTTAAAAATATACACTCGCCTCGCGCGTGGGCCTCTTGGATGAACACAACACATGACGTGCCACCGAAAAGTCACATAATGTTTAGTGTCATGAGGGGCACACGTGCTATAGGCGTGATAAGTTACGCAAAAATATTGTGGTAATTTTTGACCTATGGAAAAAGCTACCGAAACACACCCAGGTTTTTAGGTGCAAGTACCGTAATAATATGCGAACTGTAGACCCGGTAACTCATGTACAATCCCTCATGGTAACTTTGACCGGGGGGAGGTTGATGTAAATATACCCTGATAACTTATGTGTAAGTACCACGGTATTTTACACAACGAAGATCTTATAACTTGTGTACAAAACACAATGGTAACTTTGAAGGGATGTAGTTGTTGAAGCATGGATACTTGGTACGTTATATGTAAATAGCACGGTAAGTTATGCAACACAGGCCTGATAACTTGCATACGAATACCATGGTAACTTTGTCCTGAGGAGAAATCATGTGGTAGACGTGAAGAAGTGGCAGTTTTCTCAGGGGTGGGCGCCCAAGATGTATGGGAGAAGCAGGTTTCTCGGGCGAGCCTACGGAATCGTTTGGGAGGAGGCGAGATCAAAGGACGAGGGATCGTATGGTATTTTAAAATGAAAGAAGTAAAGGTGTGACAGTTTTGCTTATATGACACACGTGTGCCAAATATCACAGTCCTTCTTCAAATACTTCAAAATTACTTTGTTATCAAACAGATATGCTTAGCACCTCGTCTTACCACCGGTGCATTGGAAGAAGCCTGCTAGCCCTCCCATCAATCGGTCAGCGAGAAGCCGTGGGAGAAGCAGCGCCGCCCCAGTCCCAAGAACGGCTGCGGAAGCGGAGCCACTCCCCCTGTTTGCGCTGAGTGAGGAGCCGCGCCTCTCTCCGCAGTGCGTCTGCGTGCCACCGCCGCCGCCTCCTCTCCACCGCGCGCCAATGCGGACGCCGAGCCGGCCTATCTAGCGCCGCCCGCCACGCCAGCCGCACCTTCACTTGGACTCTTGGGGTGGCTTCGGCTGCGCCTGCTCCAGCCTACCCAGCGCTCACCATGTCGTCGTCCCTGGCGTCCTCCTCGTACCGCCGCAGGATCCTCGACTCCAAAGCGGCGGCCTCCCACGCGCTCTACTCCTGCCGCCTCCCCTCCCGCTCCGGCTCCAGGCAGCCTGCACACACCAGGATTGGCGACACCGCCAGAGGTAATTAAAAAAGGAAAAACCTTCTCAGCTCCAGCAATCCAAATTTTTGTTCTTGTGTCGGACGCACTGAAGCTGTTTGTGGAAATGCGAGTCGGTGCGCCTATCGCCTCTGCGCCTCTGCAGAGCTCTCCGTAGCCTTAAGGCTTGGGACTCTGTCCTGATTTTTACTGGTTCACCCTAGTTCGCGAGTGTACGCCAAAGTTTGCACAGATTGAAATGCGTCGAATCTACAGCTAAGATACCCATTAAAAGATATTGCCTGCCTTGGTTGTTCTTGAAGAACTAGCCCTGGTATCACATAAATTTATTTTTCTTGCTATCATAGATCATTCTTTATTGAATTCTGTCAATTTTATAAATTCTGAATAATTGGAAACTGCGGAGCCAGGCAATGCTCAGAATTATGATTTTTTTTCTCGGTTCATTACTATTTCTGAGTGCAAAATATCTCTGTATTGGACTTAACTAATGCACACAAGTTGCTTGTGGTAATGTCTATTAAACTGTTATGATGCATTCATCATTTTTGTATTTTCCTGCTTAAGTTAGTACTTGGTGAGTGCATTTCAATCAATAACTTGGTTGATTTCTTGTTGGCATTTACCAAAATGAGCTACATCGCATAAGTGATACCAGCCCCTACAGCTTTCTAGGATGTCAATACAGATTTGTTGGCTTCAGCTGATCCTTTGCGTATTTAACTTGTTTGAATTTTATTGGTTGCTTCTCATCTGCAATACTAGAAGTATTCGACGCCGATGCAGTTTTGCCTCTTTTGACGTTGCATCATTTTGTTGTTGTATTGATTTGGTTATCTGTTTCAGCTCATGGTGTTGAGAGTAGCATCATCAGTGTCCTAACTATGCATCACTGGGAGACCTTGAATCACATGGCGTACAAGTTTGGGAAGCTTGACAAGGTTCATGGAAAGCTAGCCTTGAAGATACTGGGCTCTATTGTGCAACAATCAGGTTTGGAGCGAATCACTCATGTTTACTGCCTGGCTGCTCATATCCTCATCCAAGCTCAAATGCATTCGCAAGCAATGTCAGTGTTGAAACATCTTGCCATGGCGGGCTTCTCTTGCTCTGCTATATTTAGCTCCCTTCTCCGAACTATCTCGCGCTGTGATTCCAATCCCATGGTTTTTGACCTTCTTATCAATGCATATCTGAAGGAAAGAAAAGTTGTTGATGCAAGTAAGGCAATTTTATTGATGGATGACTGTGGATTTAAGGCTTCAACTCACACCTGCAATGCTGTCCTTAATGCTCTTGTGGAAGTTGGGGAATCAAAAAATGTTTGGTTCTTCTTAAAAGAAAGTTTGGCCCGGAAGTTCCCGTTGGATGTCACCACTTGTAATATTGTACTGAATTATTTTTGCCTTGATGGTAACCTTAGAAAGGCTAATCTTATGCTACAAAAGATGAAGAGTCGGTCCATATCAAACGTTGTTACTTATAACACAATACTTTACTGGTATGTTAAGAAGGGAAGGTTCAAGGCTGCCATGCGTGTCTTTAAAGATATGGAGAAGAATGGTGTAGAGGCAGATGTATATACTTATAACATCATGATTGATAAGTTATGTAAAATGAAGAGGAGTGCGCGCTCTTACCTTTTGCTCAAAAGAATGAGGGAAAATAACTTATCACCTGATGAGTGTACATATAATACTTTGATCAAGGGATTTTTTGATGAAGGTAAGATGAAACTTGCTATCTATATATTCAATGAAATGCTGAAACAGAGCTTGAAGCCAAGCCTAGCTACTTACACTACCTTGATTGATGGGTACTGCCGAAGTGGGGTAACTGGTGAAGCTTTAAGAGTTCTGTATGAAATGCAAGTTGCTGGTGTGAAACCAAGTGAACTAACTTTTAGTGCAATGCTGAATGGTTATTGCAAAGCTTCCATGCCGGGACATGCACTGAATCTTATTGAAGATCTGAAAGCAAGAGGCACAACAATCAACAGGACTATGTATACTATCCTGATTGATGGTTTCTGTCAGCTAGGAGTGGTTTCTAAAGCCAAGCAAATTTTAAAGAGTATGCTTGTGGTTGGGATCAATCCAGATGTTGTTACTTATTCAGCACTGATCAATGGTATGTGCAAGATGGGTAAGTTGGATGAAACAAAAGAGATTTTGTCAAGGATGCAAAAAACAGGAGTTTTGCCTAATGAGGTTCTTTATACAACTCTAGTTTGCTATTGTTGCAAGTCTGGGTATGTCGGAGAAGCACTAAAGTATTTTGTGGATATATATCGGAGGGGCCTAGCTGCCAATTCATTCATCCACAATACATTGTTATGTGCGCTGTATCGAGAAGGAATGGTTACACAGGCTGAGCAATTCAAACAATACATGTCTAGGATGAAGATATCATTTGATGTTGCCTCTTTCAACTGTATAATAGACTCTTACTGCACCAGAGGCAATATGCATGAGGCATTCTCTGTGTATGATAATATGCATAGATATGGCTGTTCTCCAAATGTGGACACATATAAGAATTTGCTTAGAGGGTTATGCAAGGGAGGCCACTTGGTACAAGCAAAGGAGCTCATGGCCTGCCTTGCTGACATACCTTCTGCCATTGATCACGAAACCTTCAATGCATTACTTCTGGGGATTTGCAAACACGGAACTCTAGATGAAGCTCTGGATTTATGTGAGAAAATGGTTACAAGTAATTTTCTACCTGACATCCATACTTACACTGTTCTTCTTAGTGGTTTTTGCAGAAAAGGCAAAATTGTTCCTGCAGTCATCCTGTTGCAGATGATGTTGGAGAAAGGGTTTGTCCCTGATATTGTTACATATACCTGTTTGTTGAATGGCTTGATCAAGGAAGGCCAAGTTAAGGTTGCTTCTTACCTGTTCCAGGAGATCATATGCAAGGAAGGTATGTATGCAGATTGTATTGCCTACAACTCAATGATGAACGGGTACCTAAAAGCAGGAATGATACATAAAGTAGATATGACGATTCAGGATATGCATCATAATGAGGTTTATCCTAACCCAGCCAGCTATAACATTCTTATGCATGGGCACATCAAGAAGGGACATTTGTCAAGATCTGTTTATCTATACAAAGATATGGTGAGGAAATGGATTAGGCCAAACAATGTGACATATCGTTTGCTTATCCATGGATTTTCAAAACATGGTATGACTGAAATTGCGATTAAGTTCTTGGACAAGATGGTCTTAGAACGCATTTATCCGGATAGATTAACGTTTGATGTACTCATAACTGTATGTAGTGAGAAATCTAGGATGTCCAATGCTCTACAGCTCTTCAACTGCATGAAGCGGTTATATATGTCACCTAGCAGTAAAGCATACAGTGCCATGATAAATGGATTAATCAGGAAAAATTGGCTGCAGCAGAGTTGTGATGTTTTACGTGACATGGTTGAGAGTGGACTTGAACCGAACCATATACACTATATTGCATTAATCAATGCAAAATGCAGGCTTGGGGACATCAATGGAGCATTCAGGCTGAAAGAGGAAATGTCAGCTCTTGGTGTTGTGCCAGCTGAAGTTGCTGAAAGCTCAATTGTTAGAGGTCTTAGTAAATGTGGAAAGGTAGAAGAGGGCATCATAGTTTTCTGTAGCATAATACGGGCTGGAATGGTGCCAACCATTGCTACTTTCACTACTCTAATGCATGGTCTCTGTAAAGAAGGCAAGATTGCAGATGCTCTGCATCTCAAAGGGTCAATGGAGTTGTATGGATTGAAGATTGATGTAGTCACTTATAATGTTCTAATCACAGGTTTATGCAACAACCAGTGCATTTCTGATGCGTTAGATCTTTATGAAGAGATGAAATCTAAGCAACTTCGGCCGAACATTACAACATACGCCACAATGATTGGGGCTATCTATGCAACAGGCAGAATGCTGGAAGGAGAGAAACTACTGAATGATATAGAGGATAGGGGCTTTGTTCCCTCATATAAGGATCAAATTCTTGAATGGAGGATGGAGAATGCAATGAGAAGGTTAAACGTGATAAGAAATTGCAAAAAGGAAATAACTTCTAAGAATGAGGTCGAGCTATTACATGCAGATCATGAATCCATGCATAAAGCTGCTGAAGACTGAAATCCTCGTAACTTAACCTTTTCTACTTCAAACTGGTATGTTTGATCGATATGGTAGGTACAAATCTATGTGTATTTTTCTTGCTTCTGCCTGTGAAACCTTATTTCATGGTGCTCACTGCTCAATCATTGAGGGTTCCGTTTTTAGATATTTTGGATTATCCTGTGTCTCCGACAATTAATTAGCTTTGTATTATGTTTTTCATCTGCCCTGTTTGTCGTAACATTGTTTATTTTCTTTATAATCCATTTGGTATTTGCTGAAAAAGGGTTTAAATTAAAACATGTGTAACAGTGTAAGAAACATCTCATATGTTGAACTGGAGCCTGGAGGGGAGATAATTGAGTGTTAATGAGGTTTTAACTTGTGAGCGGTTATAGATAAGCAGGTAGCCATAGATATGCATAGAGATGGGAGTGGTCGCAGATAAGCAGGTAGCCATAGACATGCATAGAGATGGGAGTGGTCGCAGATAAGCAGGTAGCCTCTTGATTACTGTCCCTCCCATACAGTTTTCGGTTCAGAAAAATGGTAGCCTCTTGATCCATGGCACAGATAGTTATTTTCATTGCATGAATTTAACTTCCAAAATAAAGTCACACATGGTTTAGGCCAAACACTGCACTGGCACAACTTGTCTCTAATTAGGCATCATTGGATTTTATGGGTCACGAAGCGTTGAATGAAGCTCATCAATAATTTCTTAGGTTGTAGTCATGGTGGGTTGATCCTATTTTTTGGCGTCTTCTGATATCCTTCCTGTGATTTTTTATTACAATTATTTCGTGTTGTTGCGATGCAGCAGGTTCATAGTTTGATGGGGATGCTTCTATTTGTTGATGACACTGAGATTTAAATAAATATAGAAGATGAAGACTTTGGTGTCATAATTTACAGAAAAGCAAAAGACAGACTAAGATGATGGTAGCCATGCATAGGTAAATGAAAAATCGAGTTCCCATCTGAATTGTGTGCAGATGTCAAGAATGCTTTGAATCTTAGAGAAGGAATTATGATTGTTCCTCTTCTATGAACAAGTAATCGCTAACTGGGATTTCTCTTGCAGGAAAACATCAGTATGGAGAACATGATTATCTCACTTCATCAAGGACAAGAATACAAATACGTTCAGGAGATGAGAGAAGTCCTTCCTTTGGACCCAGGGCATGTCACTCTCGAATAAATCAACTTTGCAACAGCAAGACCTGTTCCCATTGGCCAAGCCTCCATGGAGGTGAATTTCTTGAGTTAGACCTCTTACCTGTTTATACCTTTGATCCCTTGTTTTTTGTAACTGATATGCACTATTCGAGGAAATATGCAAGGCTGCAAGAATATTATAAACGGATGACAGCTTTTGTTATGTGGAAAATTCCCTACCGGAGGATTGGAATCCACTTAGTGCGTGGCTAGGCATCGGTTGGAGTAGGACACAAGTCATAGGATCCAGTCAGGATTGGTAACCTGTCGGATCAGATTAGGAATGATTATCAAGTTTGGATTGTCGCAAGAGTCTTAGGTAATTCATTAACATGTTTAGGAAGGAGTCTGTGTTCAGTTGGAGTCTCACGTGCAAGGTCATTGTGCATCCTCTTTAAATAGAGGCAGAACGGCTGATCTAGCCAAGCTATCAATAAAGAAATTCTTAGGCCTGAATCCCCCTTCTATCTCCTACATCCATTACCTTCCCTAATGACAGCAAACTAATGGCATGACACCAGCCAGCCAGTGGTTCGTTGACCCGAGAACACCTCTTGGGCACGGTATCAACCTAAGGTCCAATGGATCTAACAGTTTTGAAATGAATGGACAAAGTGGTGGGTTTAGCCGGTGATGATGTTTTTTTTATTCTTAGTGTTTGTTTACTGATATGAACAATTATGACTATGATTGTTGCACTGCATGACATCATGTAGTATTGCTGCCTGGTGATAATTAATTTATGAGAATATGGACAACTGTGATGTGCCTCTTTTCATGAATAACAGATTTATAATGCCTACCATCTGTAGTTCATGAGAAGATATGCGAGCAAATGCACCATAACTCTCATTCATCGCTCCGACTCTGATCATGAAGTCTAGCTCGTGTTATCAAGGAGTTCCCCTGCAGCTAGCTACCTTGGCATGCCCTTGTTTATTAGGACGCTGCACAAGCAGGACTTGCAATCTCCTAGATAAGGTGATTGCCAAACTCCCTCCCTAGCTGGAAGGCTAGCATGTTCAGACAGTTGGTGCTCACAAAGACGGTCCTCTTGTGCTTTCCCGTCTACCACAAGTTATTGCTTGTGATCCTGGCCTGGCTGATCAAGGCAATTGACAATTGTTGCAGAGCTTTATCTAGAAAAGGACGGAAGCAGTGATGGGAGGTCACTGCCTAGTGGCCTGGGACAGAGTTGCTTCAGTTGATCTTGTGAGATTATGCTTGGGTGGTGGAATCCTAGCCGTGGGGACCCTGATAAAGCTGGTTAGAGTTGTGATAGCAGCCCCAAGGCAAGTGGATGCTTTGATGCCGAGGTGTCCTTCCCGGCAGATGGGTTTGGACGCAGCTGGAGGTGTGCACTGAATTTATCCGGGCTGAGGGGTTTCTCGTTCCTCCACTCCAATGGTATGTACACCGCTGACTGCAATGTCTGTTTGATTGATTCTCAGCTGTTTTTTTACCATCAAGCCAGTTAGGTATTCACAGCCTGAAGATTTGGTTGATGAAATAATTAAATTGGATTTGATAGCAAGAGTTTAATGATGAGCTGTTTGGAGCTAAGGATGGGGAATTCTTGTTGTAGGCTTGTAGCACTTGTGCTGTAGGAGCTAGAACTTCATTCTGTTTTTGAAATGTGCACCAGAGATTAGTTGCAGATGATAGGGCTTAGCCAATGGCATTCCAAGCATTTTTTTCTCCTGTGGTGCACTTTCTACCAGAAGCTTCAGTAAAATGTTTTCTCCTGTATTTTTTCTGAAATGGAGGCAAAAGATTTGTCTCATCGAATTAATTAAGCAAAAAGAGAGTTGCCTAGTTAATTAGCAAAAATCCGGGCAAATACCGATGCAGATAGACCACACTAAATGTATGAAACCCCACAGCCACACAGGTGGCCAACACAGTTGTGTGCTTAATAGAATAGTTTGTGTGATTTTGAGTTTTGTACGGACTGAGGAGACGCCATGCTGTAATTTGTGTGATCTCATTTCCCTTTTATTTGTAGATATGATATATTCATATATTTGGTTTTCATTCTGCTACTACTTAATTCAGTGACGGGTTCTAAGCTTACATTGCTTGGTTTCAGTTCGTGCCTCTTGGTTCCTAGTGCAGGTCAAGACTTGGGTGGGAGATGGTTACCCACATGTTTTCTTCTGCGGGAGAGGTGTCATAAGGTAGGTATGATTGGCTTCATCCAGCCCTAAAAGGCGAGACAGTATGATTTAGACCTCTGTGATGTGGTTTTTATTGGTTCTTGTACTAGGTAAGGAGAAAATTTTCATGGGAATGGTGTATGAGCAGAGCACTAAAGACATCCAATTGTTGCCCATATGTATGATAAAAATATTGTTATCTGTGCTACTGTGTAACCTTGTTCATGACTGTTTTATTCAGTCCTGACCCAACACATTAGTAACTATGTATACAATATTGTTCAATGTTTTTATCCAGGAACTGTTGAATGGTAAGTTGAAGAAGAGAATCACGTCATGTTTTTATGACTGTTTTTGTTGTATATACAAAATATGTTTTTGTGCGGGAATTATATGTTATATGCTACGAAAACATGTCATAACAATATACTGTTAGAAATGTTTTAAATACTGCAATTGTTTGTTAACTTATCATGAAAACCTTAAATACGAAATAGGCGTTTTTTACGGGTCTTAGTCGACTGAGCATTTTTTTGATCGGGTTTTACAAAGCTCAGCCTGGCCAAGGTCGATGTCTATCCATTGCCAAGTCATGTAAATCGTGTCTTAAAACCTTGGTTAAACCAAGGGTGCTAGGGTCCGAGGGCGAAAAACAGCAGCCACCGCACCTGGAAATTCTTTCGGTCTCCTCACCTCCGTCAGCCATCTTGTCTTGATGCTGATAGGTGGAGAACCTCCTATTTTTGAGAATTTTTGTGACCATTATCCCTCGTTAGCGTCTTTCTAGTGGTGGTCGTGTTGTTTTTACAAATAAAATTCTTGTTCTTTTTCTGGTGGTGTATCTAGTCAGAGAGGTTTGTGCCTTCGCAGAGCCGATTATTCGGATCGAATAAATTAATGTTATTGTGTCACATTGCTTTTGTTGATTTGGTTTTTTGTAGAGTTGAAATCTTTTCTTCACACAATGGTAAAGATCTCGTGGTTCGACGACCTTCATTTCTTTTCGTGATAATCTACAGTCCAAGACCGTTCATTGGTCATGGCTTGTCATCTTTTTAGTTGGGTGATTCAAAGGACTTCTAGAAACCTTTTCTTGAAGGTAAAAGAGTGGCAATGCCACTACCCCGGTTAAACTGTACCTCCTCCGTATATTATTATAAAAAGTTTTAGATATTTCAATATGAATTGAGATGAACAAACAAACACACTAAAATGTGCCTATATTTGATTTAGCATTTATTTTTTGTAAAACAACTTATAATAATGAACAGAGGTAGTAGTTTCTTTACTGATATCTTGGCACTATTCTGTCTTGCAAAGATTAAAATCATGGAGAAGATGTCACTGAGCTATTTCGGTAGGCATGCAGGCTGCGAGATGAAAATTAAGACTAGCATGATTATTAAAGTAAAAAGGTTTAGTTTGTTTTTGGCTTCGCGGACACCTTCCGCCTGCATCCCTATATTTCAATATGGTAGAAGTTGCTCTGTAGATTCTTGGAACTTGAATTCGAAGTATTGAATATATAGCGATTGCGAGTATGAACAAAGTTATATGCATAAAAACTTGGTTAAACCTACATAGACTACTTTTAAACAAACAAAAAAGATCTGGTATGACTTCCTCTTGTTTTCTCTGCTAACTCTAGGCGGTTAGGGCAGACTTCTCCCTCCAAACTTCACCGACGAGCATGTGGATTCGCCTCCCCTTGCCTGTTGTGACCAGTGGTGGGGAGGAGAATCCTAATTTAAGTTAGGGTTTTTTAGTCCTCGCAAGTGCGGCGCTCGGGCGGACTGCGACGCTTCTTCTTCAAGTTTGTCTTCCGGGCTTCAATCCTTCTCGAGTTTGTCTGTTTGAACGTAGTCGATGGAGCTCTGACATAGATTTCTGTCGCCTCCGTGGGGGTGGTGAGGTTAGGGTTTCTCATCATGTGACGAGATTTAGTGTCAGGTGCTTTAGATCTATGCAAGGTTTTGATACGTCTCCAACGTATTTATAATTTTTGATTGCTCCATGCTATATTATCTACTGTTTTGGGCAATATTGGGCTTTATTATCCAATTTTATATTATTTTTGGGACTAACCTATTAACCGGAGGCCCAGCCCAGATTTGCTGTTTTATGCCTATTTCAGTGTTTTGAAGAAAAAGAATATCAGATGGAGTCGAAACGGAACGAAATCAACTGGAGAAGTTATTTTTGGAAGGAAACACGCCTGATGGATTTGGACCCCACGTCAGATGATACGGGAGCTGCCCACGAGGGTGGGGGCGCGCCCACCCCCCTAGGGCGCGCCCCCTGCCTCGTGGGGCCCCCGTGGCTCCCCTGACGTGCTTCTTCTGCCTATATAACTCCATATACCCTAAAACTTTCAGAACGGATATAGATCGGGAGTTCCGCCGCCAGAAGCCTCCGTAGCCACCGAAAGCCAATCTAGACCCGTTCCGGCACCCTGCCGGAGGGAGCAATCCTTCTCCGGTGGCCATCTTCATCATCCCAGTGCTCTCCATGACGAGGAGGGAGTAGTTCTCCCTTGGGGTTGAGGGTATGTACCAGTAGCTATGTGTTTGATCTCTCTCTCTCTCTCTCTCGTGTTCTTGATTTGGCACGATCTTGATGTATTGCGAGCTTTGCTATTATAGTTGGATCCTATGTTTCTCCTCCCCCTCTTCTCTCTTGTAATGAACTGAGTTTCCCCTTTGAAGTAATCTTATCGGATTGAGTCTTTAAAGATTTGAGAACACTTGATGTATGTCTTGCGTGGGATACCCGTGGTGACAATGGGGTATTCTATTGATCCACTTGATGTATGTTTTGGTGATCAACTTGCGGGTTCCGCCCATGAACCTATGCATAGGGGTTGGCACACGTTTTCGTCGTGATTCTCCGGTAAAACTTTGGGGCACTCTTTGAGGTCCTTTGTGTTGGTTGAATAGATGAATCTGAGATTGTGTGATGCATATCGTATAATCATACCCACGGATACTTGAGGTGACATTGGAGTATCTATGTGACATTAGGGTTTTGATTGATTTGTGTCTTAAGGTGTTATTCTAGTACGAACTCTAGGGCTGTTTGTGACACCTACAGGAATAGCCCAACGGATTGATTGGAAAGAATAACTTTGAGGTGGTTTCGTACCCTACCATAATCTCTTCGTTCGTTCTCCGCTATTAGTGACTTTGGAGTGACTCTTTGTTGCATGTTGAGGATAGTTATGTGATTCAATTATGATATTATTGTTGAGAGGACTTGCACTAGCGAAAGTATGAACCCTAGGCCTTATTTCCACACATTGCAATACCGTTTACGCTCACTTTTATCACTTGCTACCTTGCTGTTTTTTTATTTTAGATTACAAAAACTATTATCTACTATCCATATACCACTTGTTTCACTATCTCTTCGCCGAACTAGTGCACCTATACAATTTACCATTGTATTGGGCATGTTGGGGACACAAGAGACTCTTTGTTATTTGGTTGCAGGGTTGCTTGAGAGAGACCATCTTCATCCTACGCCTCCTACGGATTGATAAACCTTAGGTCATCCACTTGAGGGAAATTTGCTACTGTCCTACAAACCTCTGCACTTGGAGGCCCAACAACGTCTATAAGAAAAAGGTAGACATCAAGCTCTTTTCTGGCGCCGTTGCCGGGAAGGTGAGTGCTTGAAGGTATATCTTTAGATCTTGCAATCGAGTCTTTTAGTTTCTTGCCTTATCACTAGTTTAGTTTATAAAAGAAAACTGTAAAAAATGGAATTGAGTTTGTCTCATACGCTTCACCTTTTTAATATCTTTCGTGAGTATGATGGAAAGGATAATTGTGCTCAAGTGCTAGAAGAAGAAATCTATAAAATGTTTGGCACTAAATCTTTGAATGATGAGCATGATTGCAATGTTGTTAGTACGAATTCTTTGAATATCTATGATACTAATGATGATTGCACTAGTTATGATGAAAATGTCTCCTATAAACATGTAAATTTTTGTGGAGTGCATTGGGTTTGCAAGTACACACCAAATAGGGAAGATAGATATTGCAAGAGGCATAAGTACTTAGAAACTAAATTGTTGCAAGAAGAGCTAGATGAATGTGCTGAAAGATTCAATATTTTTCGTGCCCCTTGTGAACTTTGCAATGAACATGGTCATTTAAAGCTCCAATGCTATTTGTTTCATGATCAAGTCGTGTCCAAACATTGTGATAATTTGATTACCCTTGAGCATCATAAATAGCTTAGCCTTCTTTTGGGTTATGAAGAAATGAAACGTATAACTGAGAGTATTCCAAAGTTTAACCCAGGCCACCATATTGTTTCTTGAGGGCTACATTTCCCCAAGAAGCTAGATGGTATTTATGGTGACCCTCATAGTCATCCCAAAAACAATGAGCAAGTTGAAAGTTAATCTTCTTAGTGGCCCACTTGGGGAATTTAATGACTCCCATAAGATAGCAAGGAATCCAAGCTAAGCAAGATTGGACCAGGGTAAGTCTCTTACCGGAGGATAGTAATCTACCTCTCTAGCCAGCCCCTTTCTTAATGATTTTATCTACAGTAGGTTGGAGATACTCTTTTCTAAGTTTGCTATAATGGAGAGGAGCCCCTAAATATTTAATGGGGAATTCTCCAAGTTTGCAACCAAGGATCTGAGCAAAAATATTAGCTTCCTCTATGTCAATGTTAATAGGGACCAGATCACACTTATGAAAATTGATCCTCATCCCAGATAATTGTTCAAAACAAGAAAGTAACCACTTAAGGTTTTTAGCATAAGATAAATTTTTACTCAAAAAGAGCAAGGTGTCGTCAGCATATTGCGTACTAATGATACCTGCAGGATTTGAGATGGAAAAAGGCCTTCCAGCTTGTTATTTTTGGAGGCCTTAGCCAGAATTCTAGTAAAAACATCAGCAACTAGATTAAAGAGGAGAGGGAGAATGGGTCTCCTTGTCTGGCACCTTTGCCAGGAACAAAGAACTCACTGTTTTTGTCATTAACTCTAACACCAACATAGCCCTTATAAATGAGGGAATCTACTTTTTTCATCCACTTGTCACTAAAACCTCTTCTCCTCATCATATCTATTAAAAATTCTCTATTGA
Source organism: Triticum dicoccoides (assembly GCF_002162155.2). Taxonomy (NCBI): domain Eukaryota; kingdom Viridiplantae; phylum Streptophyta; class Magnoliopsida; order Poales; family Poaceae; genus Triticum; species Triticum dicoccoides. Next base: position 545,054,230 of record NC_041386.1, on the reverse strand, counting down.
TCATGTCGTAGGCTTTTTCATAATCTAATTTAAACACAAAACCAGACTGATTGCTAGAGTGTACAGAATGAATAATTTCATGAGCTGTAATAATACTCTCAGCAATAAACCTCCCCTTAATGAAAGCTGTCTGGTTCAAGGCTATCAGATCATTGCAAATAGGGCCAAACTTAGTAGTGGCACACTTTGCAAAGATTTTAAAGCTACAATTAATCATGGCAAGAGGTCTAAATTTCTCCATTCTGATAGCCTCAACCTCCTTAGGGGCTAGAGTTAGCAGGGAGAAATTAAGCCTATAAAGGTCTAATTCTCCCTTCTCCCAATCTCTAAACAAAGCAAACATGTTACCTTTAATAAGGTCCTAGAATTGCTGATAAAATAAGAAAGGAAAGCCATCTGGCCCAGGAGCTCCTTCAGCATAAGAGCTAAATACAACATCCTTTATTTCTTTCTCAGTAAAAGCAGTATCTAAAATGCTGTTATGAGCATCAGAGACTAATTCATCATCACGCAAAAAGTCATCTTTCAGAGTGATATCAATTTTATCTACAAAGCCAAACAACTTTTTATAATAACTAACAGCAGTATTCATGATACCTTCAGGGTCAAAACCAGTACCTTCATCACTTTCGAGCATCATGATCTACTTCTTCCTCCTCTTTTGGCTTCCACGGCTTTGAAATACCCAGTATTAAGGTCACCTTCTAGAATCTCCCTCTCCCTAGACATCTGTCTAGCTTTGATCTCTTCTTTCTTCCAGATATCATTCAGCTCACCTGCAATAGTTGTCATTCTGTGTTTAGTATTGGGCGAGGGAGCGTGAGTCTTAGAGAAAATGTCAAGGCAATTGTATTATGCTATCAAGGCCTGCTTATGCATGTTTTGATCAGCCTCATAGTTGGCACACCAACCTTTAATAGCTTTCCTAGTATTTCTAATATTGAACTGCCAAATATCAATAGCTTTAGTTAAGCAACATTTGGTATTCTAGGCTTTGTAGACTATCTCTCTAAAGCCTTCTACTTCAAGAAATCATTTCTCAAATCTAAACACCTTCTCTTTAGGAACAGAGGAAGCACAAGTATCCACCATGAAAGGGGTGTGATCACTCTCTACCCTAGGTAGAGCTCTGAGATGAACATTAGGAAAAGAGGCTGCCCAATCAGTGGACATAAATACCCTGTCAATAGTGTCCATAACCAAGGTATCCTGGTTATTGCCCCATGTGTATTTTCTGCCATTAATTTTCAGCTCAAGCAGACCAAATTTGTTGATCCAGTCATTAAACAGATCTGCCCGGTGCTGATTAATCAGACCAGTGTTTTTTCTTACTGGCCTCTCTAATTAAATTGAAATCCCCTCCTACCAAAGTTGGGCCTGCCCAGCCAATGAGCAAGTTCTGCAACTCATTAATAAAGTCCAACTTATATTGATCATAAGTAGAGCCATAAATGGAGATCAGTCTCCAAGAAGATCCATCTTGTTTGTTTTTAAGCAAACAAGAGATACTGTAAGTGTGTATGTCACAGCAAACAATATCAAATAGATCTCCCCTAATCCCCACCAGAATGCCTCCAGCGGTGTTATTGGCAGGGAGCCATTCCCAAGTGAAGCAGGAACTGGTATCGAAGACTTCCAACTGTAATTGGGTGAAGTCTTCTTTCTTAGATTCTGAAATACTAATAAAATCAGGTTTTTGGGCTCTAATAAACCCTTTCGATTTGTTGCATTTGATGGGCCCATTCAGGCCTCTAATGTTCCAAGATAGACCAATCATTTAATAATAAAATCAAGTTTTCGTCTACTCCTACCAGAATTAGAAAATTTGACCTCAATCCAAGGGGAATCTGGCACTGGGTCCACATTCATATGTGGGTCCTCACCAGTTTCAACATGTGTCCCTGGACTTGGGGCTAGAACATTAAACTCCTCACCAGAAATATCTATATTGGCTGGGAGAAAAACTTCAGGGATATCTTGATTAAATTTATCAAGTCTCTGAAGTTCAATTTGCTTAATCACAACAATATTCTTATTAATATTGCATCCACTAGAGCTCAAATTAATACATGAGCAATCAGCAGTGGAGATAAGCACATCATCATCTAGACAAGCAAAGGAATTTTGAGTGCCTTTTTTACCTTTTTTTGGTAGCTCCAGATCTTTGATTTGTTTCAATTCTTGGGCTTTCTGCAGAGTAGGTCTCCCATATTTCTTATTTCTAGTGCTGGATCTAGTAGAAATCACAGGACCCCACTTCTTGTTTTTGTCAAGTATGTTTTGGGGAAGGGTGTGGGATTGAGTAACTACAGTCTCAAATCTCTCCAGAAGGGGACCTCCCATATTTTCTATTGGCTTCTTTTTGACAACCTCCAAATAGCTTTTGGTCATTGGGGCCCCTTGAACTTTAGAGAAGACATAAGCTTCTATATTGCTCTCGGGGACAGGGGTGCAACATTTTTGAACAGACTTTATACCCCTGGAACTAGTACCAGCAGCAACATTCTTATCTTTGTTGATAGTGTTACTAGTCCCAGTATCCATATCCTCCCCCAATAAGTCATCATTGTTAGAATCAAAATCCTCCTCTTCTTGTTTCTTTCTGTTAGCATCACCATCATTATCATCAGGATCAGATGGCTTGTAAGAGGTGGTCCCATTATCAGCATCTCTCTCCACAGAAAAATTCAACAAATACAGCTCATGATTGATCTCTACAACTCTATCTCTGGGGATCTTGCTGGGGTCTCTAACAACCACCTGGACCCTAACTTTCTCATAGAAACTTCTGAAGATGGTGTGCCAGTCAACATTGACAAGCACGCCCAGAGTGGTGGCCACTTGAGCAATAGTCGACCAAGATAGCCATTTTGGTGGAAACCATCAATGACAATCCACGTTTCTATCAGGCTGTCATAGAAAGGATGATGTCCATTCCAATCAGCAAATGAGATTGTCACTTCTTCCTTCTTTAGGTTAATTGAAGGGTATTCCACCAAGTCCTTAATCTTCTTGTTTGGAGGAATTTGATAATGTACTTGTTTTTGTCATAAGGTTTGATCTGCCAAGGCCAGTTAGTCTTCCACATATCAGAGAAGTGTTGTCCTAGCTCCTTACCAGATATTTCACCCTTTTCAACAAGAACTAGTCCCACATTGCCAAAATTAAGCAACTCACTGTCTTCTTTACCACTAGTTTCAATGTGAAAGAAACGAAGTCCAGTATTTGCACTCTCCCAATACATAGCTGTTGGGTATGCTTTGTACAATGAGGGGCAAGCATCCATATGGTGTCCAGGGGTCTTACACATGAAACAAATCCTGGGAATGGAGCACATGCCCACAAAATGACCAGGCATGCCACAATTACAATAGATAGCTCCAATATATTTCGGGTCCACGATGAAAGGAGGACCATATTCATATGTAGAGGCGCTTTGAGCTTGTACAACATCACTCTGATTCTTGTTCTTTTTCTTCTTGCTCTTGTTGTGACCAACCTGAGTCTGATCAGTACCACCTGCAGATGAACTCCCACCACTGTATTGCATTGTCTGCGTTGGTTGCATATTCTGGCTCGCTGAGTTGAATTGCTGATGGTACCTAGGAGCAGCTGCCATGTACTGATATGAGAAACTGGGGTGTTGGGGCCACTGTGGCATCTTCTGCATCTGAGGGTTCCATCCTCCCTGATATCCATACATGGGATTTGGCTGCATCATGGCTGGTGCAGCTCCCACATGAAACAATGGGGGTTTTGCAAAAAATGACAAAGGCGGGGGTTGAGGTTGAGGTTGAGGAGCCTGTGGAGCCTAAGGAACCTGGGGAGGAGGCAGAGCAGTCGCGGCTTGGCGACCATCTGTTGTGGTAGCAGGAGAACGGCCCGGGTTTCGCCCCCTGCCAGCACCATATCTCCCTCCTCCTCTATTGCCTGAATCTCTACCACCTCCCGCCATGAGATTGACCACATAAGCGTAAGGGATCTTAACCGTCTTCCTCGACCAGTGATCGTGGGAGAAACTAAAGAACTTGGGGATGGGCAGGTGCTTGGAATCACACACAACCACAGGGAAGCAGTCCGTAGCCGAAAAATCTCCTGAGGCAAACTTGTCTTTCCTAATCCAAACTAGGTTGGATCTGGGATTTCTCAGACGAACCCTAGCTGGATCTCTCTTTGTTGCCCCAACCCGCAGGTCAGGGCGAGCACTGAGAGGTGGATTTTGAGAAGGCGCCACCACTTTAGTAGAGTAGCAGTCTTCTCCCCATCTGGACCGACCAGCTGTCTCGATTCTATCCTTTTCACCTAGGCCACTGACCTGTGGGGCTTTCTGATCCGCAATCCTCCAGGGGCATGAGTCCACACTCTCCCTCAAGCCGAAGTTCGCCGGCGGCGGCGAGGTTGATCTCCTCGAGCTCAAGCTGTTGCTCCTACTGGAACCAGAACTCGCCGAAGCTGACGAAGAGAATCCACCCTCAGAACTCGAGAATTGAGCAGATACCTGACGACCCCTCCTCAAACTTGGCTGGTCGCCGGCAGCAAGGACGAGAGCTGCAATGATGCACCCGACGGCAACACCCCCAGCATGCACTCCCACCTTAGCGCCCTCCGGGGATCCTTTGATTTGCCTTTGCCCTCGCCCACAGCACGAATGCGGCCGACGCTGAGTGGGGAAAGGCGGGCATCCTTGCCCTTTCCTCCACCGTGGCCTCGTCGAATATCTTCCTCGCCAGGATCTTATGTTCCAAATCCGCCCTCCTTTGGCAAGTCCTCGCATATTTCAACGTCGCGGATCTCGTGCTCGGGTCTATCGCTGCCACCACCACCTGATCCGCCGCCTTCCATTCCATTCCCACACGCGCCGGATCCATGCCGCGGATCCTGGTCGCCCGCTCCACCCAACCCCGAGCCCCGGTCACCATGAGTCCCCCCTGCGGAACTGGTGAGATCAGTCTCACCATC
>NC_041386.1:545044023-545049066 GCF_002162155.2 Triticum dicoccoides | reverse complement strand
GGAGTCGCCGTGGCTGGGAGCGGGGAGCGGGGCTGACAAGTAAGTTTTGTGTTTTATCGACGTCAAATTAACGATGTAACAATGTAATTTTTTCTTATTTTTGAAATGCTTTATACTTTTGATGAACTTTTTATCGTAGATCTGATCCTTTCCAGAAAAAAAAGGACCTGCAAGGACAGCTGAAATAAAATCCAGAATTTGTTATCTTTCGCATCGAGTCTGGACTTGTCGTCTTTCGGAGTGAGGCGAGGAGACCCTGGTAGGACCCACGGCGCAGTGAGACAAAACTCCCAAAAGGCCTCCTCCTATGACAACAACAGCCGAACCCCACGGCCCAAACGATCCCATCGCCGCGACCGAGAAGATATGGCGGACGAGGGCCCAGCCCCAGCCCCCGCGGCGGCGGCGGCCGCCGCCGTCCCCGTCGGCGGAGCATCCGCCACCATACTCGACACTCTCGGCGAGGACATCACCCGCATCGTCGGCCCGGTCTCCGCCTGCATGCTCATCGTCGTCCTCCTCGTCTCCCTGCTCTCCTCCCCTTCGTCCCCGTCCCCGCTCACCGCCTCCATCGCCGCCGCCGGCGGCCCCGGCGGGGGCGGGGGCGACGACCTCGCGAGCGCCCTCGTCACCGCCGTCGTCTTCGTCGTCTTCGTCACGGCCGCCACCTTCCTCATGGCGCTGCTCTTCTACTTCCGCTGCACGCCTTGCCTCCGCGCCTACCTCGGCCTCTCCGCGATCTGGGTCCTCCTGCTCCTCGGCGGCCAGATGTGCCTCCTCCTCCTCTCCCGCCTCCGCCTCCCGCTCGACGTCGTCTCCTGCGCGCTGCTCCTCCCCAACGCGGCCGCGGCGCTCGCCGTCGCCGCGATCTCGCCGGCCTCCGTCCCCATCGCGCTCCACCAGGCCGCGCTCCTCGCCATCGCCGTGCTCACCGCCTTCTGGTTCACGCTGCTCCCCGAGTGGACCACCTGGGTGCTGCTCGTCGCCATGGCCGTCTACGACCTCGGCGCCGTCCTCATCCCCGGTGGCCCCCTGAGGGTTCTTCTCGAGCTGGCCATTGAGAGGAACGAGGAGATACCGGCGCTGGTCTACGGGGCAAGGCCGGTGGATCCCAGGCACGGCCAGAATTGGCGGCTTTGGAGGGAGAGGGCGCGGCAGCCCGCCGGGGATTTGGACCCCAGCTCCACAGTTGAGGTGATTGGTGAGGTGCTGGGGAGAAATCCTCTTCTCAATTCAGGTGGCAGTTCACCCAATTCGACGGCCCAAGCCGGGGAGCAGACGAACTTGACTGGTGCTGTTAGCAATTCAAGGCTCAGGGAGTCACCGGTGCCAGATTTGAGCTCTGGTTCTGCCAATGCACAAGCCAGAGAGGCGCTTGCATTGCCGGAGACTAGACTGGATATTGCTGAACTGAGGGTACCGTTGATCCAGCCACAGCCAGATAGAACCAGTGACGATGACGACGACGATGATGAAGATGGCATCGGGTTGGGCTCATCAGGGGCGATCAAGCTTGGGCTGGGGGACTTCATATTCTACAGCGTGCTCGTCGGGAGGGCGGCTATGTACGATTACATGACGGTCTACGCGTGCTACCTTGCCATCATTGCGGGGCTCGGCATCACCCTGCTATTGCTGGCATTCTACCGCAAGGCATTGCCCGCCCTACCGGTGTCCATCACCCTCGGCGTCCTGTTTTACGTGCTCACAAGAACATTGCTCGAGGCATTTGTTATGCAGTGCTCCACAAACTTTCTGATGTTTTAGCATCCATGTTTGTATGTCATTATTATAGTTCACAATCAAGGCCTTCTCCAGTTGGTTAGGTTGTATTTTGGGAATTGTTCATCCTTGTCAGGCCATGTTTGTGAAACTGTTAATCTGATGGCTTACGTGACATGTTGATATACGGACCGGCTGTTTGCCATTACTGTCAAAAAAATTATGGTATTGATTCCTATGTTTGGAAGAAGTTGCTTTTGACATGAACCTGTCATTGCACAATCTGCAGTCTCGAATGCTTGCTTTGATTTCTCTGATATCGTATGGTATGCTCTTAAGTTCTCAGCCCGGAAAAACATACCAGACCGCAATAGAGAAGAATTAGTCTCGAAATTCCTTGGATTTTGAGGTTCGTCTGCCCTTTCGAAGGCGCTATGCTGAGTCCCTCGACAGGGAAGAACTTGTAAGATGATAGCACTTGATATTTTGTTGCTCAGGGCCACTCACTGTTAGAAAGTAAATTATGCTGTTCACCTTAATTTCCATATTATGATTTTCTTCAGGATTTAAAGAAAGGAAAGCAACTCTCACAGAACCCTAACCTTTGGAGCACTCGTAAAACAAAGCCATACTTTTTGCACACAACCACAACTACTGGAGCAACTGAATCGACTACATTCGCTCTCTCAACATCTGGACAACACCTAATGACCTCCAGAGTTGAAGAAATAGGAGCCTTCATCAGAAAAAATATATATATCAAGGGCTTAGGTAGGCCACTTTGAAACATGAGACTGCTCTAATGCTGATACGATATCGGAAAGCATTATCTGCATGATCCATTGACCATATTTGTTCATCAGAAAGGCGCTGCTGGATATAAGGAACAGACTACAAATCATTTGAACAGAAAGGTGCTGACTGGTATAAAGAGCAGACTACAAATCATTGATTGCATGAACTGGTTTTATCTGCAACAATGCATGCATGAAATTTCTGCAATTTGGTTTCAGTCCTGTGGAAACTATCAGTCTGACATGAAGAGAACACACAAGAAAGATCAAAACACATTCTGAATACCAGGAAACTGAAGCACTGAATCTTCACAGCCACATATGATACTACATACTGATCAAAGCTAAAACGGAGCGATAAGCTGCTTTGAAACACGATCAGGTGAACCAATTTGGAAGCCATATCAGGCCGAGCCAAAGCAAAAGTAGGAAATTACAATGAGCTGAACAATTTTGGAGATCATAAAAGTTGCCAGAGTCTAGGGGACAAAAAATAAAAATGAAATTGAATTGCTGCAACCTGGACGACACTGCTCTCTAATAGGGAATAGCCAATTTAGAACTAATGCCCTGCTTGTTAATGGGTACATTTCAATGTTTGGGAACCTAAAAAGGCAGTGCAACATGTAAGAACACTGCCAAATCCAAAAGACAGAGTTGTCGATAACGATTGTACAGAGTCTAGGGGACAAAAAATAAAAATGAAATTGAATTGCTGCAACCTGGACGACACTGCTCTCTAATAGGGAATAGCCAATCTAGAACTAATGCCCTGCTTGTTAATGGGTACATTTCAATGTTTGGGAACCTAAAAAGGCAGTGCAACATGTAAGAACACTGCCAAATCCAAAAGACAGAGTTGTCGATAACGATTGTACAGACTACAGAGATCATTCCTGGTATCATACTCTTTGGCTATCGACTGCTAGCAAAAAATGTGGATTAGCTACAAGATCTATGAAGAAACTGTAACCACTTTCAGATAACGCCCAGCATTCGTTCATCCCAAAGGCTGCTTGCGGCCAACAGTGGATTCGGTTCAGGCTTTGGTCTTGTGCTGCTGCAGTTCCATATGCTGGGAGCTGGTATGCTGAGAGCAAGCAACCGGCGATCCGGTGGAAGCAGCTCTTCACAAGGCTGAGTCGCTTCAGATTTGGGAACAGTTGGAACTCTACCATGATCAGCAAAACTGTGACGCTTTCTGTGGCCTCCCAATCCCTGACCAGACGCGAAGACCTGTCCACAAAGCTTGCACTCATAGGTAGCTGTTGCCCTCAACACCTTTGAAAGGCTGACAAACTTCCCTTCCTCATAAGAGCTACTAGAAGGCTCTGGCTCCATCAACTCATTATCTCCAACTCTGTCATCTCCATGATGATCAGAAGAACTCAGCCCCATCTCTGTCATGAGCGTGTCGAACGCCAATGCCGCGTTGACCTCCATCTCACCACCTTCACCACAATCAACAGAAGCTGAGCACATGCCATTATCTCCTGAAAGTGACACAAGAATCCGTGCGGCATCGACCTCCTCCATCCCATATGACTTCATCACCGTGGAAGGAACAGTGTCCATAACCATCCTCCTCGACCTCTTCCTCTTCATCACCGGAGCAGCAGAGAGAGGAACATTGTGGTCACCATCGCCTACCGATGCCTGGTGCTCCACAGCCATCTTCCTGCGGCGCTTGTGCATCCTCATGTGCATCGACAGGGCATCAGGGGAGGCAAAGGACCTGAAGCACAACTGGCATTCAGTCTTGGGGAACAACGCCCACCGATCGTCGTCACTGGAAGCGGAATCCAGCAGCCACGACGTCTTCTGGCACCTCTCCCGGAGGCCGTACCTCTCGCCGGCGATGCTCGGGGCGCCGCTCGGCTGTTTCTTGCGCCGGCTCCTGTGGACCGCCATGTGGCCTCCGAGTGAGGCCCCGGAAGGGAAGCTCCTCTTGCAGTGCTTGCACCAGTGCTTCCTCCCCCTCGGCGGCATGTCTGGACACATAGCAGCAGTGGTTTAGTACCAAGGATTGACAGAAAAAGTTGATAGCAACAAGAAATCAGATGGCGGCTTGTAAAAGGGGGTTCTTTTATGGCGGCGGAAACAGAAGTTGGGACTTGGGAAAAACCCTTTCCTTTCCGTCCTGAAACTCAATTCGACCTTATCTTGCGGAATGGGCGGAAAAGATTGCCAGAAACCCTGGTTCCTCTGTTCCGCTGAGAACTGAAAAAAATGTTCGGATTCTTGAGGGGAGACTAATTAACTTGCCGCGTGGGAAAAATCAAGAACGCCAAATGGAACGGTTTGGGAGGGGTGGAGAGCCGAATCATTCGTGAGGGCCTAAGAATTCAAACTTGATCCAAGAAGGCGGCTAGGGTTCCCCCGGATTCTCGACGGAAGTCAGCCACTTTTACACGGGGCGAACGAATCAAGAACTCAAAAATCTACCAGCTGATTCAAAAAAAAAAGGAAGAAGAAAGAAAGAAAGGAAGAAACCCACCTCTGGTATCCTCGATTCCAGGTTCTTGGG
>NC_041386.1:545040344-545043743 GCF_002162155.2 Triticum dicoccoides | reverse complement strand
GGTTTTGGGAGGGAGGAGAGGCGTGGGCCGAGGAGCCTGCCGCCGGGGCCTACGTTTTCTTTGCTTGTTTTGTTTGAGATGGGTGGGAGGAGGGAGGGGGCGATGGTGCTTTTCCTCTTTTCCTTTTCTTTTCCAGCTGGTAGAGCAGTCCTGGGGCAGGACCAAGTAGGCTTCACTGGTTGGACGTTTTATTGTTTCACATTTTGCTATTTTTCAGCGGTTTTGCTAAATCTCATGTGCCTGAATTATTTTTTTCTCACGTCGGTAAATTTCTGCTTTGCACGAGGCCAAAGGCGGGGACGAGTGTCCACCACGCCGTGGCCGAGGCCAAGCCAGGACCTTGCCGGAGCCGGGGACAACTGCGAGCGGCAGTGAGCTGCGGTGTCCCCGGTGGAGGCGAGGAAGAAACTTCACTGGGGGAAGGGGTGGGGGTGGGGCGTTGCCAGGGTTCCTGTGGATTTGGGGGGTTTAGAGGGATGGCTGAGGGCACGCAGTGCGTGGGGTAGGCTGGGGGCATGCGTGGAAGAAAGAGGGGAAGAAGATGAACTGTGTTGATCTGTTTTGGGCCGTTGGATGAAGATGTGACGGTCCTGATGAAAAATGACCAATGCGGAACTTTTATTTCAGGTGCCGGGCTAATATATTCTCCTATTTTTCAAACGCTTGACAAAACAAACAAATGAAACAAAACGCTTGACAAAACAAACAAACGAAACAAAATGTATCGGCTATCTAACATGCTAAATCTACTGTTGTGTGAAAGTTTGCTTAACATAGTTGTAGAAAATGTGCAACCTGGGAAAGCTGCAAATTTTTGTGCCTAAAGTTGTGTGTAACCCGGTAGTGTAGTGCCTAAACCACACAAGTGATGGGCTGTAAACGGCCCCCGTCACTGGTTCCTTTGGGCCGTCCGTCCGGGCGGGCTGTACAACGGGTGACTGGAAACTGCCTATCAGTGGGAGATACTCCATCCGTCCAAATAAGCTCGTGTTAAGCTTATATTCTTCAAATGGATGCATCTAGCACTAACTTAGTACTAGGTGGATGAGGGACAAGCTTTTTCGGACAGAGGAAATAGATGTCAATGGTATTTCAGGCGACCAAACATTTCAACAAATCTAGTGTTTTGGCAGCAATTCATATCTAGGGTTTCAAATTTTGAAAACATTCAACATCCATATATTTGGAACATCACATCTGGAATATGAAATGCACAAAGGATGTATATATGTACTCTGTATTTCGGTAATAAATAACAAGTTGCAAGACTATAGCACAAAGCTTAGAAAACACAAGTGCACACGCTGAACGCCTCGATGGTTTGGTCGGCCATTGAGAGGCTCAGAGTTCCTCTGAACTAGTACGAACTACTCCCTCCGTCTCATAATATAAGACGTTTTTGTAATTTAATTTGACTGTAAAAAGATCTTATATTATAAAACAAAGGTAGTAATTCACAATAAAAAGGGTACGAACTGGAAATGATGTTTTCGACTAGAAAGTACAATTTCTTTAACACATAGTACTCCCTCCGTAAACTAATATAAGAGTGTTTAGATTATTAAAATAGTGATCTAAATGCTCTTATATTAGTTTACAGAGGGAGTAATTTCTAGTGTTCTAAGCCACTTACAGGGGCACATAAGGGAGAGATGGAGCTACCTGCCCCGAATCCATGGCCTTATAGCCATTACAGATTAAAAGACAAGCGAAAAAAGCATAAATTAAACAGTGCACTTTGTCGGAATTCAAACAGCGTTACAGCGGCCCATGAGCTAGTGAGGAGCGCTCGCTCTGAAATCGACGTCAAATACATCATCTGTACCAAGCAGTGTAGACGGTTGGATGCAAGATTGACGGCTGAGCTTGATTACAACAAGGCCAAACAATATCCTGTCAGTTGAAGAAATCGACACGTGCAGGAACTGAAGTTCAGAGATCCTGACAGGCAGCAACACCCCTGGGAACTGATTCTGATCTGTAACGGGCCCCTAATTCTGCTCAGGTGGTACACTGCGTCTGCATGCAGATGTGTTGATTGCTGCTAGCTAAGTAGCTATTGGTTTCGACTGAGGACTGAACCTCTTCTCCTTTGATGCAACACACCATGGAATGGAAGAGCACCTCAAAAGCGCATCAATCTTTGGCCGGTAGCGTCGAGGACGACTTTGAGCTGCTGAGCTGCACTAATTATCCTTCATCTCCAAAGATGGCCAATACGGGCCATTGTATACTGTACCCCCACAGGAAAGAGCACCTCAAAAGCGCATCAATTCTGAGATGTGAAGCAACGAGGACAACATAATCAGTAAAACAATGGACTGTTACATGTTTATCCATAGCATATCTGCAGGAAAGAATTACCCCAGCCCATTTGACAGCAATCAGTGCATCAGATTTGCGACCCTCTGATTCAAAGATTCCTTTGAAATGATCTTACCTAAAATGAAGAAAGAATGGATCATAACGTATATTCATAGTCTGTCAAATAAGTAAACTGATAAGTAATACCAATTTGGGCGAGTAGTAACCAACACCCTTTTGGGTGAGGAACATGGAATTTTTAAAAACATCATTTCTCCTTGTAGATAACAAGACCAATAGACCTCTATGGTAGCTTGAGAATTAAGGGGCAGTGAAATGGAATTTTGGTGCATAGTTAAAAATGAAGACTAATCATCAGATAGAAATTGCAGGCAACAAAAAAGCTGAAAGAGTGGCATTTCTTTTTTTTTCCTGATCCAATTGCAGGCAACACATGAAACTGAAAAGGCGGACAAAAATGCAAGTATTGAGATTTTTTTTCCTGATTCACCATTTCTGCAAAAAACATCACAAAGTGACAAAGTATTCTAATCTCTCTAAACACCATACAGAGATTCTTCCTGTCAAACTCAGCAAAGTTTGTCCAAGAGTACTTGCACATCCTGAGCAGATTCCCATGAACGGGATTGCAGAGAATGATGTCGTTTCAGGAACCATAGCAGCAGCTTGTGCCCTCTTAGCGACACTATGATGGATTGATTCCTTTTCCAACCACACAAGTCTTTTCGACAGTTGCGACCCTTGCATATCTGAACACACAAAAGAAAGGTGTTTTCATGTCGAACAAATACAAAATTTACAAATATGTTTCTCAGTCACTACAATCAGAAATCCTAAACGATGAGCGCATGTGAATCAAAAAATGGTAAGATCAATGCACTAAGGATATAATTTCCAGTTCAGCTCCCAGGAGGCAAGATCTTTTTTTTTTGGGCGAAAAAAGAGTTGAAAAGTGATTTCTTTGATTGATAACTGTTGTACAGATTACAAGAATATGTAGAAGGGTGAGGAGAAGGAACCGCACGTCCTACACTTGGGCACGCAGGACAGACGTGGTCCTGATCCTATAAACCC
>NC_041386.1:545034689-545040130 GCF_002162155.2 Triticum dicoccoides | reverse complement strand
GCCGGAACACCGTTCGGTAGGATGTTCAAGCTAGATCGGAAATCGTTGAACACTGGAGACGGCAAGCCCTTGGTGAAAACATCGGCAAACTGAGAGCTGGAAGGAACATGGAAGACGCGGACCTCGCCAAGAGCCACCTTGTCCTGGACGAAGTGGAGGTCTATCTCAATGTGCTTAGTGCGCTGATGTTGTACTGGATTGCACGCAAGATACGAGGCGCTGACGTTGTCACAGTACACAATGGTGGCCCATGTGGGGGGGAAGCTTCAGCTCGAACAGAAGTTGTCTCAGCCAACATGATTCGGCCACACAGTTGGCTATGCCGCGGTATTCAGCTTCTGCACTTGGACGTGAAATGGTTGGCTGCCTCTTTGATGACCAAGAAACAAGGTTGGAGCCAAGAAATACACAAAAGCCCGAAGTAGATCTGCGTGTATCCAGGCACCCGTCCCAATCTGCATTGGTATATGCAATGAGATCCATAGAGGTGGACTTGTAGAGCTGAAGTCCATAGTGTGAGGTGCCTTGCAAGTACTGGAGAATCCGTTTAACAAGCTGCATGTGAGTGTCCCGAGGAGCATGCATGAACAAGCAAACCTGTTGAACGACATAGGCAATGTCGGGCCGAGTGAGGGTGAGATATTGAAGAGCGCCGACCAAGCTGCGATAGTGGGTGGGATTGGAGAGGAGTTGGCCATCCTTAGAGGAGGACTTGGAGCTGGTGTCAATGGGAGTGGAGACCGGCTTACAATTAAGCACCTTGGCACTTGAGAACCTCAAGTGTGTATTGCTGTTGGCAAAGAAATATACCGGAGGAGTTTGTGGTGACATTGATGCCCAAGAAATGATGAAGGGGGCCGAGATCAGTCATAGAGAACTCGGACTTGAGCGAGTGGATGATGGAGTTGAGGGTGGTGGTGGAGCTTGCCGTGACAATGATATCATCCACATAAACCAATAAGTAGGCGATGGAGGGACCGTGGCGTAGAATGAACAAAGAGGAATCACTCTTGGATGCCCAAAATCCCAGTGACAAGAGGAATGCCTGAAACCGGAGAAACCAAGTCTTGGGGGCTTGCTTGATGCCATATAAAGACTTGCGAAGAAGGCAGACATGATCCGACCGGGAGGGATTGACAAAACCAGCCGGCTGGGAGCAATACACTGTCTCATTGAGATCTCCATGAAGAAATGCATTCTTGACGTCAAGCTGGTGAATCGGCCATGACTGAGAGGTAGCAATGCCAAGCACCACACGAATAGTAGCCGGCTTCACAACGGGACTGAATGTTTCATCATAATCACCCGGGCTTGTTGAGTGACCCCCCGCACAACCCAGCGAGCTTTATAGCGTGCCAGGGAGCCATCCATGTTGAACTTGTGACGAAATATCCACTTGCCCGTGACAATGTTGACACCTGCAGGCTTAGGCACCAAAGACCACGTGAAGTTATCCATTTAAGCATGATATTCATCTAACATAGCCTTGAGCCAATGAGGGTCTTTGAGAGTAGATTTGTAGGTGGGTGGAATGGGAGATATAGTATGAGAGTTGGCGTCCGCGAGGAATAAACATTTGGGCATGAGATAACCAGTTTTGGCACATGTTGACATTTTTTGTGCATTTTGGGGTGGCTGTACTGGGATTGCATGGCGTGGAAGAGGTGGCGCGGGCGGAGTGGAGGGTGCGGAAGGCGAGGAGGATTCGGTGGGGCTTGCTGGGTCGCTGGCAGGGTGATCGGGCGTGGGATTCGAGGAGGATGCATCGCGGGCAGAGCGAACGGGAGGGGGATCCGAGGATGATGCATCCGAGGTAGGTGTGGTAGTGGGCCACGAGGTGGTTGCCTGGTAGTGGGGACAGATGGGGCCGGGGTGTGGATCGAGGAGGGGGTGGCGGGCGAGGCGGACGAGCCAGCTGGGGAGCGGCACGCATCCGCGCGAGATGGGGAGGAGGTTGGAGAGGTGGGTGGATGCGGCGAATCTGGTGAGGATGGGTGGGGCCCGTACGAGGTAGGCGACGGTGTGGGATCCGAGAGATCCGGTCGGGGGAGGAAGGCTGCATGGGGATCTATTGTGGACGTGGGAGTGGTGTGGCCCGGGGTGGGTGGCTGATAAGGAAAAATTGTTTCGTCGAAAACAACGTGTTGGGAAACGATAATGCGACGTGTGGAAGGATCGTAGCACCTATATACTTTGTGTTCGAGGGGATAGCTGAGGAAAACACAAGGAGATGAGCGAGGGGAGAGCTTGTGATCCATGGTGGCGTAGAGATTTGGATAGCAAAGACAACCAAACACCTGAAGGTGAGTGTAGTCGGGTTGAACACCGTGGAGAAGAAAGTATGGTGTGTGAGGCGTGATGGCATGTGAGGGACACCTGTTGAGGAGGTACGTGGCGGTATGGAGAGCTTCAACTCAAAATGGAGGTGTTAACTTGGCTTGGATGAGGAGAGTGCGCACTATGTCATTAGTGTGCGAATGAGTCGTTCCGCCTTGCCATTCTGAGGGGATGTGTGGGGACATGAAAACCGATAAGCAATGCCATTGGAAGAAAAGAAGGAGCGAAGGGAAGAGTTAATGAACTCGCCACCATTATCACATTGCATGCTTTTGATGATCACCTGGAATTGGGTGTGAACAAAAGTAAAAAAGCGTTGTAAGACAGTGGAAGTCTCAGACTTTTGGCGCAAGGGGAAGGTCCAGGAGTAGTGAGTGTAGTCATCCAATATAACTAAATAGTATTGAAAATCAGAAAAGCTTACAATAGGGGATGTCCACATATCACAATGGATTAAATCAAAGGGAGCATATGTTTTTCTAGAGGAAGAGGAAAAGGGGAGGCATGGCTGATGTCCTAGTTGGCAAGCACTACATGGTACATGAGGAGCCTCATTAAAATTGCTAAGAAAATCACGAGAAATAGTGGAAAGAGTGTGAGCACCGGGGTGCCCGAGACGACGATGCCATAGATCCGAAGTGGTGGTGAGGAGTGCAGACGCCTTGGTTGAATTATTGCCATAGAAGGGGTAGAGGTCGCCGGTGCTAGCGGAGATCATGAGAACTTTCCGAGTGCGAAGATCCTTCACAAAAAAACCACATAGATAATCAACAGAACATGAGTTATCTTTGTTAAATTTGCGAACGGAAATGAGACTAGTAACAACATGTGGAGAGACAAGAATATCCGTGAGGCGAAAATCATGAGGATGGAGTGTAGTGGAGCCAGTGGCCGTGACAGGAATATGATGCCCATTGCCAACAAGTATGCTAGAAGGAACATGTTGTAATGAATTACTAGACAAGGTTAAGATACCTTGGGTGCCAGTGACGTGCGAAAAGGCGCCACTGTCCAAGTACCACTCAGGAGCGGGCTGGTTGGGGAGGCCGGGGTTGCTGTAGGTGGCGTGAAGCATAGCCAGGTGCTTCCAGGATGGCGGCGGGGGTAGTAAGGCGCCGGCGCCGGCGTGGCAATACATGGGGTATGCCTGCACATGGGCACAAGGGCGTGGACCGAGCACGCCGACGGCGTTAGGAGGAACCCAGCCGGGGCACGGGGAGGGAATGCCATGCCGTACGACGCAAAGTAGCTGGTGAACGGGGCGGGCAGGGGCTGGCCACGACCAGCGGAGTCGCCGCGCCCACGCCCACGTCCGCGGCCACGCCAACGACCGCGGTCACCATTGGCGGAGCGGTCACCGCGACCACATCCAAAGGGATGCTGGTGTTGATGTGGAGAGCCCTGGGCGTGGTCGGAGGAGGAGCCACCAGTGGCAAAGCCACACTTGAGCTGGGTAGTCAATTGACTACACATCTATTTGCACAAACGAAATACATCAAGTAGAAATCATGCCAAAAAATCTTATGAATGCATATTTCTGACAACACAGTATTCAGTTGACCACACATAATTGGAATCCTGGCACCGCCACTGGGAGCCACTGCTTTGGCCAGGATCACCAGAGCCACGGGCGCCCGCCCCGGAGTTGCCGCCTGGGCTGCGGTCACCACCAGGGAAGGCAAACGCCGAGGCACTCTCCTCGGCGGCGCGTTGCGCCTGTGACTCCTCAGCCAGGACAACCTGGGAGAGAACCGTGTCGAAGGGGAGCCCTTGATCGCCGAGAACGACGCGAATGGTGTCGAGACGCTTGTTAAGGCCATGAAGGAATTGGGTCGTGAGATCAGTCTCGGTGACGACATGTACGATGTCAGGGAGTGATAACCCACAAGTATAGGGGATCGCAACAGTTTTTGAGGGTAGAGTATTCAACCCAAATTTATTGATTCGACACAAGGGGAGCCAAAGAATATTCTCAAGCATTAGCAGCTGAGTTGTCAATTCAACCACACCTGAAAACTTAATATCTGCAGCAAGGTATTTAGTAGAAAAGTAATATGATAGTAGTGGTAACGGTAGTAAAAGGTAACGGTAGCAAAAGTAATTTTTTTGGTGTTTTGTAGTGATGATAACAATAGCGACAAAAAAGTAAATAAGCGAAGAACAATATATGGAAAGCTCGTAGGCAATGGATCGGTGATAGAGAATTATGCCGGATGCGGTTCATCATGTAACAGTCATAACATAGGGTGATACAGAACTAGCTCCAATTCATCAATGTAATGTAGGCATGTATTCCGAATATAGTCATACGTGCTTATGGAAAAGAACTTGCATGACATCTTTTGTCCTACCCTCCTGTGGCAGCGGGGTCCTATTGGAAACTAAGGGATATTAAGGCCTCCTTTTAATAGAGTACCGGAGCAAAGCATTAACACATAGTGAATACATGAACTCCTCAAACTACGATCATCATCGAGAGTGGTCCCGATTATTGTCACTTCGGGGTTGCCGGATCATAACACATAGTAGGTGATTATAGACTTGCAAGATAGGATCAAGAACTCTCATATATTGATGAAAACATAATAGGTTCAGATCTTGGCACTCGGGCCCTAGTGACAAGCATTAAGCATATCAAAATCATAGCAACATCTGTGATGCCCGGATAATTAAGCTACAGTAACCTCTGCTAATGATGCCATGTCACCTCGATTACTGTTGCTAAGTTCGCGTTAGTTCGAAACTGATTCAAATTCAAAATTCAAAATAGAGGCCAACATCAAAAGTTTTCAAATATTAAAACAAAAATGTTCAAAGTGTCGCAAACAATCCTTGAATACTTATCATAGTGGACCAACATTTTTATAAGGTGTTTAATTGCCCCAATGTAATAAACCAATGTCTATCATAATAATTTAAAATGCCTTTTTAAAACTGTATAAATTACAATCTATTTAATTGGATGCCAACTTTATGTGTCAGTAGTTTGATTTATAATTCAATCTTAGTTGTAAGTTTCTTATTTTATGAAACTATTTTTGCCTTAGAAAAACAAAACAAAACTAAAACTAAATAAAAAGAAAAGGAAAGTAGAACTGTAAAAG
>NC_041386.1:544997567-545034436 GCF_002162155.2 Triticum dicoccoides | reverse complement strand
CAGGGACCAGCCGCGCTCGCCGTTCCCGCCGCCCATGACGCCACCGCCCGGAAACCCTGCACCTCGTCGGACCTCCCCGACCGCCTCCGCCCCGCACCTCTACCTCACCTCGCCCCTGCGCCCCTCCCCGGCGCCCCGGCGCATGTCGCCGACCACCACTGCCCGAGGTCCTTGCCGGATCGCCCCACTGTCTTCGCCGTCGTCCACGTCCTCCCCCTCGACGAACTTCCTCGCGCCTCATCGGCGAACCCCTACATCGGGGGTATGGAACCCCATCTCCCCCTGTTTCCTCTGTCCATGTCGTGCACCGCCGGCCCCGCCCCGCGCCTGCTCGCTCTGCCGCACGCACCTCGGCCTGCCTTTGGTTGCGCCCGAGCCCACACTGGCCAGCGCTCGCGCAATCCGGCGCATGACCTCACCACGACCCGCCGATGCCCTGCTCTGCACGCCGCCCACTCCGCCCACTCCCCGCCGCGGCCTCATCCCCTCGCTGCTGGCCTGTGCCCCCTCTCGCGCCCGTCCCCTGCTGCGATGCCTCGCCGCTGGCCCCGTGCCTCCCCCACCAGGTGTTGGTCTGCTGCGGTGGATGATGTTGCGGCCGTTGCCGCCACCGTCCGCCCGTGCCCTCCATGGCCCACGGCCACTCCCGCCCGCACTGGTCGCACCCATGTCACCCCACCTGTGCCTGGCCGCTCCTCCTATGCCTCCCCGTCTCAGGCCCGCGCGGCCGCCGGTGCCCTGCCGGGTTATGGCCTCTGCAGGTCAACGGGCACCCGCACCCGCTAACCACCGCCCCATTAGCCCCCCTGTGATTCTGATAGTGGGGCCCAGCCCCAGGAACAAAATAACAAAAAGAAAAGAAAAGAGAAAATGTAAAAAAAGAATTTAAAATAATTAATTAATTAAACAATTAACTAATTAATTAATTAAGTTAAATAGATCTGTGTACTAAACTAATTACATTAGTTAACCTAATTAGGTAATTAAACTAATTAGCTAGGTTAAATAAAACTGTGGCAATGACAAATGGGTCCCACCTGCAGGGTTGACCTAGTCAACTTTTGGCCCTGCTGACATCACGCTGACATCATAATTGCATTTCTTTAATTAAACTAATCTAGTAATTCTCGAAATGATTTAAATCTTTTAAATCAATATAAAATAAATCGTAGCACGGATGGAAAAACTTTGGACATGAAAGTTGCTCAGAACGACGAGACGAACCCGGATACGTAGCCCATTCGTCCGCCACGCATCCCTAGCATAGTGAACACGCAACTTTCCCCCTCCGGTTCGTCTGTCCAAAAACGTGAAACACGGGGGATAATTTCCCGGATGTTTCCCCCCTTCACCGGTATCACCTCGTACCGCATCAGGTCACCCCTAGCACATAATGCCGCATCTTGCTTTTTGTTACATTGATTGCTCTGTTATTTATTGTGTCCCCCTTCATTACTTCTTTCCGGTAGACCCCGAGACTGCCAGAGACCCCCAGTACGACTACGGTGTTGAAGACCCCTCTCTCTTGCCAGAGCAACCAGGCAAGCCCCCCCTTGATCACCAGATATCGCCTACTCTCCTGTATACTGCTTGCATTAGAGTAGTGTAGCATGTTACTGCTTTCCGTTAATCCTATTCTGATGCATAGCCTGTCATTGTTGCTCCAGCTGTTGATACCTTACCTGCAATCCTATATGCTTAGTATAGGATGCTAGTTTACCATCAGTGGCCCTACATTCTTGTCTATCTGCCATGCTATACTATCGGGCCGTGATCACTTGGGAGTTGATCACGGGTATATACATATACATAATATATGATACTTGTGGTGACTAAAGACGGGTCGGCTCGTAGGAGTACCCGCGAGTGATTCATGGATTGGGTCCGAAAGGACGTTTGTCCCGACGGCCCTCTGAGTGGATCTTTGTGGCGAAGCGACAGGGTAGGTTGAGACCACCTAGGAGAGAGGTGGTCCTGGCCCTGGTCGGCATTCGCAGTTATTTCAAGATAACATGTTTAACGAGATCTTGGTATTTGATCTGAGTCTGGCTACTGGCCTATACGCACTAACCATCTACGCGGGGACAGTTATGGGCACTCGACGTCGTGGTATCAGCCGAAGCCTTCGTGACGTCAGCGACTGAGCGGCGCGCACCGGATTGGACTGGAATGCCTGCTAGGCTAGGTCTGCTTTCGGCCGCGTTCGCAATGTGCAGGTGTGCAAAGGGAGATGGGCCCAGACCCCTGCGCCATAGGATTTAGACCGGCGTGCTGACCTCTCTGTTGTGCTTAGGTAGGGCTACGACGTGTTGATCTTCCGAGGCCAGGCATGACCCAGGCAAGTGTGTCCGGCCAAATGGGATTGAGCATGTTGGGTTATGTGGTGCACCCCTGCAGGGAAGTTAATCTATTTGAATTGCCATGATCTTGGGTAACAGGACGACTTAGAGTTGTACCTTGACCTTATGAAAACTAGAACCGAATACTTAATAAAACACACCCTTCCAAGTGCCAGATACAACCAGTGGTCGCTCTCTCACAGGGCGACGAGGGGAGGATCATCGGCTAGGATTATGCTATGCGATGCTACTTGGTGAACTTACCATCTACTCTCTTCTTCTGCTGCAAGATGGAGGTTACCAGAAGCGTAGTCTTCGAAAGGACCAACTATCCCCCTCTTATTCCGGCATTCTGCAGTTCAGTCCACATATGATAGCCTTATTCCAGTTGATACCAATGCATACATATGTAGTGTAGCTCCTGGCTTGCGAGTACTTTGGATTAGTACTCATGGTTGCTTTTCTCCCCCTTTTCCCCTTTCCTATACCCGATTGCTGCGACCAGATGTTGGAGTCCAGGAGCTAGACGCCACTGTCGATGACGACTACTACTACTCGGGAGGTGCCTACTACTACGTGCAGCCCGCTGACGACGACCAGGAGTAGTTTAGGAGGATCCCAGGCAGGAGGCGTGCGCCTCTTTCGATCTGTATCCCAGTTTGTGCTAGCCTTCTTAAGGCAAACTTGTTTAACTTATGTCTGTACTTAGATATTGTTGCTTCCGCTGACTCGTCTATGATCGAGTTCTTGTATTCGAGCCTTCGAGGCCCATGGCTTGTATTATGATGCTTGTATGACTTATTTTATTTGTAGAGTTGTGTTGTGATATCTTCCCGTGAGTCCCTGATCTTGATCGTACACATTTGCGTGTATGATTAGTGTACGGTCAAATCAGGGGCGTCACAAGTTGGTATCAGAGCCGACTGCCTGTAGGAATCCCCATTCCACGCTCCCTGGCCGAAGTTGAGTCTAGACATTACAAAAAACTTTTACTAACATGGCTGTGTGCCTTACGGGCCCACGTCGCCATCTGGGTGGTATTAGGATGTTTTACTCCTCGATCCTTACCCTGGGACTTTGATCTCTCTTCTATTCGGGTTAAATGATTTTGCTAAAATCTAACTCTAGGTTCTCGTTACCACTTCCTGCCGGAGAACCCTTTCATTACGGATGGTCGACTGCTTCAACAGAAGATTCTGACAATACTCTCTGATATTTTCTCGAGACCTTGTGCCTGTTGCTTTTGCAATTCCCTACCATCAAAAAATCCCTATGGATAAATACTTACACCTGTCGTTCTTACTTTTATTCCCAGTTGGTCTTGTTATTACAAGATACCCCGTAATACTCATCGTTGTTTCGATAATCCTTTGGGCTTACTGCCTTGTTGTTCTTTGTCACCTGAATACCCCTACGGATAATTCTCGCACTTATCGAGTATCTGCTCATCCCCCAGTGGTTCATGTGTTTCACAATGGTCATCGAAATACTATTCGATCCTCCAAAAATCCTTAGTAGCTTATTGCTCTGCAATACTTGTCTGCTTGTATGGTGGATGCTTTCCATATGTCTGGCAATATTCGTTAGTATCCTTAGGCACCGTCATTTTGATCCCTTTGATTCAACATGAGTGCGAATGCACGCAATCATCAGTTGATCCTTTTAAATTATCTTTCCGGCTCAGACTGAGCTGGTTCTCAACCAATCCAATTGCCGTCGATTGTACCCCTAAGGCTATTCAACTTATCCATCCCTAATCAGAACATTGCTTCTGATCCCTTGATTTGAAAATCACAATTCCTTTGCATTGAGCTTTGAATTAGTCGGTTGTTTCTATAATAAGATCTCCTTGCATTCTTTCTCCTTCTAGTTGAGTACCGATGCTCACATCAGATCCTTTATGGACCATCAGAACCTTGTTGGATTTTATCCGACAACGTCCTTCATATTCAATCACTTTGGAAGTTCTTTCCCTGATACATAATGCCTTTGGTAAATCATATTCTTTGATTTGGCCAACCATGCTTTGCTTTCGAGCTGGTGATATTTTCTATTGAAGCTTGTGGTATATGTTTCCACGATCCCCCGATGGGTTGAACCAACGCCTTCCCTAATCGATGTGAACCCGAAAGATTTCACGGGTCATACTTATCTGGTATTGCACCAGGTAAAACTTCCAACAACTAATGTCATTTTAGAAATACGAGGAGGTGAATGGAAGGTCATGCATTGAGGAAGTGGGAGTCGACCTTGAACCTTTGTGTTCATGCCCATGGACACGATGTAGATCATATCATGGAAGCTTCTTGTAATAATAACTATTTCCTTGATATAATATCCTTGGTATCAGTGAATTGATCCTTTGCAATCGTGGTTCCGACCATATGTTCTTCTTTGATCCCATTTCTCGGGCAAGTTTAAGGACTTGTCTTCTGTGGATCAATACACCTGTCCAACCTTTACTTTGATCTTTCGTCGAGTATTACACCCTGCTATCTCGAGATCATCACGGGACTGCATAACTTTTTATGAGTTCTTCGTCAAGTACTACATTCTCACCGATTCCAATTTCCATGGGCTCTGAGTTATTAAACACTCAAAGACACCGATAACTAAACCGAGTCCGCACTACGGTTCAACAACTCTTAGTAATCTTCTTTATGTACGAGTTTGTACCCGATCATGCCCTTCCTAGCCTGATCGGCTATATCATTATCGTGCAACTTTTTAACTATGCTATCTGGTCCTTCTTTCCGAAGCACAATTTTCGACGATGAGCTAAGCTTACGTCGACTTTCCTCGTCATATCATTTCGCCTTGAACAACAAGCTTGATTCCGAGTTTGTATCGTATTCGTGGTTTCAATAACTTCTCGCTTCATCATTCCGTTAACTTGATGTCATCGCCGATCGGTTACATCTTCCAGAAACCTCTCGACAAATGTGTCGTGATCATCATCAACATTTTGACCCCTTCCAAGATATCAATTGAATTCATGATGAGAAGTACCCTCCTTGCCCTTGATGATTTGTGTTATCATCGACCACTTTATTGCCTTCCGTTCAACACAAATTTGTTCGTGTTTCTAGCAACCCTATTGCTTTCAAGTTAATGGTCGATAATTCATTCTTAGACTATTGCTTGTTGAATCACATTTCTAACATTGAGCATGCTGCCTAAGACCATATTTTGGGTCCACTTTTCAACCAATGCTTAATTGTGTATGTTTTCCTCGAGCATACATCCTTATATCATTTGATCTGACAAATGTTATCTCCTTGTTCACATAAGTGTAGAAATCCATCTTTTGAAAATCTCTATGAGTTGTCGCCAACTCCATCAGCCACCTCTTCATCCTCTCCTTGGTTAAATGATGAACTCTTGTTTTGGAACTCGCTTCCATAGTTCATTTCCAAGAATCTTACATTATCATCTTGTCAATGTGTGTTACACCTTTTCTTCTCAGGCACCCTGAGTCTGAGGTATCCTAACACCGACCAGATCTGAATCCCGGTCACATATGATGGTTGGAATATATTTCCAAGGGTAATAACAATGTTCTTTTATGACCCGAAGGTGATGTCGTGCCCAGCACACCTGGCCGGAGGACCTACTATTATAGATTCCTTTTTAGTAAGGTTATCCATTCTTCCATGAGGAAATTGAAAGACTTATTCTATGACTTATTCCTGATGGATCCTTTGTGTTTCCAAAGTCTGACCTTTGCTTGAAGATCATGTCAATGCTATCTCAAAGCATATATACGTACCTAGTCAACTTTTAGCCCTGCTGACATCACGCTAACATCATAATTGCATTTCTTTAATTAAACTAATCTATTAATTCCTGAAATGATTTAACTCTTTTAAAATCAATATAAAATAAATCGTAGCACGGATGAAAAAACTTTGGACATGAAAGTTGCTCAGAACGACGAGACGAACCCGGATACGCAGCCCGTTCGTCCGCCACGCATCCCTAGCATAGTGAACACACAACTTTCCCCCTCCGGTTCGTCTGTCTGAAAACACGAAACATGGGGGATAATTTCCCGGATGTTTCCCCCCTTCACCGGTATCACCTCGTACCGCGTCAGGTCACCCCTAGCACAACGTAATACCGCATCTTGCTTTTTGTTACATTGATTGCTCTGTTATTTATTGTGTTCCCCCTCCGTTACTTCTTTCCGTAGACCCCGAGACTGCCGGAGACCCCCAGTACGACTACGGAGTTGACGACCCCTCTCTCTTGCCAGAGCAACCAGGCAAGCCCCCCGTTGATCACCAGATATCGCCTACTCTCCTGTATACTGCTTGCATTAGAGTAGTGTAGCATGTTACTGCTTTCCATTAATCCTATTCCGATGCATAGCCTGTCATTGTTGCTTCAGCTGTTGATACCTTACCTGCAATCCTATATGCTTAGTATAGGATGCTAGTTTACCATTAGTGGCCCTACATTCTTGTCTATCTGCCATGCTATACTATTGGGCCGTGATCACTCGGGAGTTGATCACGGGTATATACATATACATAATATATGATACTTGTGGTGACTAAAGACGAGTCGGCTCATAGGAGTACCCGCGAGTGATTCACGGATTGGGTCCGAAAGGACGTTTGTCCCGACGGCCCTCTGAGTGGATCTTTGTGGCGAAGCGACAGGGTAGGTTGAGACCACCTAGGAGAGAGGTAGGCCTGGCCCTAGTCGGCATTCGCAGTTATTTCAAGATAACACGTTTAACGAGATCTTGGTATTTGATCTGAGTTTGGCTACTCGCCTATACACACTAACCATCTACGCGGGGACAGTTATGGGCACTCAACGTCGTGGTATCAGCCGAAGCCTTCGTGACGTCAGCGACTGAGCGGCGCGCGCCGGATTGGACTGGAACGCCTGATAGGCTAGGTCTGCTTCCGGCCGCGTTCGCAACGTGCAGGTGTGCAAAGGGCGATGGGCCCAGACCCCTGCGCCATAGGATTTAGACCGGCGTGCTGACCTCTCTGTTGTGCCTAGGTAGGGCTGCGACGTGTTGATCTTCCGAGGCCGGGCATGACCCAGGAAAGTGTGTCCGGCCAAATGGGATCGAGCGTGTTGGGTTATGTGGTGCACCCCTGCAGGGAAGTTAATCTATTCGAATAGCCGTGATCTTCGGTAACAGGACGACTTAGAGTTGTACCTTGACCTTATGACAACTAGAACCGGATACTTAATAAAACACACCCTTCCAAGTGCCAGATACAACCGGTGGTCGCTCTCTCACAGGGCAACGAGGGGAGGATCATCGGCTAGGATTATGCTATGCGATGCTACTTGGTGAACTTACCATCTACTCTCTTCTTCTGCTGCAAGATGGAGGTTACCAGAAGCGTAGTCTTCGACAGGACTAGCTATCCCCCTCTTATTCCGGCATTCTGCAGTTCAGTCCACATATGATAGCCTTATTCCAGTTGATACCAATGCATACATATGTAGTGTAGCTCCTGGCTTGCGAGTACTTTGGATGAGTACTCACGGTTGCTTTTCTCCCCCTTTTCCCCTTTCCTATACCCGATTGCTGCGACTAGACGTTGGAGTCCAGGAGCCAGACGCCACTGTTGATGACGACTACTACTACTCGGGAGGTGCCTACTACTACGTGCAGCCCGCTGACGACGACCAGGAGTAGTTTAGGAGGATCATAGGTAGTAGGCCTGCGCCTCTTTCGATCTGTATCCCAGTTTGTGCTAGCCTTCTTAGGACAAACTTGTTTAACTTATGTCTGTACTCAGATATTGTTGCTTCCGCTGACTCGTCTATGATCGAGTTCTTGTATTCGAGCCTTCGAGGCCCCTGGCTTGTAATATGATGCTTGTATGACTTATTTTATTTGTAGAGTTGTTTTGTGATATCTTCCCGTGAGTCCCTGATCTTGATCGTACACGTTTACGTGTATGATTAGTGTACGGTCAAATCGGGGGCGTCACAACATCAATCTCAGAACATAGTGGATACTAGGTATCAAACCCTAACAAAACTAACTCGACTACATGATAAATCTCATCCAACCCGTCACCATCCAGCAAGCCTACGATGGAATTACTCACGCACGGCGGTGAGCATCATGAAATTGGTGATGGAGGATGGTTGATGATGATGATGGCGACGAATTCCCCTCTCTGGAGCCCCGAACGGACTCCAGATCAGCCCTCCTGAGAGAGTTTAGGGCTTGGCGGCGGCTCTGTATCGTAAAACGCGATGAATCCTTCTCCCTGGTTTTTTTATCCCCAAAAGTGAGTATATGGAGTTGGAGTTGAGGTCGGTGGAGCGTCAGGGGGCCCACGAGGCAGGGGGCGGGCCCAGGGGGTAGGGCGCGCCCCCACCCTCATGGATAGGTGGAGGCCCCCCTGACGTGGATCTTCCTTCCAGTATTTTTTATATATTCCAATATAATTCTCCGTTGATTTTCAGGTCATTCCGAGAACTTATATTTCTGCACAAAAATAATACCATGGCAATTCTGCTGAAAACAGCGTCAGTCCGGGTTAGTTCCATTCAAATCATGCAAGTTTGAGTCCAAAACAAGGGGAAAAGTGTTTGGAAAAGTAGATATGACGGAGATGTATCAACTCTCCCCAGCTTAAACCTTTGCTTGTCCTCAAGCAATTCAGTTGATAAACTGAAAGTGATAAAAAAACTTTTACAAACTCTGTTTGCTCTTGTTGTTATAAATATGTAAAGCCAGCATTCATGTTTTCAGCAAAGATTATGAACTAACCATATTCACAATAACACTTAGGTCTCATGTTTACTCATATCAATGGCATAATCAACTAGCGAGCAATAATAATAAATCTCGGATGACAACACTTTCTCAAAACAATCATGATATGATATAACAGGATGGTATCTCGCTAGCCCTTTCCGAGACCGCAAAACATAAATGTAGAGCACCTTTAAAGATCAAGGACTGACTAGACATTGTAATTCATGGTAAAAGAGATGCAGTCAAGTCATACTCAATGTAAACTAACAGTAATGAATGCAAATGACAGCGGTGCTCTCCAGCTGGTGCTTTTTAATAAGAGGTTGATGACTCAACATAAAAGTAAATAGATAGGCCCTTCGTAGAGGGAACCAGGGATTTGTAGAGGTGCCAGAGCTCGATTTTGAAATAGATATGAATAATATTTTGAGCGGTATACTTTCATTGTCAACATAACAACCGAGAGATGGTGATATCTTCCATGCTACACACATTATAGGCGGTTTCCCCAATAGAATGGTAAAGTTTATATTCCCCCTCCACCAACAATCATCAATCCATGGCTTGCTCGAAACAACGAGTGCCTCCAACTAACAAGAGTCCCGGGCGAGTTTTTTTTAAGTTTTTTGGATTTGATTTGCATAAAGCATGGGACTGGGCATCCCGGTGACCAACCATTTTCTCGTGAGTGAGGAGAGGAGTCCACTCCTTGATGACCCACAAGTATAGGGGATCTATCATAGTCCTTTCAATAAGTAAGAGTGTCGAACCCAACGAGGAGCAGAAGGAAATGATAAGCGGTTTTCAGCAAGGTATTCTCTGCAAGTACTGAAATAAGTGGTAACAGATAGTTTTGCGATAGGATAAATTGTAACGAGCAACAAGTAACAAAAGTAAATAAAGTGCAGCAAGGTGGCCCAATCCTTTTGTAGCAAAGGACAAGTCGGAACAAACTCTTATAATAGGAAAAGCGCTCCTGAGGACACATGGGAATATTGTCAAGCTAGTTTTCATCACGTTCATATGATTCGCGTTCGGTACTTTGATAATTTGATATGTGGGTGGACTGGTGCTTGGGTGCTGTTCTTACTTGAACAAGCATCCCACTTATGATTAACCTCTATTGCAAGCATCCACAACTACAACAAAAGTATTAAGGTAAACCTAACCATAGCATGAAACATATGGATCCAAATCAGCCCCTTACGAAGCAACGCATAAACTAGGGTTTAAGCTTCTGTCACTCTAGCAACCCATCATCTACTTATTACTTCCCAATGCCTTCCTCTAGGCCCAAATAATGGTGAAGTGTTATGTAGTCGACATTCACATAACACCACTAGAGGCGAGACAACATACATCTTATCAAAATATCAAACGAATACCAAATTCACATGACTACTCATAGCAAGACTTCTTCCTTGTCCTCAGGAACGAACGTAATTACTCACAAAGCATATTCATGTTCATAATCAGAGGGGTAATAATATGCATATAGGATCTGAACATATGATCTTCCACTAATTAAGCCAACTAGCATCAACTACAAGGAGTAATCAACACTACTAGCAACCTACTAGCACCAATCTCGGACTTTGAGACAAGAATTGGATACAAGAGATGAACTAGGGTTTGAAGATGAGATGGTTCTGGTGAAGATGTTGATGGAGAATGCCCTCTCCCGATGAGAGGAGCGTTGGTGATGACGATGGTGATGATTTCCCCCTCCCGGAGGGAAGTTTCCCGGCAGAACAGCTCTGCCGGAGCTCTAGATTGGATCCGCCAAGGTTCCGCTTCGTGGCGGCGGAGTCTCGTCCTGAAAAGTTCCTCCTATTTTTTCTCATCGAAAGACCTCATATAGGAGAAGATGGGTGTCAGAGAGCCACTAGGGGGCCCATGAGGTAGGGGGGCGCGCCCTAGGGGTGGGGGCGCCCCCCACCCTCGTGAGCAGGGTGTGGCCCCCCTGGCCTTCATCTTTGGCGTGGATTTTCTTTATTTCTTTTAAGACGTTCCGTGGAGTTTTAGGACTTTTGGAGTTGCGCAGAATAGGTCTCTAATATTTGCTCCTTTTCCAGACCAGAATTCCAGCTGCCGGCATTCTCCCTCCTTATGTAAACCTTGTAAAATAAGAGAGAATAGCCATAAGTATTGTGATATAAAGTGAAATAATAGTCCATAATGCAATAAATATTTATATAAAAGCATGATGCAAAATGGACGTATCAACTCCCCCAAGCTTAGACCTCGCTTGTCCTCAAGCGAAAAGCCGATAACAATAAATATGTCCTCATGTTTAGAGGTAGAGGCGTCGATAAAAATAAAATATGGACATGAAGGCGTCATGATTATTCTCATAACAACAACATATATAGATTTTGTCATATGATTACTTATGTTCAAGTGATGATCTATTCACAATGCAAAAGTATAAATCATAAACCTTATTGGGCTCCAACAAACTATAATCTCAGTCATTGAAGCAATTGCAATTTATCATAACATCGGAAAGAGTCTATGTCAGAGCTAAAAAGCAAGTCCACATACTCAACTATCATTTAGTCCTCCATAATTGCTAACACTCACATGATACTTGTGGTTACGGAGTTTTAATCGGACATAGAGAAAGATAGGGGCTTATAGTTTTGCCCCACAACCTTTTACCTCAAGGGTAATGTCAACAATAATGGTTCATGCTCCCCTACATCCAATTATATATATATATATATATATATATATATATATATATATATATATATATATATATATATATATATATATATCATGTTCTTTCCAACATGCTGAGCTTGCCAAAGGATAAAATGAAAAAGAAAAGGTGAATATCACCATGACTCTTGCATAAGGTAGAAGATAATAATAAAGGATAGGCCCTTCGCAGAAGGAAGTAGAGGTTGCCATGCGCTTTTAGGGTTGGACATATAAAATCTCGATGCGAAAGAACGTCACTTTATATTGCCCCTTGTGATATGGACCTTTATTATGCAGTTCGTCGCTTTTATTACTTCCACATCACAAGATCGTATAAAGCTTATTTCTCCCACACCAATCAATCATACATATTTAGAGCAATTTTTATTGCTTTGTACCAATGAAAACTTATTTGAAGGATCTTACTCAATCCATAGGTAGATATGGTGGACTCTCATGGCAAAACTGGTTTAAGGGTATTTGGAAGCACAAGTAGTATTTCTACTTGGTGCTGAGAATTTGGCTAGCATGAGGGGGAAAGGCAAGCTCAACAAGTTAGAGGATCCATGACAACATACTTTATCTCAGATATAAGAAATACATAACTCATTACGTTGTCTTCCTTGTCCAACATCAACTCTTTAGCATGTCATATTTTAATGAGTGCTCCCAATCATAAAAGATGTCAATGATAATATATCTATATGTGAAAACCTCTCTTTCCTTATTACTTCCTATTAATTGCAACAATGACCAAAGCTATGTTTGCCAACTCCCAACAACTTTTAATCATCATACTCTTTCTATGTGAAGTCATTACTCTCAATAAGATCAATATGAACTTTTTGTTTCTTTTCATTCTTTTTATCTTTCTTTTATTCACCCAAGATCATGGAAAAATAATCAAGCCCTTGACTCAACACTAATATTTATTATATATAGCTCACAGACTCGATTACATAGAAGGATCATAAAGCAAAACTCAAAACTAGATCATGCCATAAACTTTATTCTACTAGATCAAGATACTACTAATAGGATCGAACTAAGAAAAACGGTAAAGATAGGAGTTGTGATTGTGATACGATACCAAGGGCACCTCCCCCAAACTTGGCAGTTGCCAAGGGGAGTGCCCATACCCATGTGATCATGTCTCCTTCTTTGTTGTTGGTGTAATATTCTTGGCGATTATTCCTCTCAGGATACGGTTCTCCTCCTCGAGTTTATTGACTTGCTGCTTGAGGTCCATTATTTCCTTACGAAGCTTTCCTATGACAGCTAAAGCTCCTTGCACCCAAGGGTGTCGCATAGCTGCGGGAGAACAAGTGACACTACTCTTCATATTTTCATATGTAAGAAATCTAACATTAGAAGGGATAACCGAGTTTGGAATAGCTGAGCTCTGTAGTTCCCCCATCGTGAACCCAGCTCGGAGGCGAGAGGTGACTTCTTGATCCTCCATAGCATCTACTCTCATCAAGTCAGCCTCCATCTCCTCCTCCATTGCTAGCCCAAAGTGGCCAGCGTCGCTGTTTGCCCTTGGTTCCGGTGCCGGATTAGATACCCGGCTCTCGCCAATTGACTCTTGAGAAGACATCTTGCTCTAATCTGCAGCAGCAACAACTCGAAAACAAAAACAGAGGAAATTTGCGTGATACGGGAGTCAAAACCTTCGGGAGGTTATATAATGAATTTTTACAGACCAAAATACGTAACGTGCAAGAAAATGGAGTCCGGAGGGCACACGAGGTGCTCACGAGGTAGGGGGGCGCGCCCAGGGGGGTAGGGCGCGCCCACCACCCTCGTGGGGCCCTTGTGTCCTTCCCGGACTGCTACTTATTTTTCTATTTTCCTAAATATTCCAAAACGGAGAAATATTGCCTTAAAAATTGTTTTGGAGTCCGTTTACTTACCGTACCACATACCTAGTCCTTTTCGGAGTCTGAAACATTCCGGAAAGTGTCCCTTATGTATTCCTCCGGGGTTACGGTTTCAATAATATTGGTTTCAACATTTATGGGATTACCTGAGATATAATGTTTGATTCTTTGACCGTTTACCACCTTCGGATTTGTGCCCTCGAAGTTGTTGATTTTTATGGCACCGGAACGATAGACCTCTTCGATAACATAGCGGCCTTCCCATTTAGAGAGAAGTTTTCCTGCAAAAAATCTTAAACGAGAGTTGTATAGCAATACATAATCACCTACATTAAACTCACGCTTTGTATCCTTTTGTAATGCCATCTTTTAACTTTTTCCTTAAACAACTTGGCATTTTCATAAGCTTGGGTTCTCCATTCATCAAGTGAGCTAATATCAAATAACCTCTTTTCACTGGCAAGTTTAAAATCATAGTTGAGCTCTTTAATAGCCCAATATGCCTTATGTTCTAGTTCGAGAGGTAAGTGACATGCTTTTCCATAAACCATTTTATATGGAGACATACCCATAGGATTTTTGTATGCAGTTCTATAAGCCCATAATGCATCATCAAGTTTCTTAGACCAATTCTTTCTAGACCTATTAACAGTCTTTTGCAAAATTAATTTGAGCTCTCTATTGCTCAACTCTACTTGACCACTAGATTGTGGGTGATAAGGAGATGCAATTCTATGATTAACATCATATTTAGCAAGCATTTTACGGAAAGCACCATGAATAAAGTGTGAACCACCATCAGTCATTAAATATCTAGGGACTCCAAACCTCGGGAAAATAACTTCCTTAAGCATTTTAATAGAAGTGTTATGATCAGCACTACTAGTTGGAATAGCTTCTACCCACTTAGTAACGTAATCAACAACAACTAGAATATGTGTGTATCCATTAGAGGCAGGAAAAGGTCCCATATAATCAAAGCCCCAAACATCAAACGGTTCAATAACAAGAGAATAATTCATAGGCATTTCTTAACGTCTACTAATATTACCAATTCTTTGACATTTATCACAAGACAAGACAAACTTACGGGCATCCTTGAAGAGAGTAGGCCAATAAAAACCAGACTGCAATACCTTATGTGCAGTTCTATCTCCAGCGTGGTGTCCTCCATAAGACTCGGAGTGACACTTGCGTAGGATCTGTTCCTGTTCATTCTCAGGTACACAACGTCTAATAACACCATCTACTCCTTCTTTATAAAGATGTGGGTCATCCCAAAAGTAATGTCTTAAATCATAGAAGAACCTTTTCTTTTGTTGGTATGTGAAGCTAGGGGGTATAAATTTAGCAACAATATAATTAGCATAATCAGCATACCATGGAGTACTACGAGAAGTACTTATAACATTTAATTGTTCATCAGGAAAGCTATCATTAATAGGTAGTGGGTCATCAAGAATATTTTCTAACCTAGAGAAGTTGTCTACAACGGGGTTCTCAGCTCCCTTTCTATCAACAATATGCAAATCAAATTCTTGTAGCAAGAGAACCCATCTAATAAGTCTAGGTTTAGCATCTTTCTTTTCCATAAGATATTTAATAGCAGCATGATCAGTTTGAATAGTTACTTTAGAATCGACAATATAAGATCTGAACTTATCACAAGCAAATACAACTGCTAAAAGCTCTTTTACAGTAGTAGCATAATTTCTTTGAGCATTGTCTAGAGTCTTACTAGCATAATGAATAACATTTAATTTCTTATCAACTCTTTGCCCTAGAACAGCACCTACAACATAATCATTAGCATCACACATAATTTCAAAGGGTAGGTTCCAATCAGGTGGCTGAACAACAGGTGCAGAGACTAATGCTTTCTTAAGTATTTCAAATGCTTCTACACAATCATCATCAAAGACAAATGGTATATCTTTTTGCAATCAATTAGTCAGAGGCCGAGAAATTTTTGAGAAGTCCTTAATGAACCTCCTGTAAAATCCGGCGTGACCAAGGAAACTTCTTATACCTTTGATGTCCTTGGGACATGGCATCTTTTCAATAGCATCAACCTTGGCTTTATCAACTTCAATACCTCTTTCAGAAACTTTGTGGCCCAAGACAATACCTTCATTAACCATAAAGTGGCACTTTTCCCAATTCAAGACAAGATTAGTTTCTTCACATCTCTGCAAAACTCGATCAAGATTGCTCAAGCAATCATCAAAAGAGGAACCATAGACGGAAAAGTCGTCCATGAAAACCTCACAAATCTTTTCACAAAAGTCAGAGAATATAGCCATCATGCATCTTTGAAAGGTAGCAGGTGCATTACATAAACCAAAAGGCATATATCTATAAGCAAAAGTACCAAAAGGGCATGTAAAAGTAGTCTTTGATTGATCTCTAGACGACACAGGTATTTGAGAGAAACCAGAATAACCATCTAGAAAGCAATAGTGTGTATGTTTTCATAATCTTTCTAGCATTTGATCAATAAAAGGTAAGGGGTAATGATCTGTCTTAGTAGCTTTATTTAATTTGCGGAAATCAATTACCATCCTATAGCATGTGATAATTCTTTGTGGAATCAATTCATCTTTATCATTAGGAACAACAGTAATACCTTCCTTCTTAGGGACACAATGGACAGGACTTACCCACTCACTATCAGCAGCGGGATAGATTATACCTGCCTCCAGAAGCTTTAGTATTTCTTTCCTTACCACTTCTTTCATTTTAGGATTCAGACGTCGTTGAGGATCACGAACTGGTTTGGCATCTGCTTCCAAATTTATTTTATGTTGACATAGAGTGGGACTAATGCCGTTAAGATCATCAAGAGTATATCCAATAGCAGCACGGTGCTTCTTCAGAGTTTTCAATAATCTTTCTTCTTCATGCTCTGAAAGGTTAGCACTAATAATAACAGGATATATCTTCTTTTCATCAAGATAAGCATATTTAAGATTATCTGGCAAATGTTTAAGCTCAAACACGGGATCACCCTTGGGTGGAGGAGGATCCCCTAAAATTTCAATAGGCAAATTGTGATACAGAATAGGTTCTTGTTTAAAGAATACTTCATCTATTTCCCTTCTTTCATTCATGAACATATCATTTTCATGGTCTAGCAAATAGTGTTCTAAAGGATCACTAGGAGGTACGACAATAGAAGCAAGACCAATAATTTCATCCTCACTAGGTAATTCTTCCTCACGATGTTGTTTACTAAATTTAGAGAAATTAAACTCATGAACCATATCATCTAAGCCAACAGTAACAACATTCTTTGTGCAATCTATGGTAGCATTGACAGTATTTAAGAAGGGTCTACCAAATATAATGGGACAAAAACTATCTTGTGGGGAAGTAACAACAAGAAAATTAGCAAGATATTTAGTTTTCCCACACAAGACTTCAACATCTTTAACAATTCCAATTGGTGAAATAGTATCTGTATTGGCAAGTTTAATTGTGACATCAATATCTTCTAACTCAACAAATGCAATTTCATTCTTAATTTCTTTGTATAAGTCATGAGGTATAACACTAGCACTAGCACCCATATCACATAAGCCATGATAACAATGATCTCCTATTTTAACAGAAATAACAGGCACACCTACCACATGTCTATGTTTATCTTTAGCACAAGGTTTAGCAATTCTAGCAGTTTCACCTTCGAACTGAATAACATGCCCATCAATATTATTAGACAAGAGATCTTTAACAATAGCAATATTAGGTTCTACTTTAACTTGCTCAAGAGGTGTATAAGTTCTAATATTGCTTTTACGAACAACAGTTGAAGCTTTAGCATGATCCTTTATTCTAACAGGGAAAGGTGGTTTCTCAATATAAGAAGTAGGAACAATAGGATCATTATAAGTGACAGTCTTTTCTTCAACTTTAATAGGTGCAGCTACTTTTACTTCTATGGGAGGATGATATTTAAACCACTTCTCCTTAGGGAGATCAACATAAGTAGCAAAAGATTCACAGAAAGAAGCTACTATCTCAGAGTCAAGTCCATATTTAGTGCTAAACTTACGAAAAATATCGGTATCCATAAAAGATTTAACACAATCAAACTTAGGTGTCATACCTAACTCCTTACCTTCGTCGAGGTCCCAATCTTCAGAGTTGCGTTTAATTCTATCCAATAAATTCCATCTGAATTCAATAGTCTTCATCATAAAAGAGCCAGCACAAGAAGTATCGAGCATGGTGCGATTGTTTTTAGAAAGCCGAGCATAAAAACTTTGCATAATTATTTCTCTCGGGAGCTCATGATTGGGGCATGAATATAACTTTGATTTAAGCCTCCCCCAAGCTTGAGCGATGCTTTCTCCTTCGCGAGGCCAAAAATTATATATATAATTGCGATCACGATGAACAAGATGCATAGGGTAATACTTTTGATGAAATTCCAACTTCAATCTTTTGTAGTCCCATGATCTCATATCATCACATAGCCTATACCATATCAATGTGTCTCCCTTCAAAGATAAAGGTAAGACCTTCTTCTTAGCAACAACATCGGGTGTACCTGCAAGCTTAAATAATCCACAAACTTCATCCACATATATTAAGTGCTCATCAGGATGCTTTGTTCCATCTCCTGTAAAAGGATTAGCTAGCAGTTTTTCTATCATACCCGAAGGATACTCATAAGGAATTTCATTTTCAATAGGTTCAGTAGGTTGAGGAGCAACTCTTTGCTCTACTGGTCGGGGTGAATATACCCCAAACAAGCCCCTCGGAGAATTACTTTCCATAGTAACAAGTGACAGTAAATTTCAGCACACTATATAAATTTTTCCTTACCAAATTCCACCTACCAAAGGCGCTACACTCCCCGGCAACGGCGCCAGAAAAGAGTCTTGATGACCCAAAAGTATAGGGGATCTATCGTAGTCCTTTCGATAAGTAAGAGTGTCAAACCCAACAAGGAGCAGAAGGAAATGATAAGCGATTTTCAGCAAGGTATTCTCTGCAAGTACTGAAATAAGTGGTAACAAATAGTTTTGTGATAGGATAAATTGTAACGAGCAACAAGTAACAAAAGTAAATAAAGTGCAGCAAGGTGGCCCAATCCTTTTGTAGCAAAGGACAAGCCGGAACAAACTCTTATAATAGGAAAAGCGCTCCCGAGGACACATGGGAATATTGTCAAGCTAGTTTTCATCACGTTCATATGATTCGCGTTCGATACTTTGATAATTTGATATGTGGGTGGACCGGTGCTTGGGTGCTGTTCTTACTTGAACAAGCATCCCACTTATGATTAACCTCTATTGCAAGCACCCGCAACTACAACAAAAGTATTGAGGTAAACCTAACCATAGCATGAAATATATGGATCCAAATCAGCCCCTTACGAAGCAACGCATAAACTAGGGTTTAAGCTTCTGTCACTCTAGCAACCCATCATCTACTTATTACTTCCCAATGCCTTCCTCTAGGCCCAAATAATGGTGAAGTGTTATGTAGTCGATGTTCACATAACACCACTAGAGGCTAGACAACATACATCTTATCAAAATATCAAACGAATACCAAATTCACATGACTACTCATAGCAAGACTTCTCCCTTGTCCTCAGGAACGAATGTAATTACTCACAAAGCATATTCATGTTCATAATCAGAGGGGTAATAATATGCATATAGGATCTGAACATATGATCTTCCACCAATTAAACCAACTAGCATCAACTACAAGGAGTAATCAACACTACTAGCAACCTACTAGCACCAATCCCGGACTTTGAGACAAGAATTGGATACAAGAGATGAACTAGGGTTTGGAGATGAGATGGTGCTGGTGAAGATGTTGATGGAGATTGCCCTCTCCCAATGAGAGGAGCGTTGGTGATGATGATGGTGATGATTTCCCCCTCCCGGAGGGAAGCTTCCCCAGCAGAACAGCTCTGCCGGAGCTCTAGATTGGATCCGCCAAGGTTCCGCTTCGTGGCGGCGGAGTCTCGTCCCAAAAAGTTCCTCCTATTTTTTTCTCATCAAAAGACCTCATATAGGAGAAGATGGGCGTCGGAGAGCCACTAGGGGGCCCACGAGGTAGGGGGCGCGCCCTGGGGGTGGGGGGGCCGCCCCCCACCCTCATGAGCAGGGTGTGGGCCCCCTGGCCTTCATCTTTGGCGTGGATTTTTCTTTATTTCTTTTAAGACGTTCCGTGGAGTTTCAGGACTTTTGGAGTTGCGCATAATAGGTCTCTAATATTTGCTCCTTTTCCAGATCAGAATTCCAGCCGCCGGCATTCTCCCTCCTTATGTAAACCTTGTAAAATAAGAGAGAATAGCCATAAGTATTGTGATATAAAGTGAAATAACAGTCCATAATGCAATAAATATTGATATAAAAGCATGATGCAAAATGGACGTATCACTCCTCTTGAGAATAACCCGCCTTACATGGAAGATACAAACAACCCTAGTTGATACATGAGCTATTCAAGCATACAAAACATAATATTTATTTGAAGGTTTAGAGTTTGGCACATACAAATTAACTTGGAACGGCGGGTAGATACCGTATATAGGTAGGTATGCTGGACTCATATGGAACAACTTTGGGGTTTATGGAATTGGATGCACAAGTAGTATTCCCACTTAGTTCAAGTGAAGGCTAGCAAAAGACTGGGAAGCGACCATCTAGAGAGCGACAACAGTCATGAACATGCATTAAAATTAATCAACACCGAATGTAAGCATGAGTAGGATATAGTGCAGCATGAACATAAATATCGTAGAGGCTATGTTGATTTTGTTTCAACTACATGCATGAACATGTGTCAAGTCAAGCCACTCAAATCGTTCAAAAGAGGATACCACCCTATCATACCACATCACAACCATTTTAATAGTATGTTGGCACGCAAGGTAAACCATTATAAGCTCCTAGATAATTAAGCATGGCATAAGCAACTATAATCTCTAATTGTCATTGCAAACATGTTTCATTCATAATAGGCTGAATCAGGAACGATGGACTAATCATATTTACAAAAACAAGAGAGGTCGAGTTCATACTAGCTTTTCTCATCTCAATAAGTCCATCATATAATCATCATTATTGCATTTCACTTGCACGACCGAATAGTGTGGATAATAATAATAGTGCACGTGCATTGGACTAAGCTAGAATCTGCAAGCATTCAATTCAAGAGAGAAGGCAAGGTAATATGGGCTCTTTGTTAGATCGACGATAATGCATATAAGAGCCACTCAACATTTTCATTATGGTCTTCTCCTATCGACCCCCAAAGAACAAGAAAGAAATAAAACTATTTACACGGGAAAGCTCCCAACAAGCAAAAGAAGAACGAGAAATCTTTTTGGGTTTTCTTTTTAGTTACTACTACAAGCATGGAAAGTAAACTAATTAAAGGCTACAACTAAATTTATTATTTTTTGTTTTTCTTAAGGTTTATTAAACACACAAGAAGAAAGCATAAAAAGGGAAATAAACTAGCATGGATGATACAGTGAAAAAGTATGAGCACCGACAACTAGCAATGAGTGTGTGAACATAAATGTAATGTCGGTGATAAATACGTACTCCCCCAAGCTTAGGCTTTTGGCCTAAGTTGGTCTATGGCCACGGCTGGCCTGGAGGATATCCAAAGTAATAGTTGGGGTCGTACTGTGAAGAAGCCTCGGATTGCCACTGGTTGGCAATCACCTCCGGATCCCACTGGTAATCAGACTGTCGTGGAGGATCAAATTGTGGTTCTGGCTCTGGCTCTGTAGCTGATGTAGGGTTCCGGTAGGCGTGAATGGGCTCTAACGGAACAAGGTACTTGCCTGCAGATAAATCAAACAAGGAAGGAGCAGGCAAGGTAATAGTCTCAGGATGATTTTTACCAAATATTAATTTGTACTTAAACGCCTTTTCCCTATTCTTAACAATAAAATCATGTGCTACCATACTCTTATAATCTAGATAAATAGGAGGCAACAATTTCTCTTCCTTCTCATAATGCCTAATAGATATGTTAAAGTGTGCAGCGAGGCGCGAGGCGAAGATGCCTCCAAGGACGGGGCCCTTAGTACGGTTAAGATTTAACTGCTTTGCAACAATAGCGCCCATACTAAATGTGTCATCACGAAATAAGGCATGTCACAAAATAACAATATCAAAGGCACTCAGGTTTCCACAGTTTCTGCGCCCAATTAAGCATCTACTAGCAAATATAGCAAAGTAACGTAGAACAGGAAAGTGTACACTAGTAATTCGTGCGTCGGAAACCTTCCTCGTCTCCCCTACAACAAGGCTATCAATAAACCCATCCACATCGTCACAATGTGGTTCCTCTATGCTGCCCTCGTAAGGGATCAAACAAACCCGACAAAAATCACGAAGTGACATCTCCTTATGCTCATCATATAAATAAAATTCCACCATAGGTGGTGAGCTCCTAGCATGGAAATGAAAGTTTTGCACAAAGATATTGGTGAGTAAGAGATACTGTTCGCGTTGGTCGTGGAGGAAAGCGGTGAGGCCTGCTTTATCAGCCAATTCATAGAAATCATCATAAATCCCGGCTGCTCTCAAGAAATCATCACAAGGCCATTCACATGGCCGAACCTCCGCGGTGGGAGGAGGATTATATTTGGGCTTCTTATCCTCCTCACTTTGCTTATCCTTTGAGCTTCGGCTCGATGATCCCCTCAAAAATCTCTTCATCTTTTTCTGAAAATTTATGAATTTTTTAGTAACTTCAAAATAAAAGTGAACCAAACTCAACAAAATTGATAGCAACTACTCCTACAAGTGCCTAGAGGCAATATCATGCATCAAAACTACTTTTGACCATATAAATTTGACATGCAAGCTCAAGAACAGGTCACCTAAGCAACAAAAATATGCAATGAATAAAGCACTAGAACAAAAACTAATTGGACCATTGGAGGAGTCACATACCAAGGAACAATCCCCCAAAGCAGTTTTTTGAATGGAGCTTTGAGCAAGGAGATCGAAAATGGCAGTAAAATGAGCTTGGACTCGGGTTTGAGCTGGTTGGTGATTTTTGTGGGAGGAAGAAGGAGTGTGTGGTAGCTGGAATAAGTGGAGGGGAACCACCATGGGCCCACGAGGCAGGGGGCGCGCCCTCCACCCTCGTGGCCAGGTGCTTGCTCCCCCTGCTGTGTTTTCAGTGCCAGATATTCTCAAATATTTCAGAAAAAATCATATTTAATTTTCAGGGCATTTGGAGAACTTTTATTTTCAGGGCATATTTGGGGTATTTTTTATTGCATTGATAATTCAGAAAACAGACAGAAATTACTATTTTTGCTTTATTTGATATAAATAACAGAAAGTAAAAAGAGGGTACAGAGAGTTGTGTTTTCTAAATTCATCCATCTCATGCTCATCAAAAGGAATCCACTAACAAGGTTGATCAGGTCTTGTTAACAAACTCATTCCGAATAACATGGAACCGGAGAATTTTCAAATAACACTAGGTTACCTCAACGGGGATATGCATGTCCCCAACAATAAGAATATCATATTTCTTCTTGACAGTAGGAAGAGGAAATTCAAAACCTCCAAAAATAATCGATGGAATTTTTCTAATAGAGTTTATACTATGAACTTTAGGTTGTTTCCTTGAAAAGTGTACCGTATGCTCATTGCCATTAACATGAAAAGTGACATTGCCTTTGGTGCAATCAATAACAGCCCCTACAGTATTCAAAAAAGGGTCTTCCAAGAATAATAGACATACTATCGTCCTCGGGAATATCAAGAATAACAAAGTCCGTTAAAATAGTAACGTTTGCAACCACAACAGGCACATCCTCACAAATACCGACAGGTATAGCAGTTGATTTATCAGCCATTTGCAAAGATATTTCAGTAGGTGTCAACTTATTCAAATCAAGTCTACAATATACAGAGAGAGGCAAAACACTAACACCGGCTCCAAGATCACATAAAGCAGTTTTAACATAGTTTCTTTTAATGGAGCATGGTATAGTTGGTACTCCGGGATCTCCTAGTTTCTTAGGTATTCCACCCTTAAAAGTATAATTAATTAGCAAGCATGATGGAAATTTTAGCTTCCGGTATCTTTCTTTTATTAGTAACAATTTCTTTCATATATTTAGCATAAGGATTCATTTTAAGCATATCAGTCAAACGCATACGCAAAAAGATAGGTCTAATCATTTCAGCAAAGCGCTGAAAATCCTCATCATCCTTTTTCTTGGATGGTTTAGGAGGAAAAGGCATGGGTTTTTGAACCCATGGTTCTCTTTCTTTACCGTGCTTCCTAGCAACAAAGTCTCTCTTATCATAACGTTGATTCTTTGATTGTGGGTTATCAAGATCAACAACAAGTTCAATCTCTACATCATTATTATTGCTAGGTTGAGCATCGACATGAACATCATCATTAACATTATTACTAGGTTCATGTTCATTACCAGATTGTGTTTTAACATTAGAAATAGAGATATCATTAGGATTCTCAGGTGTGTCAATAACAGGTTCACTAGAAGCATGCAAAGTCCTATCATTTTTCTTTTTCTTCCTCTTAGAAGGACTAGGTGCATCAATATTATTTCTCTGAGAATCTTGCTCAATTCTCTTAGGATGGCCCTCAGGATACAAAGGTTCC
The DNA here is from genome assembly GCF_002162155.2 of Triticum dicoccoides. Classification (NCBI taxonomy): domain Eukaryota; kingdom Viridiplantae; phylum Streptophyta; class Magnoliopsida; order Poales; family Poaceae; genus Triticum; species Triticum dicoccoides. Next base: position 545,010,122 of record NC_041386.1, on the reverse strand, counting down.
TGAGTCATATTACCACCTCTAGTCATAACTCTAATAGAATTATCATTTTTCTTACTATTTAATTCATTGAGCAAATCATTCTGAGCTTTAAGTACTTGTTCTACTTGAGTGGTAACCATAGAAGCATGTTTACTAATAAGTTTAAGTTCACCTTTAATATTAGCCATATAATCACCCAAGTGTTCAAGCATATCAACATTGTGTTTCAATTGTCTACCAACATAAGCATTGAAGTTTTCTTGTTTAACCATAAAGTCATCAAACTCATCCAAGCATGGGCTAGCAAACTTAGTAAATGAGATTTCAGCTTTATCATATCTATAGAGAGAAGTTACCTTTACTACCCGTGTCGGGTTATCAAGAACATATACTTCTTCAACATGCGGTAAATTAAGACCATGTATTTCTTCAATAGGAGGTAAATTCTTAACATCCTCAGCTTTAATGCCTTTTTCTTTCATAGATTTCTTTGCCTCTTGCATATCTTTAGGACTGATAAATAGAATACCCCTTTTCTTCGGAGTTGGCTCAGGAGTTGGTTCAGGAATTGGATCAGGGATTGGATCAGGAAGTGTCCAATTATTTTCATTAGTCAACATATTATTCAATAGACTTTTAGCTTCATCTGGTGTTCTTTCCCTGAAAACACAACCAGCACAACTATCCAGGTGGTCTCTAGAAGCATCGGTTAGTCCATTATAAAAGATATCAAGTATTTCATTTTTCTTAAGAGGATGATCATGCAAAGCATTAAGTAATTGGAGAAGCCTCCCCAAGCTTGTGGGAGACTCTCTTCTTCAATTTGCACAAAATTATATATTTCCCTTAAAGAAGCTTGTTTCTTATGAGCGGGGAAATATTTAGCAGAGAAGTAATAAATCATATCCTGGGGACTACGCACACAACCAGGACCAAGAGAATTAAACCATGTCTTAGCATCACCCTTTAATTAGAACGGAAATAATTTAAGGATATAATAATAGCGAGTTTTCTCATCATTAGTGAATAGGGTGGCTATATCATTTAATTTAGTAAGATGTGCCACAACAGTTTCAGATTCATAGCCTCAGAAAGGATCAGATTCAACCAAAGTAATTATATTAGGACCAACATAGAAATCATAATCCTTATCAGTAACAAAGATAGGTGAAGTAGCATAAGCAGGATCATATTTCATTCTAGCATTCAGAGTTTTTTGTTTTAGCTTAGCTAATAATTTCTTAAGATCACTCCTATCATTGCAAGCAAGAAAATCTCTAGCAGTTTCTTCATCCATAACACAGCCCTCAGGCACAATAGGTAATTCATATCTAGGGGGAGAATCTTCATCATCACTTTCATCAGTATTATCAGTTTCAATAATTTCATTCTCTCCATGTAACACCCACGATGCGGCTATATCTCCCACATGTCGGAGCACGACTTAGAGGCATAACCGCATTGTAGGCAATGTAGCAAGAGGGGTAATCTTTACACATCCCATGTATTGAATAAGAAAAGAGGTACATAGTTGGCTTACAATCGCCACTTCACACAATACATAAATATAGCATTACAATCATACAGATACAATCAAGGTCCGACTACGGAACCAAAATAAAAACAACCCCAAATGCATAAGATCCACGATCGCCCCAACTGGGCTCCACTACTGATCGTCTGGAAAGGAAACATAGTATCGTCCTGAGTCCTCATCAAACTCCCACTTGAGCTCAGTCGTACCTCCTGAAATGGTATCATCGGCACCTGTATCTGGTTTTGGAAGCAATCTGTGAGTCACGGGGACTCAGCAATCTCACACCCTCGCGATCAAGACTATTTAAGCTTATGGGTAGGTAAAAGGTATGAGGTGGAGCTGCAACAAGCACTAGCATATATGGTGGCTAACATACGCAAATGAGAGCGAGAAGAGAAGGCGAAGCACGTTCGAGAATCTATGATCAAGAAGTGATCCTAGACTACTTACGTTCAAGCATAACACGAGACCGTGTTCTCTTCCTGGACTCCGCCGAAAAGAGACCATCACGGCTACCCATGCTGTTGATTCATTTTAATTAAGTTAAGTTTCAGGTTTTCTACAACCGAATATTAACAAATTCCCATCTGCCCATAACCACAGGGACAACTTTCAAAAGTTCAATTCCCTGTAGGGGTGTCCCAACTTAGCCCATCACAAGCTCTCACGGTCAACGAAGTATATTCCTTCTCCCAGGACGACCCAATCAGACACAGAATCCCGGTTACAAGACATCTCGGCAATGGCAAAACAAGTCCAGCAAAGCTCCCGAATGTGCTGACAAATCCCGATAGGAGCTGCACATATCTTGTTCTTAGGACACACCGGATGAGCGCTCTGTATAACTAAAACCAAACCTCGGGTTTCCTCGAGGGGGCACTGCAAAGGACTCTAGTTTGGACCAACACTCAGAGGAGCACTGGCCCGGGGGTTTAAAATAAAGATGACCCTTGAGTCCGCGGAACCCAAGGGAAAAAGGCTAGGTGGCAAATGGTAAAACCAAGGTTGGGCCTTGCTAGAGGAGTTTTATTCAAGGCGAACTGTCAAGGGGTTCCCATTATAACCCAACCGCGTAAGGAACACAAAATCAAGGAACATAACACCGGTATGACGGAAACTAGGGCGGCAAGAGTGGAACAAAACACCAGGCATAAGGCCGAGCCTTCCATCCTTTACCAAGTATATAGATGCATTAAAGTAGACAAGATATAATAGTGATATCCCAACAATAATCATGTTCCAACAAGGAACAAACTCCAATCTTCACCTGCAACTAGCAACGCTATAAGAGGGGCTGAGCAAAGCGGTAACATAGCCAAACAACGGTTTGATAGGACAAGGTGGGTTGGAGGTTTGACATGGCAATATGGGAGGCATAATAAAGCATGTGGTAGGTATCGTAGAATAGGCATAGCAATAGAGCGAGCAACTAGCAAGCAAAGATAGAAGTGATTTCGAGGGTATGGTCATCTTGCCTGCAAAGTTCTCCGAGTTGATGTAAGCTTGATCCTCGTAAGCATACTCAATGGGTTCCTCGATCGCGTACTCATCTCCCAGCTCTATCCAAAGCAAGAACACAAGCAAAGGGAACCACGATCAACCACGGTGCAACGCGCAAGCAACATGATGCAAAACATGGCATGATATGCGGGATGTGATATGCAATGCATATGCGTGCTTCGGAAGGAAAAGATTGAACCAGGCCTCAACTTGGAAAACCAAGAGTGCCGCTGGAAAGATGAGTTGATTTTGGTCGAAATCGATATAAGGGTCACCGGAATCGGATGCACGGTTTGCAAAAGGCAAGCAAAACAATAAAGGCACAAAGCTGCGATTAATAGCACGATGCCATCTAAATGCATCAAGAAAATTAAGCTACTGCACTCTAACATAGCAACAAAGCACACGACAGTGATCCACTCAAGATGCTTGACAAAAGATGAACACTGAGCTACAACTAATTCACACAATAGCAGGTTCAAACAAGCATGGCAAAAGTGCAAAAGATATTAGGTTCATAGACTTAGTGAAAATAACATGTCAGGATTTAACATCAGGAAGCAATGTTTAGAGCAAGAAAACAACATGCTACAGGAACATATCATGGCAAAACAAGGCATGGAATGAAACTACTCAAAGCATATAACAAAAGTCCCTTACTGACCATAAGCCAAAAGGGATCAGAAGATACAATGGCAACCATGTAAACATAGCAAGTTTCGTTAACAGATTCAGACTTAGCAGGAAACTGGACATGGCAGAAACAGAGTTACGTAGGCATGTTTGCGAGCTCGATGCACTCACCACAAGGAATTGCATGACAAACTAAGCATATACCCAGCAAGAAGACGTGATCAAGTAGCTAACCATGGCAAGAACCAACTCATAGCACGCATGGATCAACTACAACAACCTTGACAAAATTGCTTAACACGTAAACAATCTGCCAGGAACATTTTATAGCAAAAGTAGAGCAAGATTGAGTCATGCTAGGGGACTCCATAATTGCAACCAAAGACATGGATGGATAGAGCATAATAATATCTAAAAATTATCCTTACTGAACATGCTCAAAAGAGGCATGGATCACTCTGTAGCAACAAGAATACATGGCATAAAAATAACATCAGGGAAATGACTTAGAAGAATTCTAAGTCCCTGAAATCAGCAACATCACGAGAGCTACTTTGCATGCTTGTGCTAGTCACCACAATGATCACAAAATACATGGCATACACCCCTGTAAAGATGGCATGACATATCCCCAAAACACATGTAGGGCTCAAGTTCATATGAGGCACACATTAATCATGGCAAAAATGACAAATGTCCATAATCTGTTAAGAATCAGAACCTAACATTACATAGCACTCTTGCAACAGCATCTAGGGCATCAAGATGAACTCAAATGAACATGGTGTAATGGAATGAAATGAAGTGCACATCCAGAGAAATAATTTGATATGCTACACGCCCAAAACGGAGCTACGGATGCAAAGTTATGATGCGATGAGGATAGCTAAAAATGTTGGGGACTTGGGCAGAAAATGGAGTCAACCTCTAGGGTTTCTCTCAGATCTGGATCGGGGCAACACGCTTTATGAGGTTCGCCGGAACAGTAGCTGCGGTGGCGGCCGGAGTTGAAGGAGCTCGCCGACGCAAGGGTACTTGCCGGATCCGGCTCGTCGGAGGGCGGCGCCGGAGTCGGTGAGGGGGCGCGGGCCCGGACCTCGGGGCGGCGGAGGCGGCGGCAGACGAGGCCGGGACGAGGCGGCAGACGGCGAGCTGGGCGGCGGAGTCCTTCTGGCGGCGGCGCGGCGAGGTCAACGCCGGCGCGGGCGAGTGACGCGAGGAGGCAGGCTGCGCGGGCGAGCCGGGTGGGCGGCGGCGGCGCGCGGGCCGGGAGGGCCCCACCTGGGCCCCGGCGGGCCGGCGCGGCGATGTGGGTGCGCGTCTCGGCGAACCAGCGGGCGACACATGGCGGCGAACACGTCCGGCCAGTGGAGATTTTGTCCGGCGGTGGAGAGGGAAATTAGGTTTGGGTTTCATCCGCAAATTTTGGGGGGATGGACCTATTTATAGATAGAAGGAGCTAGGAGGATCCAAATGGATTGCGGTTTTTGGCCACGCGACCATGATCGAATGACCGAGAGGATGGAGGGGGTTTAGCTGGGCTTTGGGCCACTTTGGAGAGGTGTTGGGCTACAACACACACGAGGCTTTTACGGTTCCTCGATTAACCGTTGGAGTATCAAACGAAGTCCAAATGGTACGAAACTTGACAGGCGGTCTACCGGTAGTGAACCAAGGCCGCTTGGAAAGTCTCGATCCAATCCGAGAACATTTAACACCCACATACGAAAAGAGGCAAAAGGGGACGCCGGAGGACATAGGAGTGCCGAAATGCAAAACGGACAAGGGGGGAAATGCTCGGATGCATGAGACGAACACGTATGCAAATGCGATGCACATGATGACATGATATGAGATGCATGACATGGACAAATTGCAAAACGAAGACAAAACCCAACCACGAGGGAATATCATAACTTAGTGCCGAAAATGGCAAGAGTTGGAATACAAATATGGCAAGTTACATACGGGGCGTTACAACACTCCACCACTACGAAAGGATCTCGTTCCAAGATCTAGGACTGGAAAAACTTCGGATATTCGGAACGGAGGTGGTCCTCGCGTTCCCAGGTGGATTCACGGTCGGAATGATGTGACCACTTCACTTTCAGGAATTTGATAGACTTGTTGCGAGTCTTGCGCTCAGTTTCTTCAAGAATAGCAACAAGATGCTCATGATAATACAGGTCTTCTTGGAGATCAATCTCTTCGAAGTTGATGTTGCGGTTAGGAGTCTTGAAACACTTGCGAAGCTGAGACACATGAAACACGTCGTGCACGTATGCAAAGTTAGACAGAAGCTAAAGTTGATAGGCGAGATCGCCTCTTTTGCCAATGATCTTGAAAGGACCCACGTATCTAGGGGCAAGCTTCCCTTTGATACCGAAGCGATGAGTACCTTTCATTGGAGAGACGCGGAGGTAGACATGGTCTCCGATCTCGAAAACCAAGTCACGATGCTTGCTATCATAGTAACTCTTCTGGCGCGATTGCGCGGCTTTGAGATTTTCACGAATGATTTTGCACATTTCTTCAGCCTCTGTGATCAAGTCATTTCCAAGAAGTTGGCGTTCACCAGTCTCTGACCAGTTAAGAGGAGTACAACACTTTCTGCCATAGAGAATCTCGAATGGGGCCTTGCCCGAACTCGCTTGGAAGCTGTTGTTGTAGGAGAACTCGGCATATGGAAGACAATCTTCCCACTTCATGCCGAAAGAAATGACACATGCCCTAAGCATATCTTCAAGAATTTGATTGACTCGCTCGACTTGGCCACTAATTTGGGGATGAAAGGCTGTGCTGAAGCGAATGTTGGTGCCCATGGCCTTCTGAAAAGAATCCTAGAACTTAGAGGTAAAGATGCTTCCATGATCTGAAGATATCAACTGCGGAATGCCGTGAAAGGAGACAATCCTGGAGGTATATAGCTCTGCCAACTGAGCTGCTGTGATAGATTCTTTGATAGGCAGAAAATGAGCCACTTTAGTGAGCTTGTCGATGACAACAAAGATAGCATCATTGCCACGCTTGGACTTGGGAAATCCAGTCACGAAGTCCATCTCAATATGGTCAAACTTCCATTCTGGAATGGCAAGAGGTTGGAGGAGACCAGCTGGCCGTTGGTGTTCTACTTTCACTCTTCTACAGACATCACATTCATTCACGAACTGAGCAATCTCGCGCTTCATTCGACTCCACCAATACGACTGCTTGAGGTCATGTTACATCTTTGTACTCCCCGGATGAATAGAGAGGAGTGAATTGTGAGCCTCGTTCATAATGACTTTACGAAGGTCACCCTTAGGAACAACAATGCGATCCTTGAAGAATAGAGTATCCTTGTCATCATGGCGATATCACTTATACTTAGGTTGGCTCTTGGCAATCCCAATCTTCACCTTCTTCACCATAGCATCAAGAAGTTCAACCTCACGAATCTGATCTTCCAAAGTAGGAGAGACTTGGAGGTTGGCAAGGAATCCTTGAGCAACAACTTGGAGATTAAGTTTGCGGAAAGCTTCACAAAGCTCTGGTTGGTAGGGCTTGAGAATCAAACTATTGCAGTAAGCCTTCCTCCTCAAAGCGTCAGCAATGACATTGGCCTTGCCTAGAGTATATTCGATACTCGGATTATACTCTTTAATCATTTCGACCCAACGAGTCTGCCTGAGGTTGAGGTTGGGCTGAGTGAAGATGTACTTGAGACTCTTATGATTAGTGAAGATGTCCACTTTCCTTCCCAACAAGAGATGTCTCCATGTTAAAAGAGCATGGACAACTGCCGCCAACTCGTGGTCATGAGTGGGGTAGTTCTTTTCATTGGGCTTCAACTAGCGAGAGGTATAGGCCACAACTTTCTTGTCTTGCATTAACACATCATCGAGACCTTGAAGGGAAGCATCACAGAAAACCTCGAATGGTTTGGATTCATCAGGAGGAGTCAGAACTGGAGCTGTGACTAACTTCTCTTTGAGGGTGTTGAAAGTGATGTCACATTCAGGCGTCCAGACATACTTCACATGCTTCTGGAGGAGGTTGGAAAGAGGCTTCGCGATCTTAGAGAAATTCCCAACGAACCTTCGACAATAGCTTGCGAGCCCAAGGAAGATGCGGAGTTGCTTCACATTCTGAGGCGGTTCCCAATTCACAATTGCAGACACCTTCTTAGGATTAACAGCTATGCCCTTGGCGGAGATGATATGCCCAAGGTAGAGAACCTCATCGAGCCAAAACTCACACTTTGAAAACTTCGCATAGAACTGATGTTCTCTGAGTTTGTCCAGCACCAATCTCAAGTGCTTGGCATGATCCTCTTTGTTCTTGGAAAAGACCAAAATGTCATCGAGATAGACCAAGACGAAGTCATTTGTGTAGGGGTTGAAGATGAAGTTCATCATACGAGAGAATGTTGGAGGAGCGTTGACAAGGTCGAAAGACATGACAGTGTATTCATATGAACCATAGCTTGTTCTGAATGCTGTCTTGGGGATATCTTGTTCACGAATGTGAATCTGATGATAGCCCAAACGGAGGTCAAGCTTGGAGAATACTTGAGCACCTTTGAGTTGTTCGAAAAGCTCATTGATGTTGGGAAGTGGGTACTTGTTCTTTATGGTCTTCTTGTTCAATGGACGGTAGTCGACACAAAGTCGGTCCGTTCCATCCTTCTTCTTGACAAAAAGAACACCACAACCCCATGGAGAAGAACTTGGTTGGATGAGACCCATACACTCTTGTATATCGAGTTGTTTCTTCAGCTCCTTCAACTCTTCAGGTCCAAACTTGTAAGGACGTTTGCAAACAGGTTCCGTGCCAGGCTCAAGATCGATGACGAATTCAACTGGCCGGTGAGGAGGCATTCCTGGAAGCTCTTATGGAAAGACGTCTTGATATTCACAAACGACTGGAATCTGAGAGATGTCATCCAACTCGCCCTTCTCATTGAGAGAAAACAGTCGAATGGTGTCATCACGAGCGGCAAAGACAATCACATCCTCAAACGAGTGTGTCAATTGAATCTACCTGGTAGCACAATCAAGCTGAGCCTTGTGCTTAGAAAGCCAGTCCATTCTGAGAATTTGATCAATATCCGAGTTGCCAAGAACAATTGGAGAGGACAAAAACTTATAGTCGCCCAACGTGATAGAAACATCCAGGACACAGATATTAGCTATCATTTGCTTGCCCGGGGACACAATTGATAAAGATCTTGGAAAATGTTGATAATCACACTCATACTTTGATGGAAAAGGTTTAGAAATGAAACAATGCGATGCACCAGTGTCAAAAAGAACTTCTGTAGGAATATCGTTAACAGGAAGGTTACCCACGATCACTTCTGAAGAGTCCTCTGCCTGAGCTGCATTCATCATGTTGACCTTTGCAAACTTGGGATTATGCTTGACCATTGCAGTGCTGGCAGATCTCACAGGAGGAGGAGGAAGACGCCCTCGATGCGGCTATATCTCCCACGTGTCGAAGCACGACTTAGAGGCATAACCGCATTGAAAGCAATGTCGCAAGTGAGGTAATCTTCACAACAACCCATGTAAATAAATAAAGGGGAAAAGTACATAGTTGGCTTACACTCGCCACATCACACAAATACATAAATAAGTCATTACAATCATCCAATACACTCAAGGTCCGACTACGGAACTAAAATGAAGATAAACCCCAAATGCAACATAGTCCCCGATCGCCCCAACTGGGCACCACTACTAATCATCTGGGAAAGACACGTAGTAACGACGAGAGTCTTCATCGAACTCCCACTTGAGCTCGGTCATATCATCTGGAACGGTATCTTTGGTCCCTGCATCTGGTTTGGAAGTAATCTATGAGTCACGGGGACTCAGCAATCTCACACCCTCGCGATCAAGACTATTTAAGCTTATAGGTAAGGTAAAGGTATGATGTGGAGCTGCAGCAAGCGACTAGCATATATGGTGGCTAACATACGCAAAAGAGAGCGAGAAGAGAAGGCAAAAGCACGGTTGAACAACTATGATCAAGAAGTGATCCTAGAACAACCTACGTCAAGCATTACTCCAACACCGTGTTCACTTCCCCGACTCCTCCGAGAAGAGACCATCATGGTTACACACGCGGTTGGTGCATTTTACTTAAGTTAAGTTTCATGTTATCTACAACCGGACATTAACAAATTCCCATCTACCCATAACCGCGGGCACGACTTTCAAAAGTTCAAATCCTTGCAGGGGAGTCCCAACTTAGCCCATCACAAGCTCTCACGGTCAACGAAGGATATTCCTTCTCCCAAGACATACCGATCAGACTCGGCATCCCGGTTACAAGACATCCTCGACAATGGTAAAACAAGTCCAGCAACACCGCCTAAATGTGCCGACAAATCCCGATAGGAGATGCGCATATCTCGTTCTCAGGGCACGCTCAGATTGTCCAAACTTCTGGTAGGCCAGCCCAGAGTTGCCCCTGGTGGCCACCGGCGGCTGACAAGGTGGACCAATACTCAGAGGAGCACTGGCCCAGGGGGGGGGGTTTAATAAAGATGACCCCTGGGCTTCGGAAACCCAAGAGAAAAAGAGGCTAGGTGGAAAATGGTAAAACCAAGGTTGGGCATTGCTGGAGGAGTTTTATTCAAGGAGAACTGTCAAGGGGTTCCCGTTATAACCCAACCGTGTAAGGAACGCAAAATCCGGGAACATAACACCGATATGACAGAAACTAGGGCGGCAAGAGTGGAACAAAACACTAGGCATAAGGCCGAGCCTTCCACCCTTTACCAAGTATATAGGTGCATTAAGATAACAAGATAATATGGTGATATCCCAACAATAAACAAGTTCCAACAAAGAACGATCTCCAATCTTCACCTTCAACTAGCAATTCTATAAGAGGGGCTGAGCAAAGTGGTAACATAGCCAAACAACGGTTTGCTAGGACAAGGTGGGTTAGAGGTTTGACATGGCAATTTGGGAGGCATGATAAGCAAGTGGTAGGTATCGTAGCATAGGCATAGCAAAAGAGCGAGCATCTAGCAAGCAAAGATAGAAGTGATTTCGAGGGTATGGTCATCTTGCCTGCACAGTTCTTAGAGTTGCCTTGATCCTCGTAAGCGTACTCAACGGGCTCCTCGTTTACGTACTCGTCTCCCGGCTCTACCCAAGCAAGAACAACAAACAAAAAGGAACACAATCAACCACGTGCAATGCTCAAGCAACATGATGCAAACATGGTATGATATGCGGGATGCGATATGTGATGCATATGCAAGATTTGGAAAGGAAAGATTGAACCTGAACTCATCTCGGAAATCCAAGAGTGCCACTGGAAAGGTGAGGTGATTTTGGTTGAAATCGATATAAAGATCACCGGAATCGGATGCACGGTTTGGAAATGGCAAGCAAAACAAATATGGCACCGGTCTGCGATAATCAGCAAGTGACCATCTAAGTGCATTAAGATAAATATGCTACAGCACTCAAACATGGCAACCAAATACATGGCAAGGATCCACTCATGATGCTTGACAAAAGATGAACACTGAGCTACGGCTAATTCACTCATTAACATGTTCAAACAAGCATGGCAAAAGTGCAAATGATAACAGGTTTCAGACTTGGGGAAATTAACATGTCAGGAATTTAGAGCATGAAAACTACATGCTACAGAAACATATCATGGAAAAGCAAGGCATGGCATGAAGCTACTCAAAGCATGTAATAAAAGTCCCTTGGTGACCATGAGCCAAAAAAGATCAGAAAATACAATTGCAAGCATGTGAACATAGCAAAAACATAAACAGATTCAGACTTAGTGAAAAACTGGAGCAAGCAAACAGATTAAGAAGTAGGCATATTTACGAGCTCGATGCACTCACTACGAGGCATTGCATGACAAGCTAAGTATACACCCAGCAAATATACATGACATAGAAGCTAGACATGGCAAGAACAACAACATAGCATGCACAGATCAACTACAACATGCTCGGCAAAATCGCTAAACATGTTAACAATCTGCCAGGAACAATTTATAGCAAAAGTAGAGCTCGATTGACTCAAGTTAGGGTGCTCCATAATTTCAAACAAAGACATGGATGGATAGAGCACCACAATATCTACAAAACATCCTTACTGATCATGCCCAAAAGATGCACGGATCACTAGGAAACAACATGAAATATGGCATAAAAACAATATCAGGACAAGGACTTAGTGAAATTCTATGTCCCTGAAATCAGCATCATTGAGTAAGCTACTTTGCATGCTTGTGCCAGTCACCACAAAGATCACAAAAATACATGGCACACACCCCTATAAAGATGGCATGGCATTTTTCAAAACACATGTAGAGCTCAGGATCATAGCATGCACACATTAATCATGGCAAAAATGACAAAAGGCCATTTGCTGAAACAGATCTGAAATAATCATCACATAGCCCTCTTCCAACAGCATTTCGAGCATCAAGATGAGCTCAAATGAAAATGATGCAATGAGATGAAATGATGCGCTTGTCGAGGCGAACATTTTGATATGCTACACACACGAATCGGAGCTACGATGAGGAAGTTATGGCATGTCAAAGTATGCATCAAATTACTGAGAGGTGAGGGAAAAGTCAACCAAGAGGAGTTTTCAGATCGGAGATCCGGCTGCACTGTAGATGCATGCAAACCAAAGTTCACCGGAAAAGAGCCGAGGTCGCCGGACTTTACGCGGGGGCGGCCGGAGGAGTCGGATCCGACCGGATCTAGGGCCGGACGGGTGCGGCGGCGAGGCAGGGGACCGCGGCGAGGGGCGGCACGGTGGCGCGGCGAGGTCGCGACTGCCGGAGCGAGGCGGCCCGGCGATGGTGCGCGGAGGCGTCGAGCGACGAGTGCGGCGGCCGGCGAAGGAGACGAGAGGCACGAGGCGGCG